>NW_024412403.1:33109148-33299220 GCF_014898765.1 Herpailurus yagouaroundi
TAGAGATTTATTTTTTTTCTTTATATATAATATTTGCTAAATTAATCTAAAGGATCACATCTATGGGGCAGCTCTTTCTGCCCACAGGTCATGTCCCTGTGCTTTAATAAAATCACATTTTTGCAGTGAAAAAAAAAAAGATTCAAATCTGTCTGTCTATCTATCTATCTATCTATCTATCTATCTATCTATCTATTCTACTATGACTATGAGCCAGTCTTTTCCATGGGTGATAGGGCAGCTTTAAAAAAATAGTGAATATGTTTATTTTAAAATTTGTCTCAGAGAAAAGCTTTCAGAAGCGTTTTAAAAATAGGTCAATATTTTACATAATAATAATACTTAATGAAAACTCTTTTTAACTTTGAGGATTTCTTTTTCTTAAGTTTATTTATTTTGAAAGAGAGAGCAGGAGCCAGTGAGGGGCAGGGAGAGAGGGAGAGAGAGAATCCTGCACAGGCTCCAGCTGTCAGCGTGCAGTCTGTCACAGGGCTTGACCATGACTTGAGCCAAAATCCAGAGACAGAAGCTTAACCATCTGAGCAGCCAGTCACCCAAAACTCACTTTTAATGGTGAAAATGATTATGTTTTACAGGATCTACTATATTTATATACCTTTCTTCCTATAGCTTACATTTATATATTAGTTGCAATAATAGTTTGATGGATATTTTGGAAGATAAATACTTTCTGTCAAAGAATAAGACCATATTCAGTAATTGTACATATTCTAAAGAATTGAATATATATGGTTTGTATATATATATTTATGTGTGTATATATATATATATATATATATGTACGTACACACACACACATACACACACACATACTGATCTATACTCTCAAATTTGATAGGTATTTTTGAAGAGTCCATTTACTTAAGTAAATGCTCATTGAGTGTAATATCCCTTTAAATATATGTCACAAATTGCCTTGAAAGAGATTAAGTTGAATATAAGCTTTCTATCATAATTTACTCATATTGGGAATCAATTGGCCTGTAACTTCATAGGTATTCTCTTAGCTGAGAAATTCTCAGTGAAATGCCTCTGTTCTCCTCATCCAAACTATGCAAAGCAAGGGTGTGGTTAGATTACTCAATTTTGTGTTTCCTAGAGGTTTATCTAAAAAGTAAAGTGTTGAAGACAAGAGTTTAAGATTTTGTATTTTCCTCTGGTTTTTGTTTTGTTTGGGGTTTTGGTTTGGTTTTGATTTTTTTTTTTTTTTTGCATTGGAAACTACCATAGCAATCATAATACAGGAAATTGTAGCTTAATAGCCTCTTCAGATGTCATATAATCCAAAAACAGAAAAGTGTACCTCTATATTAACAGTAATTAGTACATCATAATTCCATGCCCATTTTTTTCTGACCATAGCCTCATCCTCAATATTTTCCAACATTATTTCCTAAATTTTTTTTAATTTTAGAAATTCTCAAAATTGCTATTTGTAGCTTGCTACTGGTCCCATAAAGATCTTTTTCTTGTCCAACCAGAAAGAAGACTTTGAGAGTGCCTCCAAGAAAAAGTAACATATTGCATATCCTCTGATTCATTTTGAGGATATTGTTTTAAAAATGGACAGAAAGCTCTGTCAGGAATTGGTATATGGGCTTTCCAGTGTCAACTGGTTTACTTAAGGAGCTGTACACAGCGGAAAGCATGCTGAATTAGAGGTCTAAACACTTCTGCTATAAAGCTATGTCTGTAAGTTAACTGGGTCAATGTTCTGGAGTCAGTCATTTAACTTTTTGGTATAGCAGTTTCCTCTTTTTAAATGGAAGTATTCATATGTATCCTTGCTAATCATGAGATTACTGTAGATATACTACCATATAATGGATATGAAAATGTTATAAACTTATCAGGCTAGACAGGTAAAAATTATAACAAATATTATGGAATAGATTAAAGTCCAAGGTATAAAGTAAAACGGATGTGTCTTGGACTTTGGGGAAAAGTGAATTCCTCCTTTAGAACTCTCCAGTGGGGATACAAAATTTAAACTTCACGGTCCCACCTTAGAACATCGAGGGAGAACATTACCAGAGAAGAAATCATCAATAAGACCAATAACCTATTTGTAAATATCGGACACTTAGGTAAGCCTTTTATAAATCACAAGAAGCAGAAAAAAGAGACAGATTAAAGGAAAAAAGAGAAAGGAAGACAAAATGCCAGTAATAACTGATTACTGTGAAATTTGACTGGAAGCTAAGTGGTTAAATTTGTAACTTTTCCATCTTGTGTGTAGCTTCCGGTTTTCATTGATCATTCGATCGGAACATTCCAGGTCCTACTCAAGTCAGTAAAACAGAACCACAAATTGGCCAAAGACACAATTGAAGCAAAAGACACAGCTTAGCAATTAGCTTTAAGGTTACTTAGAATCTTCTGGGGTAAGTTCCAGTGAAATAAGCTCATCGGCATGCCTCCAATGAGCATTCAATGACATGTAAAAGAAGTAATCCTCCAGATTTCTGGGTATGTTTCTATGTCTCTTTTTTGACAAGAGACTTAGAGAAGAGGAATACTTCTACTTCTAAAATTGGATAAGATGAATAAATCTATGTGTAAGCTTTCTACACACATACACACACACACACACACACACACACACACACACACACATACACACAGAAGTGGGGTCTGTGGTGGCTGATAGGATGGTAAAAAGGAGAAAGGACAGTGGCTGAATTTGGCCAATTAGCTCAGAGGGAAACAAATGTCAAATGCATTTCCCTCTCTTCCAATGATACCAGAAACAGATTCAGTTATAAAACTATAACAGTAATGTAAACTCTATATGTCTTAAGTCCATAAACAAATGTAATGGTGAAACTGTGGAGGTCTTGCATTTTCATAGGCACAGAATAAAGGACTTACTGACTCTACAGAGTGATCCATGTATCGACCTGCAACTCCCGACTGTAAAGCTTCAACTCTTAAGTTATTCAAATCAGAGTTCCTACGACATTTGCTATTTTTAACTTTCCTTCCTTATTACCCTCAAAACAGGATGCTTAGATGTAGGAATCATATTAGACAACTAGTACTTGAATGTCAACAAATGTCAGCAACATATTTGAACTTTATGTAGAAGAGGTAATGTTAATTTACATACATGGCCTTTGGATCTATCTGCTCAGTCTTTACAAGTGTCAGGAATTGTAAGAGTTAATGAAGAAAGCCAAGCAAAAGTCTTGCAATGAA
Source organism: Herpailurus yagouaroundi (assembly GCF_014898765.1). Lineage (NCBI taxonomy): Eukaryota > Metazoa > Chordata > Mammalia > Carnivora > Felidae > Herpailurus > Herpailurus yagouaroundi. The sequence goes on from NW_024412403.1 coordinate 33,112,368, forward strand.
ATACAGAACAATATTGCAGATGTGTGGAGCCTATGGAAGGTGGAGCCCATTTATTCTGCATGCATATTTAATGTGTAAAATTATTTTTAAGTCTTAAAACAACCTCTTGGAAATGCTGTGAACTGCAAAGCTAGGCAGATCCGATACATTCTAAAATATAAAGGAGAAAGAAATGCACCAAGAGTAAAAATTCCTGGTTACTCACGATTCTTTTCACCTCTCCACCTTGACCCAGCTTTCATTCTGCCCGAGACACCCACAGGAGAAGTTATTTCTGCCAGCGAGAGCAGCAGCATCAGTAACAGCACAGCCATGCCAGGTAAAAATAACCTCTATGGAGAGTCCTGTCACAGACGAACCTGAGGCTTTTGCTGGGAATAGAAACCTGGAGCCAATCCTGTCATTTCATTTAGCAGAAATGCAAAAAAGCTGCTTTCCCCATAAATTTTCAAAACGCAGGTACGTCCTCATCAGGCTCTCCATTCGAATTATGCAGGAATGTTAAAAAAATAGGAGGGATGTAAACCCTTCCTCTGTACATAAGCAAAATGTCAGGAGAGAGAGAAGCTGACAATTTTCTTTGGTCTTTCTGCAGCTACCAGTTCCTAACCCACTCCTGCCAGCTCTCACTTCTTCCAAATGTTTGTCAACATTTTTCATAACCTGATAACAAGAAAAAGCTGAGATTTCAGTATTTTCCCACCTACCCATTTCTGTACCACAGATTATAGTACTCGACGAACCCGAATATTTAATTTTGGCACTGCAAACACACCTTTCAACCAGAGGTGTTGTTAAGGAAAGGAGGGAAAAAAACACTTGTCCGCAAAACTCTATGTTGCATCCTGGAGAAAGGATTAGATATATAAATATATGCTGGTAAGACATGATAAAAATACCTCTGAAAAAAAGGGAGTGGTAAACAATCATCTTTCCTACTTAGCTCGTACTATGTGATGTTTATACTCGGAGAATAATGCAAAAAAAAAAAAAAAAAAACAATCTGCCAAAAATATCCCAAATCCATAAAGAAGGGCAATGTATGTTGCGTATTCGAGGATCATCTGCATTGTATCATAAACACTTGTTTGCTTGTAAATACATGTTGGTCTATTCTAACTCTCCTGCTTCCTGCAAAATGATTTTCATCACCTCTAAGCTGAGCATAGTTTTTAGTAAAATCATACTTCTCAGTTTTACAATTAAGTCTATTTCCTATGGACAGCTTGCAATATTGTCTTCCCTGCCATGACATAAGAAGCTGGCCTTCACCTTGGGGCCAAATTTCTTTCTGTCTTTAACAATAAAACCCATTTTCTTCTCCTAAGGATATTATAGAACAATAATATACACACATGTTTTTATCAAGCATATAAAGCTAGTTTAGAATCCTGCTAAACACTTGACATTAGAATATGCTACCACCTGACCTACTTCTACAGTTAAATAGTTCCAAGAGCTGCCAAAACATATTTCTAAAACACATACCTGAGGATGTGCTGTTTACTGGTAGTCCCCTACACTGCAGCAAAGGAGAGGGAAGAATGGACGAGTCTGAAGCAGCCAGGCAGATAATGTAAAGTGATGAAATGGGCTGAGTGGAGGACAAGAGGGAGAGGTGGGGACGGTGGCATGTGCAGAGACAGTTCCGTGAAAGGTGGCAGCCGCCACTCAACTTCAGCTGCGTGTTACCACCTCACGGGGGGCCAAGTGTTTCCGATTTTGACGAGAAGGTGAAAATTCAGATTGTTCGGAGGAATCTCCTCATAGCAAAATGACAAAAAAGCAAAAAATTTTGAAAGCAAAAATGACCCAACCCTAAGCTTTTTCATTAGTCATATGAGACAGAGCATTCTGAATCTGGTTCTAACTTTAATTTTCCAGACTCTTTGATTCAAGAGATGTTCTTTGAATTTCTATAACATATCAGATATATTATTAACAGCAAATATCTATATACTAAGCTCATAGTTAAAAGGGAGAAACATATTTCAACAAATACTTTTTCATGTCATATGATAAATGCAGTGAAAATCCACATACAATTTCTGTGGAATTACGGAAGAGAAAATGTCTGACTGACTAGGGGCATTAAGGAAGGCTTTTTATTTTTTTCTCATTCCTATTATAAGCCATAAGATCTAGCCATACTAGGAAACTCCCTGTTTTCCAAAAGAACATGAACTTCTAGACTGTCAGGTATTTTTACACATTATCTTTCTACTTGAAATACCTCTTTTTCCCATCACTACTTTGTATAATCCTATTAAAGCTTAATTGCTTAATATAAGTTTATCTTTTCAGATGTCCTCAGGCATAATTATTCATTTTTCTCATGACTTATTCACCTGGAAGTAGATCTCAGAAATTATTTTAAAAGTTAAATATGTGTGTGTGTATGTGTATGCGTGTGTGTGTGTGTGTGTGTGTGTGTGTGTGTGTTTTCAATAAAGGTGTATGTATACCTCACTGTGGGCCTGACTATATTTTCTATATATCCCTAAATTTAGTAGTGATTTTAATGATTGCTATACACAGAAGAAACTTACTAAAAGTTTGAATTGATGGTACATTTTGAGTTGGTAAGTTTTAATTTTTTTAATGTTTTTTAAACAAATTTTTAGGGGCACCTGGGTGGCTCAGTCAGTTAAGCGTCAGACTTCTGCTCAGGTCATGATCTCATGGTCTGTGAGTTCGAGCCCCGCGTCAGGCTCTGTGCTGACAGCTCAGAGCCTGGATCCTGTTTCAGATTCTGTGTCTCCCTCTCTCTCTGCCCTTCCCCTGTTCATGCTCTGTCTCTCTCTGTCTCAAAAATAAATAAACGTTAAAAAAAATAAAAAAAAAATTTTAATGTTTATTTATGTTAGAAAGAGAGACAGAACATGAGAGGGGAAGGACATAGAGGGAGGGAGACACAAAATCCGAAGCAGGCTCCAGGCTCTGAGCTAGCTGTCAGCACAGAGCCCAACACGGGCTCAAACCCACAAACTGTGAGATCGTGACCTGAGCGAAGTCAGCCACCCAGGCGCCCCAATGCTTACTTATTTTTGAGAGAGACACAGTGTGAGCAGGGTCAGAGAAGGGGCAGAGAGCGAGGGAGAGACACAGAACTCGAAGTGGGCTCCAGACTCTGTGCTGTCAGCCCAGAGCCCCACGTGGGGCTTGAACTCACTAACTGTGAGATCATGACCTGAACCAAAGTCGGATGCTTAACCTACTGAGCCACCCAGGCGCCCCTGAGTTGGTAAGTTTAAAATTAAAATATAACTCTTTAGAATAGCCAGGATAATTTCTTTCATGCTCTGGACATGTGTTTACTTATATGTTGTTATTTGCTTTCTTTGGGCATTAGTATTACAAGATGTTACAGATAAATAGGAAACCATATTCCTATTTATTCTCTTTCATTTAAAGTCAATCCTAGCCATAAGATAAAAGCAACACATTAGTATCCCAAATCCATGAAGAAGGGCAAAGTGTAATGTATTTTGGGTATTTGAGGATCATCTGCATTGTATCATAAACACTTGTTTGCTTCGTAAATACATGTTGGTCTATTCTGTCTCTCCTGCTTCCTGCAAAATGATTTTTATCACTCCTGTGATCCATACTACACTAGTAAAAACTTGAAACTTACATTCTATATTAACTTTTAGGTCATGAGAATTAGGAGACCATCAAAAGAGAGCAACTATGAATACAGGATGTACATTTATTTATATGTCATCATGGGCTTTACTTGACCATTAGTATTACAAGATGTTACAGATAAAAAGGAAATCCTAGTTAACATTGTAAGACCAGTTTTCTAATCTGCAGACACATTCTAAGACCAGCTTTCAAATATGCTAACATTTTAACAGAAAGGCAATGAGGATTATCAGCAAATGGGCCTGGTCTGCTCTAAAATTACAAATTGGTACAAAAGCAGTTATTTGGCAGTCACATCCTAAATTCCACATGTCTGTGGTTATTTCAACTTAAGACATTAAATAGAAAAGGTGCATTTCTTCACCTTCTCTTCCTTCTTTCTCCAAGCACTGCCTCCACTTGGCTGAGCAAACACGCTCTGGTCTGAGCCAGTGAGTTGAGCAATCTCATTCTTCATAAGTGAAAATGATCAGTACCATCATGTCAACTAGTCACATAAGTCAATCCTGACCCAAGGAAATTAATGGGAGCAGTCCAATCCTCCTATCCTCCTATCATTCATTCATTCAACAAATGTTTTCTGAACATCCGACATGTGTCAGGAACTAGGCTAATTACTGAGGAGTTGCAACCAGTTCATTGATGTGGTCACTGTTCTCATGGGGCTGATATTCTAGTTACTGGAAATGGACACCATATAATACAATCCCACCACTAGATGAAGTGAAAGAGAAGATTTCAAACAGAGATATAATAGGGGGATTAGTTTAAAGGTTCCTTGAAGAAGTAATGCAGAAGCAGAGACAGGATGAATACGCATACACAAGACAAAAGTAGGAAAAGCAGAAAATAGGCCCAGCCAGATAGAAAACTTACACAAAAATTTCTCAGGCATAAAAGAGCTTGGCACACATTAGGAAGAAAGAATCGCTAGGGAGGTAAGGAGAAACCTTTTCTGTTTGGGCCCTGGAAGCTATGTTAAGGATTCTGAACTTTATTCTAAAGTTTTAAGAAGAAATGGATTTTGCACTAAAAGGTTATTTTCCTTTCAACAAAGAATAGGTTGGAGGGTGTCAAGATGGAAGGGGGTGACTGGTTAGGAGACCATCTCCTTATTAAGTGATAGTAGTGATAGAAATAAAGAAAAATATAGAAAATGAATAGATGAGAAACACATTCTGAAGGCAGAGTCAATAAGAGTGGGTGATGAATTGTACACAGAGACTGAGGGAAAGGGGGCCCCAAGGTTGATGCTGACTTTTGGGATGGACATCTTGGAGTGGAGCCATCTAAGCAGACTGGAAAATCAAAGGTGAAGAAAAGGGTCTTTTGAACTTAACATTCTTTTTTGTTGTTGTTGTTCAATAACTTTCTAAAATATCCCTATCACTTCAAACCAAATAGGGAAGAAATACTGACAGTTGTGTGAGTAGAAAAACAAATACCAGTATAAGAAATAAGACCTTATATCTAGTGAGAAATGACATAGTCGTCTACAACATATAAAAGCCGTAATTCTCTATAAGGACGATGTGTGGTTTTTGTTGTTTTTTATATTAAATATAATTTATTGCCAAATTGGTTTCCATACAACACCTAGTGCTCATCCCAACAGGTGCCCTCCTCAATACCCATCACCCACCCTCTCCTCCCTCCCACCCCCCATCAACCCTCAGTTTATTCTCAGTTTTTAAGAGTCTCTTATGGTTTGCCTCCTTCCTTTTCTGTAAATTTTCCCCCCTTCCCTTCCCCTATGGTCTTCTGTTAAGTTTCTCAGGATCCATATATGAGTGAAAACATACGGTATCTGTCCTTCTCTGACTGACTTCACTTAGCATAGTACCCTCTAGTTCCATCCACGTTGCTACAAATGGCCAGATTTCATTCTTTCTTGTTGCCACGTAGTATTCCATTGCGTATATAAACCACATCTTCTTTATCCATTCATCAGTTGATGGATATTTAGGCTCTTTCCATAATTTCGCTATTGTTGAAAGTGCTGCTATAAACATTGGGGTACAAGTGCCCCTATGCATCAGTACTCCTGTATCCCTTGGGTAAATTCCTAGCAGTGCTATTGCTGGGTCATAAGGTAGATCTATTGTTAATTTTTTGAGGAATCTCCGTACTGTTTTCCAGAGCGGCTGCACAAGTTTGCATTCCCACCAACAGTGCAAGAGGATTCCCGTTTCTCCACAACCTCGCCAGCATCTATAGTCTCCTGATTTGTTCATTTTAGCCACTCTGACTGGCATGAGGTGGTATCTCAGTGTGGTTTTGATTTGTATTTCCCTGATGAGGAGTGATGTTGAGCATTCTTTCATGTGTCTGTTGGCCATCTGGATGTCTTCTTTAGAAAAGTGTTTTTTCATGTCTTCTGTCCATTTCTTCACTAGATTATTTGTTTTTCAGTGTGGTGTTTGTGGAGTTCTTTATAGATGTTGGATACTAGCCCTTTATCCAATATGTCATTTGCAGATTTGAATTAAATAAAGTACATTGGCTACGATGTGGCAAATGGATCTGAAGGGGCAATGGTTATAACTGGAAAACCAGTTAAGGATATCTCAGCAGCCCAGGCAAGATATGATATCGGTCTATGGTTCTCTCAGTAGAGATGGGCAGATGGACAGATTTGAAGGAAATAAAATTGATAAGACATGCTGTTGTTTTATAGTTGGGAAACATGCATCCATAATTGTCATTTATAAACAGTATGACCCAACCATAAGCAATACTAGTGGTTACTCCAACTATAAATTAACAGTAATATCAATAATATGTGAGGCATCCTTATACCATATTTTATAGGATAACACACTTGTCTAGAAGATAATGTCACAGCTATAACTACAGATTCTTTTTTTTAATTTTTTTTAACGTTTATTTATTTTTGAGACAGAGAGAGACAGAGCATGAACAGGGGAGGAGCAGAGAGAGAGGGAGACACAGAATCTGAAACAGGCTCCAGGCTCTGAGCTGTCAGCACAGAGCCCAACGTGGGGCTCGAACTCACGGACCGTGAGATCATGACCCGAGCCGAAGTCGGACGCTTAACCAACCAAGCCACCCAGGCGTCCCAATAATTACAGATTCTATTAAAAGATACATTTTATTCCCATGGCACTTTGCAAACTGCTTGTATAAACATCACCTCCAGGGGCTCCTGGGTGGCTTAGTTGCTTAAGTGTCTGTGACTCTTGATTTCAGCTTAGGTCATAATCACACTGTCCAGTCTGTGAAATCAAGCCGCGAGTGAGGCTCAGTATGGAGTGTGTAGCCTGCTTGGGATCCCCCCCTCTCTCTCTTTCTCTCTCTCTCTGTCTTTTTCTGTCTCTCTCTCTCCTTGCCTGTCCCCCTCCTCTCTCTCAAAATACATAAATAAACTTAAAAAAAATACCTCCATTAATCCTCAAGCCAGTTTTGTGACATTAGTCTGACTGTTAATACGTTTTCAGTTGGAAAAAAAAACCTGGTAAGTGGAAACAAATAAACAAACAAACAAAAGCCCCAGATGTTTGAAAGGTTAAAATACTTTTCCACCATCAAAGACATAGATTAGAAAATGGCAGATTTTCTGTGGTTTTAACATTTCCACATATTCTTTAATATTCTTTCCTTCAAGAAGTGAGCATGAATCCCTATTCCAGTGTATAAACTGGGATGTTGCTGAAAACAAGGTGGGAAAGATGGCATGACTCTGAGATGAGGGTGTAAAGGACACTGGGGCTTCCTTCTTGTGCACCCTCTCTCTCCTTTAGACCATTCACTCTGGGGAAGCCAGCCGCCATCTTGTGAGGAAACGGGCAGGCTGTGGAGAGGCTCAGATGGCAAGAAACTGAGGTAGCAATCCCATAGCCAGCAAGCAACTGCGGTCAACCATGTGACTGAGCTGATGGAGCCTGATGCCTGTGGCCCTAGCTGATAGCTTGCCCGCAACCTCACAACACCCCATGCCCAAACTACCAGCCAACCTGTTTCAGATTCCTGATCCTCAGAAACGGTGCAAGACAACACGTTTGTAGTTTTAAGCTGCTGAACTTTGAGAGTAATTTATTACATAGCAATAGATAGCTACCATAATCTGGGTCACAACAACTCACTCCTTTCTTCTCAACGCAACTACCTGCAAAACCATGATTTCGATGCCACATCAGCTGGCCGGGAAAGGCCACGGCTACAACCATAACTGCCGTGAACCACATCACTTATGAATCTCCTTAAATGAGTGAGGTAAGGTGAAAATATATGAAGCCGAGGGACATCAACTGAATGAACTCTGTTCTAGTCAACACTGTAGATTTGGGTTTGTGGTTTTTGTTTGTTTGTTTGTTTGTTTGTTTTGGTTTTTTGACTAGCAAAGTATTTTTGAAAATTTCCATTTCCGTGTGTTTACACAGGCACATAGTCTGTAATTTTTTCACTCCAGGTAGGTGCTCATGCACATGTAGGTTACGAGTCTAGTTTCAGAATACACTTTATAACCAGATTATTACAAAAAGGTCATCACTCTCTTACATAAAATTCTCTCTTTTTTAAAAATTACCTTTCTTAGATTTGTTGAGATATAATTAACATGTAACATTGCATACGTTTAAGGTGTACAATGTACAGTTATATATTGCAAAATGATTACCACCTTTGAGTTAGCTAATACCTGCATAATATCACATAAATACCACATCTTTTTGGCGGTGAGAATACGTAAGATTTGCTCTCTTAGCAACTTTCAAGTTTGTAACACAGTATTGGTACCTATAATTACTATGCTGTACATCGGATCGGTAGAGCTTACTCTAGAATAAGCTTCCATATAACTGGAAGTTTGTACTCTTTGACCAGCACCTCTCTTTCCCTCCCTGCCCCTGGTCACCGTCATTCTCATCTCTGCTTCTATGACTTTGATAAAATGCCCTATTTCTTTTTTTTTCAACGTTTATTTATGTTTGGGACAGAGAGAGACAGAGCATGAACGGGGGAGGGGCAGAGAGAGAGGGAGACACAGAATCGGAAACAGGCTCCAGGCTCTGAGCCATCAGCCCAGAGCCCGACGCGGGGCTCGAACTCCCGGACCGCGAGATCGTGACCTGGCTGAAGTCGGACGCTTAACCGACTGCGCCACCCAGGCGCCCCTAAAATGCCCTATTTCTAAGGGGCCTCTGCCTATCAGGCCCCAAGCATATCATCAGACACACTGTAGACCCTCAATAAATATCTCATATAAATGATTCATTGGTATCACTTTCACCTGGGAAGAACATCAACGTATGGAACAAAAACTGTGAGTGGTGGTGTCCTGTGTTCTTTTCTTACTTTCTCCAGGAAGCCCTAAATCCATCCTTGGTATCTGCTTTTTAGAAGGAGGTGAATTTCTTTTTATGTCTTGGGAAAGAGGACTCCCCATTTCTTAAGAGCATCCCACCCACTGTTTGCTTTCTTGTTATCACATTACAATAATGAATACTATCATAGCACATCAGAGAAGGGAAAGAACTTAAAGCTTAACCACAATTAATTTTGTATCACCTCAAATGGATATAGATTCGATCTATAAAGATATATGGGGGCTAAAAATACTTTGGGAAAAAAGATTTCATTGTGTCCCTAATGCCATGATCAATGAGAAAATAGTCAGCCATGACAGCCTCTCATTGTTTTCCACTGATAATGAGAGCAGCTATTTATACATAGTCTCAATAATTGTTTAATTGAATGAATAAATTAACAAACAAATACAGAGAACTATTTTATGCAAATAACATTAACAGCAAATTTTAATTGGACACATGGGTACACACAATCGGCTACTAGCGGGTCAAAAATTCTTCCAGTAACTATACAAGAATGGCAGATACATACATGGATAGATGCATAGAGATACTGTGTTGGATACCAAACAGGTATGAGACGTAACTATGCCCACAAACTCATGATTTGATCAGACAGCAAGAGAACTTAGAAAAAGAAACAAAAACACAAATGAATCAAGTTCTAAAGAATTAATCACTTAACGCCAAAGGAAACTGGGAAATGGATTAGGTATCACGTAAGCGTGTACAGGAAGTTCTGACTTAAGCAGGACTAATATTAAAAGTTCATCAAGGACAAACGACGACCAGTGTTAGAATATTTGGTACAGGAGTAAAAAAAATAAATGAGGAAAGAGACTTGGATATGCATTTGTAAGGACGTGTGAAGAGGAATTCCTGTGGTTGGGGCTGACAGCATTTGTAAAAAGCCATAGTGAAAGGCAGGTTAGTATCACATAACCCACAAAGCTTATTTGATGAGCATGGAGTTAAGTCTGAGAACAGGAAGAAAATGTTGCACGTTCCGAGCAAGGCTGTGTGAGGAAGAAGCCCCCCACTACTGTAAACAGAAAGGTATAGTCTCAGCAAATTGGTAGATCCTTAATGTCTCATTAGACAAAATGATCTCGGTCATGGATTAAACCACACCTCTTACACATAGGAATCACCTGGCCATAGTATCACAGATTTCCCTTTCCTGAGTGTCAGGCATTCCACCCTCCAAAGGGTGACAAGTCAGTTTTTCAAGTAGATTCGAAGGCTGTGTCTGTGTAAATGAATAACTGGAATCTGAACATGGTAAGAGACTAAAGACTGCCTTTAATTTAGCTTGTGTCTCGTGAGCTCCACTCCCAGACCCTGGGTCCATCTTGCATGCATAGTTCTGGTTAAAGTGAAAAAGGCTTATTTTGAATTCTGACTCTGTGTTCTGATTTACTGAAAATGTAATCCTATGAGAGGGTTTGGGGCCCATTAATTGGGAATTGATGACAGGGAATTGATGTTCATCTTGCCACTTCTCTGGAAAAAGCATCAGAAAAGGAGACTACAGATTATCATTACGCAGGAGGCATGGTTGCACCATGGTCAACGCATATCTGGCATTTACGCTTCAATATCACTGATTAAGATTTGTCCCAAATAGAGTAATTTTCAGAAAGACTAACTTTTTGAAGATTAACTTTTTGAGTCTGGCTGTAATCTTTCCATAATGAAATAATAGAGAGAGCTATAATGTATATGACTATCCATCAGATACACAGTATTTCCAATATTTCTAATTCTTATCCATAAAATGTCCTACTGGCCTTCTGATAAACCATTGGAAAACATGACAGCATTGACAGGAAAATGAAGTCTACTGCTAGAACTCAAATATAAATACTCATGATACTAAAAACCATGTGCCACTTTGTATGACATCAGATTTTATTTAACTCGTTCTAAATATACCAATATTTTCCTACCTGAACAGGTGTTTCAGAATTCACAGTATTCTGCATTTTTAGTACAGTAACAGTCAAAGCCGTAATTTTTATCACTGACAGAGGAATTGGAAAGTTTATACACACAGGAACGTTGAGTAGTTAATATTGATGAAAAATAGAATGCCTTATTTGAATTAATTTTCCACTTATACGAGAATCAACTAGAGAACCTTCAACTCATGTTAGTAAAACGTCTCTATCATAGGTCTTACCAATAAGTATTTAGGCTAACATACCAAATTGAGTTTTCCAATAATAACTGAGGCTTTGGTGACCCCTGAATTTCATCAGTGTTCTTGCACAGAACTGGAAATGTGTCCACTGGTCAAAAAAAGGGTGCCCCGGAAAAACTTGTGGTAGTGTTTGCAAAAATGACTGTAACAGCTGTTGGCAACCTTAAGGCTTACTTCATGTTGCTCTGGCAATCCTCCTCTGGAGAGGTCAAGTCTATTTCAACACCACTTGCAACTGGATTAGCCTTGTGACTTATTTTCACCAATGGAATGTAGCAAAAGTGACACGTGGGGCTTGTGTGGTTGGGCCTCTGCTTTTGTTTTTTTGGAACTTGGCCTGGAGACCACAAAAGGCATCTGGTCTATCCTACTGGGGGCCAAGGGCCCATGAGGAGACAGAAGAGTGAGCCACAGTAGCCCGCAGCTTGCACCAGCTACCAGACATCAGAGCGAGGCATCATCCACCCCAGCTGTTAGCAGCAGTATGTTTCCTGCATTGGGACTCTGAATCAAATCCATGCATGCTCAACTCTGTATTTTATTTAACCTCTTTTTGGCCTTCATTTTCTGCTCTGTAAAACGAGGAGAACAATGCTATTTACCTGCAGCAGGGTTGAGAATACTCAACGACCAAATGCGATGAGATATCTTAAAACATTACCCGGGATAAACAAACATTAATAAAATGTTAGCAAGCAACATTATTGTTGTTGTTATTGCTGCTGTTGCTGTAACGTTGATTTGTCTTTTACAGAAAACAAACAAACAAAAAACAAAAAAAATCCACTGAGACTCAGAGAGATTACATGTTTTTCCCAAAGCCCAAGAGCTGTGGAACTAAAATACAGATCCAGATTTTTTTGTTCCACGGTCCAAGTCATTAACTGCCACAGTTCTATATTCACGCTGTGACTCTGCTTTATTCAAGACACCTTGTGCCAACCATTGTGGTCAATGATTTCATATATATAATATCATTAATATTTTAATTAGCTTAGTGTAACTAAATTAAGCATTTTAATATGACTTGGCACAACATGCCAGGCTCCCTACTTGTCTGGCATTATCTTCTATGACTCCTTCCCTCCTACTCACTCCAGATTTCAACCCATATTTTCCGTGCCATCTCTGTGTGCTATTCTCTCTGGTTGTGATGATCTTGCCCTCCTACTTCTGTAATAAGTTTTACAGTTACTATTACTATCTGGTTCTGCCCCAACATTTCCTCCTCTGTGAAGGGCCACATTGTTATTCTTTCAAGGCTACTAAGGATTCTCTCTGCTCCTATAGTTATTATCATTGCCAAAATGATATGCAGTTTAGAAGTTTTGTTTAATTATGTGTTTCCCACTAGACTGTGAGTTCATAGGAAGCAGAGCTGTGTCTTACCTATCTTTATATTCATGGACTTCAATAAATACCCACAGGATATACTCATTTTTGTGGTACAATGCATACAATTTAGGTTCATATGCCTCCTTTCTTGTGTTGGTATTTGTAATCATTTTTTGATGTTCTATAGTGAAAACTGCCACTTTAGATTCTAGAGGAGGATACTGGTTCAATGTAAAAACCCGGGTTTAGAGTCAGACTGTGGGGTGCCTGGATAGCTCAGTCGGTTAAGCGTCTGATGCTTGATTTCAACTCAGGGCATGGTCTCATGACTCCTTAGATGAGTCCCATGTGAGACGCTGTGTTGACAGCATGGAGCCTGCTTGAGATTCTCTCTCTCTCTCTCTCTCTCTCTCTCTCTCTCTGTCTCTCTCTCTCTCAAAATAAATAAATAAACATTAAAAGAAAAAAAGAGTCAGACTGTGCTCAGACCAACTCCATCAGTTTTTAGTACGGCTGCCTTGGACAAGTGGTATCGATGCTACACTTGAGTTTCCTTCTGTATACTGGGAAAAAAAAGAGCTATAATGTAGAATTCACCTATGTGTATGTATCCAAATAAGTGTGAAGGTGAATTGCATCAATATATATAAAGTGAATTCAGTATGTAATGGCTTAATTTTCTGTAGAAATTACTATCATTAAGGAAGACTTTATGAGTAAAGCTTCGTTTTGCAAGTTTTGTTCTGCTGTCCTGTGAAAATTAGTTAAGTACATTCTAGTGAATGTACTATTTTCAAAACTTAACTAATTTGCTTTTCTCTGTATTGTTATTGTTATTATTTTGTTCTTGGATGTTCTGATCTTTCAAAAACATGGCATAAGTCAACTCAAAAGTTAATATTCTATAAATATAAATAAAATAGTTAAATACCTAGGGGTAAATTTAACCGAGGAGGTGAAAAACCTGTACTGTGAAAACTAAAAAAACACTGATAAAGAAATGGAAGATGACACAAACGAACGGAAAGACATTCCATGCTCATGGATTGGAAGAAACAATATTCTTAAAATGCCCATGCTACCCAAAGAAATCTATGGATTTAATGCAATCCCCATCAATATACCAACAACATTTCTCACGGAAGTAGAACAGACAATTCTAAATTGTGTATGGAAGTACAAAAGACCTGAAAAGCCGAAGCAATGTTGAGAAAGAAGAACAAAGCTGGAGATATCACAATTCCAGATTTCAAGATATACTAGAAAGGTTTAATAATCAAAACTGTATGATACTTGCACAAAAACAGGCACATGGACCAATGAAACAGAACAAGGGTCCAGAAGTAAACTTGTGCATGTATGGTCAGTGAATCTACAACAAAGGAGGTGAGAGCAGAGAGGAGACAATCTCTTCAACATACAGTGCTGGGAAACTGGGCAACTACATACAAAAGAATGACACAGGATCATTTTCTTACACCATAAAACAAAAATAAATTCAAAGCAGATTAAAGACCTAAATGTGAGACCTGAAACCATAAAACTCCTGGAAGAAAACATAAGTAGTAATTTCATTGACATTGGTTGTAGAAATATTTTTCTAGATATGTCTCCTCAGGCCAGGAAAATGAAAGCAAAATTAAACTATGAGGACTGCATCGAAATAAAAAGCTTCTGCACAGCAAAGGAAACCATCAACAAAATGGTAAGATAACCCACTGAATGGAAGAAATATTTGCCAAGATATATTCGATAAGGGGGTTACATTCAACATATTTAAAGAACTTACAGAACTCAATGCCAAAAAGCCCCCACAAATAATGGGATTAGAAAATGGGTAAGAGGCCCGAATAAACATTTTTCCAAAGAAGACACACAAATGTCAGACACATAAAAGGTTGCTCACCATCACTAATTTAATGGGGAAATACAAATCAATACCACAATGAGATAGCACCTTACATGTGTCAGAACAGCTAAAATCCAAAAGGCAAGAAATAACAAGTGTTATTAGGATGCACAGAAAAAGGAACCCTCATGCACAATCAGTGGGAATATAAATTGGTACAGCCACCCCTCCCAATCTTCAGGGTACATGGACTCGATTCTACACTGGATTTGACTCCTTTACCCGAGTCACTTTGTGAGAATGGAAAATAAAATAGTGCAGGTGGGTCACGGAAAACATTTTAACTAGTAATAGAAACAATGTAGCCAGGGCATTTCTGGCTTTAAATTGATTAAGGACTTAAAATAACTGGAAACTATGGTAATGACAATATGTATCCCTTTGCAAAGGGTGTGTGAAAACATGTAAGTTCAAAAACCTGTGTTAAGTACTTCAGCTGATGTCTAATTACTTTAACCATCTTCAGGGGGATTGCACCTTTCAGTATTTCACTACAGAAAACAAAAAATATTCATTTATTGCCATGTTTGTTAAAATGTTTGAATCAGTACCCTTGTGTGGGAAAGGTACAGAATAGTACAAAGGAATCAGAGATTTTCCAATGACTTTAGAAACATGATGACCTGATGGCAAATGAGGGCTCTACCTAAATCCAAGTTGGATGTTGAAATCAGAATTTGTTTCAGTTTTGGAAGATGTCACACCTAAGTCCCCATACTATCTTGAGCTATTTATATAATTCTTAAACAGAGCAAAACAAGTGTGTGAGGATATAATAATGAAGTGCAATCAAGACTTCTCTAGGTTTTTTTTCTGGGTGTGTGTGTGTGTGTGTGCACACGCGCGTGTGTGTGTGTGTTCCATGTGGTCAAACTCCCATTCACCAAGAAGTCTTCCTCCCCCCCCCCCCCCCCTTGAAGGGAGCTGAGAGAATTACCTATTCTGCTCAAGGGTCTAATATATTCTGAAACAAACTTATGAATTACAATGAAAAGAAGCACTCAAAACCAAACAGAATCAATGCATAATATTAAGGAAATAAAAATAAATTAAATTAAATCAGAATTCTGGCTTCATCATTTGCAGACTAAGAGGAATTTGGAAATAAGCGGGATCAACCCCATGTTTCGGAAATGGGAAGATAACCCTTCCTACAAATAAAATCTCTAGGGTTGTCAAAATCTCCTGTTTTTACTACTAAGGAAACTTTGGGTTATACAGTGCCAGTCTTTACATTCACATTAAAGTGAAAATATTCATAGGAAGTACTGACATGTTAAATTGTTATCACACTTCCATAAAGTGTGAAATCTCAAGAGACAGCTTTGCAGTGTTAGAAGGCCTACGTTCAGATCGTCATGATACCACTTATGGATAAAGAGATCTGGGTAGGTCATTCTTCCTAGGAGAGCCTGTTTTCTCACCTGTGATATGGACATATTAACAATGCGTGGCTCATCAAATTTTTGTGTGGCTCAATTGGTATGATGCACGGGCATATGATTTTTGACTGTAAAGGAGCATACCAGTACTATTTGTATTAGTTTTCCTAAGAGCAGAACACTGAACAATTTAGCATTTAGCATTTTGATGAAAAATGTAGAGTATCTTTGAGGAAATATAATGTGGAGATCCACAGGCACAAATGCATGGAAACCTCTGATTAGTAAATTGCAGGGAAGGGTAAATATAGGAATGGATATGGAGGAGATGAAAAATGTCAAAAATAGTTCTTGCAGAATTCTCCCAAGTGGCCATGTTAATATCCAGTTTTGTCCATATGATTTTCCTTCCTTCTTGGTCAGGATTCCATTTTTGTTTCTGTGCAATTATGCCTTGCATACATCTTCAGTGACATTATTCTTGAATTTGCTTCTGTTACAGACATCTCTAAAGCCACATTTTTAGTAGTCAGATGGCTGCATGTGGTTTCAGAGACAGTGGCCCGTGCTCTTGCTCCTATTATTTTCCTATACTCTAAATAACAAAATAAATATATAAAAATACATGGAAGATATATTCAGATATATGTGACCTGGAAGAAGATGACTCTGTTCTGGTCTGGGTTAGTCTGAGATTTCTCTCACGCTACTCATGCATAAATTTATTCACTGGATTCACATCTGAGCAACTATTTAAGGCTGGTTCACATTGAACAATACCTGAACCAAGCCAATCTTCTGGTTTCATACCATTCAGAAGTTACTGCACAATCCATAAGCAAATCCAAATGATCCATTAGCCATTTGTTTATTCATGCATTCAATAGATATGCAAGGGTTCACAATGTACCTCACCCGGTTTTTGGAATAGGAGACATAACAGTGTGCGACCAAAAGAGAAAGCCCTGGCTCTCATGGAGCTTACATTTGATTCTCCTTTGTCTTTTCACGAAGATACACAAAAACATCCAAACGTGGTGCTTCCCAACACCACAACCCATGATGAAGGAGCAACTCAGGAGGCAATGTGTTTACTGACTTGATCTAAGGGAAACCAATCCAGTTTGGCCAATTATCTCTGTGAATTATATCTGTGAAGATGTATTGGGTTAGTTCGATTGTAACTTTTAAGAATATGAATTAAAACACAAAGAGACAATGCAGAGAATACAAGAATGGAGATTAAAAGGAAATGAAGTAAAAAGAGATTTTTTAGAGAGCAGAGGTCATGTTAGGAGTCAGTAGAAAGCCGGGAAAGAACAAACAAACCATGAAACTGAGGAGAGCAGAAGTTAGGGAAACCAGCAGATGGAGACGTGCTCCTGAGATACGTACAACCCCCCAGCATTCTAGAACGAGGCTCCACCTGACCCGATCATAAAACAATTCATACACTTCTTGAGGAGCAGCTTTCATATTATTTCTGCTTTTCCTGAGGAATATTACTGGGAAGCAATGCATATGTGTCCTTATAATAAACTCTGATTATTGGTGCCACCTTGGGTTGGATTTCTTCATCTTGCAACAAATAGATTAAATTAAACAAAGGGAATATCTGCTAAAGGTGCATATAATTATTCCCTTCCATTTCAACTATGCACCCCTTCACATTTTATTCATTCATTAATATGTACATTTATACAGATGACATGGAGAACAAAATCCTGGAAAAAACTGTTAGAAAATGAACAATGTGTCCTTGATAACGCAGTATCCTTTTAAATGATAATTTATTTCAATTGGTCTATTCAAGAGGCTACCATAACTGCTTTATAAATAAATGGTGTTCAAGTGACACTGAGAACAAAACGCTTAAACATCCTTGATCTACAAAAACCAGAGGAGATACTGAAATGTTACGATAGTTCAGGTTTATACCTGATTTAGCATTCTTTTCAACTGGCTCCACTACTGTACCGCAGAGCAGAAATAAAGGTGGAGAAGACCAGTGACTGGTTAGAGGTTCCGGATTTCCCCTAGTTAGCATCAGACACAAAAAAAAATCCATGAGAGATGTCAAGTTTTATGTTGATAAATTCTACATAATGCACAGACTTGAAATCTCCTGAAAAAGTCAATACCATGGAAGGAGAGCAGTGTGGGGCACCTGGACACACGCACACAGAAGAGGTTCTAAAACGTGGGTGATACAGACCAGACCAGAATCCTGGAGATCATTTTTCTGGCCACAAATCTGGAGGAAATTAGAAATAAAGACCTGGATTCCACACTGTCTTGCTCGTTGTTGATGCACTGTTTTGTGCTCTGATAAGTGTATATATTTTGGACGCATGCCATTATTGATGCAACAGCCTTTCTCAAATTTTTTTTTTAATTCTTCACAAAGTTTTCTTTGAAAATCATTTGAGTTTTTACAGAAATCTAGGCAGAGTGCCCCCTACCTGTCTGTGTTTATTTAGCCCCCAGAATGAACGGAAGAGGTAAGCATGCCACCGTTGATGAATTCAGTTTAGATATACTATTGTTACATAACACATTTTGGAAGTTTCACTCTGAATTTTTATTAAAAAACAGAAAGGGTGAAAATAGTCTTGCATCAACACCTGATAAAAATATTAACATAAGAGAGAAGATTCAATGCCTTTTTATATATTGTCACTTAACACAAATAATATACATAAAGCATGTGATCTCAGGTTTCTTAGATACCAATACGACCGTCATGCCTTTTCATTTTTCTTCATATATTTCTATCATGCCTATCTCCAAAAATGCTGTTACACCTAGAAACAGCTTCATTGTTTTCCTCTTTGCGTTCAACTAAATTGGAAGAAAACAATCTAAAGCAGTTTTAGGGAAAAATTGTTTAAACTATACACTCTCAAAAAAAATAGGCCCTAACCACTTTCCAAACTAATTAATCAAAATATGAAAACAAATAATTCTGGGCAACATGCAGTTGCCAAACTATTCGTTGTCTATCAATTATTGTGAGCAGTTTTATGTAATCTGCAAATAAAAATACAAGGCCTATTTCAATGATTCCATTAAATCCTTCTCCTGCTTTTAATAAAAACATGTCATGTTCTATTTCTTTCTCAGATTAAATAGAATTTTGTTTGTGTTTGGAGTTTGACTCTTTCAACCTCTGTTCTTATTCTCCAAGATTGAAGCTATTTTTTTTTCTGATTATATTCAATCCAAACCTCACATGATTTGCAGAAAACAGCTCCTGTTTGGATAGGGATTATGTCAATACAGGAAAAAGAGGGCAACTTGCACATATGAATGGCTATTGTATGCACTTACTAATGGCATTTTCTCCAGTTCCTGGATGCTAACTTTATAGTTTATGTTCTGCTCAAGATGCCTTTCAATGCTCTCCCTAAAAAGACAGTTTCTACAATTCTATTTTTCTGCAGGGTGGCCAATTCTGTAATTAGCCCTCACGCCTATTTTATCAGTAAATGGAGAGGCAGTAGAACATTGTGTTTAGGGGGGGCAATCTTTCAGCCACATTGTCTAGGTTTGAATATCACAGTCTGGCACTTGTAGGCT
The DNA here is from genome assembly GCF_014898765.1 of Herpailurus yagouaroundi. Taxonomy (NCBI): domain Eukaryota; kingdom Metazoa; phylum Chordata; class Mammalia; order Carnivora; family Felidae; genus Herpailurus; species Herpailurus yagouaroundi. The sequence continues at coordinate 33,131,754 of NW_024412403.1, forward strand.
GAGACGACTTGGGCAAAGTTACATGCCATTTTCTGGCTTTCAATTGCATCATTTTAAAAATAAAGATGATAGCAATAGTATCCATCTCATGCATCTCTGTGATTATGAAATGAATTTAAAATATACATAGTGCTGGGCCGCCTGGGTGGCTCAGTCGGTTAAGCGTCCAACTTTGGCTCTGATCAGGATCTCACGCTTGTGAGTTCAAGCCCTGCATTGGGCTCTGTGCTGGCAGCTCAGAGTCTGGACCCTGCTTCAGATTCTATGTCTCTCTCTCTCTCTTCCCCTTCCCTGCTAGCACTCTGTTTCTTTCTCTCTCAAAAATAAGCAAATATTAAAAAAAAAAAACTTGCTTAAAAAATATACAAAGTGCTTTGCATTATAACGTCTGCCTTGTCCAGTGGGCCCCACCCAGTAATCTGATCAAGGAGGAGGGGGTAGACTGCCTGGTGCTGCACCTGGGGGGTTGGCTGGGGCGGGAGGGGGGAGGACAGGGAGATGCAACTGGAAAAGATGAGCAGACAGTCCTAAACCAAGATGGCTTCTTACTCCCAACTGGCCTCAGCTCCCTGGCTCACCTGCTGCTGCTAGACATCACAAATTCAAGGCATCCAGCTGGAAGATGACCTCAGCTGCCCACAAGTATTGGCAGAGCAAACTCTCTGACTGGTCTCCAGATCAGGCTTCGTCGCGAGCAACACGAGCTTTTCATCACCCACCTCCCACCTTGGCCACAGACTCTTTGCCTCTCCCAGAGATGTCTCCCTTCTAGACTTTCAACAGCTCCCAAGATGTTTTCCGCTTCTACCAAAGTCGTGCCCTAAGCACCTCCCTCCCTTATTCAGGGCCTGGGGCAGATATGAAACAGATCTGTCCCCATAGTCCTGTCAGCTTTTCTCTCCCATCACCTCCCACCTGGGCCAGGCAGAGAAGGGCAACTCCTAACAGCCACCACACAATGCAACCACTGGTGCAACAGCTATCTTGGTGCCTCGGGTTCCCCCATCTGGAAAATGGGTATCCATAGCCATTGGCGGGATGCTTTGGGATGTCAAGGGGTAGAAACAGAGCACGGGTCATACCAGAAACTGCTTTTCATACATTTTGTACAAGGACCACTTTGGAAACAAGTATATTCGGTTTCAATAAATGGCAGTACTGTATCACATGTTACACCAGTTCAGGGTGAGATTTTCTAAGAAACATTTTCTAAAACACACACACACCACACACTACAGACTGGCAGAACACATTTATAAATCACATATTTGACAAAGGAATTGTGTCCAAAATATATCAAGAACTTTCAAACGCAACAACAAGCAATCAAAAAATGAGCAAAAGACATGAGCAGACATTTCATTGGCACTAGTACGCAGATGGTAAAGAAGCACATGAAGAGACATTCAACACCATTAACTTAGATAAATGCACATTGAAACTATGATGAGATATCACTGCACATCGATCAGAGACAAAAACGAATAATACAATTCTGAGCGGTGATGAGGATATGGAGCAAACAGAAGTCTTTTCCACTGCTGGTGGGAATGCAAATCTTAAAAATAGTTAGGCTGTTTGTAATTTTATAGTTTCATAAATTGTTAAACATGTACATGCTCCATGACTCGGCAATCCCACTCCTGGGTATCTAGAGAATTGAAGACCTATATTCACATAAAATCTGTACACAAATATTTGTAGCAGCTCTGTTAATAACTGCCCCAAACTATAAACACCCCAAATCTCACTTAATTAGTAAATGGATAAGCAAACAGTATTGCATCTACACAAGGGAATATTCTGGCCAGCAATAAAAGGATTATTAATAAATACAACAACTCGGATGAATCTAAAACACACTGTGTTCAGTGCAAGGTTACATACTGTGTGATTCCAATTATAAGACATTCTTGAAAAGATGAACTACAAGTATTGAAGAACAAATCAGTGGTTGCCAGAGATTGTGGGGGAAAAAGGGTAACTATAAAAGAATAGCACAAAAGACCTTTTTGATGTATACTTATTATGTTGGTAGTTACGTGAATTTACACGTGTTAAAATTTATTGAACTATATACCCCCCAAATTTCCTGAACACAGATTTTTTCCACGGGTGAGAGTACATGCATATATTTAGGTCTTTTGAAGCATGTTCCCATATTGGCTTTCAGAAGGGTTGAGATAATTTACTTTCCAATAAGCAGCACCTCTTTTGAAGCATGTTCCCATATTGACTTTCAGTAGGGTTGAGATACTTTACTTTCCATTAAGCAGCACCTTACAGTGCCTGTATTCCTGTACTCTCAAAAATATACGCAAAGTGCTCAAGGCAGTGCTCATTATGTGAGAGATGAGGAATAGGTGCTCAGTAAGATGGCAGCTGTTGCCGTTCTTGCTGCCATCGTGGTTGTCGCTATTATTAGTGTTATGGTGGAAATGCGAAATGTTGAAGCCAGTATGCTTAAATAACGTGGCCATTTCTTGACGTGAAACGCACTCATCCTAGACCTGGCAGTTCCATTTGTGGGTATTTACCCAAGAGGAAATAAAACATATGCCCACACAAAGACTTTAGGCAAATATTTGTATCCGCTTTCTCCATAACCTCATCAAACATGAAAACAAACCAACTGTCCATCCAATGGTGAGTAGATGAGAAAACTGTGGCACATTCATATGACAGAATACTAATCAACAATAGAAAAAATGACTCCTGATACATGCAACAACATGGACCGATCTCACCAGTATTATGCTAAGTGAAAGAACCCAGGAGGAAAAGCCAACATATTATAAAATTTGATTTAGATGACATTCTAGAAAAGGTCAAACTATCAGAAATCTGATCTAAGTTTTCCAGGGGGATTGACTACAAAGGGCCATGAAGGAACTTTTGCAGATGATGGAAATATTCATCTTCATTATGGTGATGGTCACATTACTACTATATTTTTCAAAAATCACAGAACTGCATAAAGAGTGACTTTTAATGTCTAAGAATTATACTTCAATAATCTGACACAAAAAAATGAAGGTAGGAATATGTGAAGATCAAATTACCACATAGAAATATGTGGAAATATTAATGTTGGCTTCCAAGGGCCAGAGATAACACTCCTGTGAACTAAAGCCTGGGCTATGATTGCAATTTCTGATTCTTCTTTTCAACTTTATGTGAAAATCAAGCGGGGTCCCCAAAGTTTATAGCTGTTCCCAAAACACTGCTCCCTGAGCCAGACTATAAAGCCAGTTCTGCCTGAAGTCTAAAACTACCTCAACCCTCATGCTCTGTCAGAGAATTTGACTTAAGAATCCTGAAAGATTCAAACTTTATTCCGGTTTATAGAGTTATTGATAGGGGTCAGTTTAACAGCCTCAAGGAGTAAAATCAGCATTGAGCTAAGCAAGAAAGTTCATGGCAGCAAATGACAAAATAGTCTGCTGTCACTAAATTCATAAACTACGGAGGTTGGGAGCCAGAAAATTTTGTTGGCAACATCCCAACGAATATTGTCACAGTGGAAATACAGAAAAAATCAATTTGGAGTCACATACCTCTCTGAACTGGCTACACCATATAGCAGCAATTAGGCCTTCCCATTGAATTATGTCTGTTAACTTATTATCTTTTTAGCTGGAAGGTCTGTTTTATAAGCGACTAGCAAACTATATAGCATTCTTTGGGTTTATAGTGCCCTTATTTCATTTTCACCTTAAATACGATATATGGATGATGATGATGATGGTGGTGGCGACTGTTGTTATACACCAGATGCTCTTGTAATTGCTTTCGTAAATTTTCTGAATTGTAACACCTTTCTTTCGTTTTTCACATTTTTCTCATTTTCTATTATCTTCCTACATTTGATGTTCACAACCAGGCAGTCTGATTTGTGATGCAACTTTAAATTTGTCATATTTTTTTAAGGACTGAAAGTGTTCTATGATTTTGTGAAAGAAATAAAAATGAATATGATTTAAATAAGACAACTCATTAAAGTACTATGGCTCATAAAGCTTAAGAAAACTGATTTTTCAAAATATTTGATCATTCAGTTGTATGTAATATTTAAAATTTGTAAATTTTCAGAAATTTATTAAGCAAAACAAAAATGAGTAACAATTTTATTCTGCTAAATTCATGCTTAATTTTTCACCTTTTAAAATATAATTTAATTTTAAGTATTTTTAATGTTTACATTTAAACAGACAACCTATGCCAAGAAGCCAGAAAACAAACATGCAAAATCTTTGAAGTCCTATATGTAAAAAAAATTTCATTTTATAGAAAATGTTGTTTCTTCCAATTGATTAGATCACTAAGACATCAAGATTTGGGTTACTCTACCATGTAGATAATCCCAGACAGCTGAAGAGCTAGCAGAAGGATAATAAGAATTGTACAAACTGATTACACTTTTATGACCAGTTGCAGAAATGAAAGGATGTAGATTTCCATATTATTTCCATTTCATTGTTTTATAAGTATTTGTATATACTAACCAGTTTCCATTTTTCCTCCTCTTCTTGTTCCTTCCATTTTTAAAGATTTTATAGGATGGGAAAATGGGATTGCAATTAAACTATAAGAGCTTCAATACAACCCCAGAGGTTTATTCAGTTACTGATGGGATTTGGGGTCTCCATTTTGGGGAAGAGAATAAAACATGAATGCATGGTATAGTTACATTATTTTAGACTGGATCAAATTGTTATATTTGCTATTTGGAAATTTCATTAATTGTAGAAGACTGTAAATGAGGATTGAACAGCCAAAGGTGTGGGCTGTTGACGATACCTGGGTTAGTTCTCTCAATTTCCATTCCAACTTGCTTCTATAGATCTTCCTTGACTTGTGATGGGGCTACATCCTGACAAACCCACTGTAAGTTGAAGATATTGTAAGTGGAAAATGCACTTCACACGTGGAAACTACTGAAATCATAGGTTAACCTAGCCTATCGTAAATGTGCTCAGAAAACTTACATTAGCCTACAGTTGGGCAAAATCATCTAACAGAAAGCCTATTTCACAGTACAGTGTTGACTCTCTCACGTAATTTATTAAATACTGTACCGGAAGTGACAAACAGAATGGCTTTATGGTCCAGAATGGTTGTCAGTGTGTCAGTTGTTCACCCTCACGATCACGTGGCTGACTAGCAGCTGCCGCGGCTCACTGCCACTGTCCAGCGTCACAAGAGAGCATTTTACTGCATGCATATTGCTAGCTTGGGAAAAGATCAAAATTCAAAATTTGAAGTAAAATTTCCACCAAATGCATATTGCTTTTGTAGCATTATAAAGTCAACAGGTAATAATTGGGGACCATCTGTAGTGGCAAAGTTAGAAACCACATTCCCCAAATCCCTTGCAGCTAGAGTTCTAGATATAAATAGGTTCCATCATGTAGATGTGCTCGTATGAACTTTGGAAGGCAAAAGGAGGTGGCACGCATCATCCCCTCTCTGTGTGACACATGTCAGTGTCTAGTCACCAGCAACCTGGCATGAGAGCCAGTTGTGGTGGAAATAGGCAGTACCAGTTTCTTAATCTCCTATCACAGCCACAGAAGTGATCTTTATTCCAATCATGAAACACTCTCTCATTTTCACTGCTCCTGCTCTTCTAGAAAGTTAGTAAAGACTCTATTCCATGTGTTAATCTTTTTTTTTCTTTTTGAAATAATACTAGTGTTTTCTTTTTTTTTTCATTGAGCCCTGTGATACTAGAGTAATGCAGAGTTAAAAAAAAAAATAAAGGTGAAAATTCAACGGATTCAGAAGACAAAACATGGTACATACAGAAAAAGGAGCACAAAGTAATTACTGAGTAATATAATGAGGATTACATCACATATGTATTTTTTTCACAAAGTTCTTTTTAGAAACCACTTTATTAAACTATGATTGACAAGAAAAAAACTGTGTACATTTAATGTGTACAACTTGATGAGTTTGAAGATAAGTATATACCTATGATACCATCACCACACCTGTGCCATAAACCTATCAATCACTTCCAAAAGCTTTTACTCACCCTCTTTATTTTTTAGTATTATTGTGTACATGTGCATGTACGTGTGTGTGTGTGTGTGTGTGTGTGTGTGTGTGTGTGTGTGTTAAGAACACTTAACATGAGATCTACCCTTGCAGGAAGTTTTTATACAATATTATATTGTTAACTCAAAGCACTATGCCATATAGTAGATCTCTGTATAATTGAAATTTATACCTGAATGTTTCTACTTCTAACCAGCCTAAATATTTAATTTGCAAGGAAATATACAAAGTAACAAATTGCACAATGAAAGTAAAATACTATGCAGACATCTTATAGCAAAATACTCCCCACAGAAATACACACTTCCAAATTATTACTTCAGTGAGCTGAAAATGTCTGAATCTTCTATGAGTGAGTTCTGACATCACCTGTTCAAGCACTACACATTGCAAATTCTCACAACTTATACCTGAAGCCAGAATGTACTACACCACTACAGAGTTACTCATTTTCCAAGCCTGCACTGTTTGGGACTCAAAACAAATAGAAAAGGTGCCACTTTTGTGAACAGCACTCTTAGATAAAAACAATGTGTAACATGATAATAATTGCACTTTGCTAATATCCCTAATTAGAATTTAAGTTTACTGTAACATGATTTATTCTTTTATTTATTTTAAACATTTTTTATTTTTTAAAAAAATTTTTAACGTTTATTTTTGAGACAGAGCGATACAGAGCATGAATAGGGGAGGGTCAGAGCGAGAGGGAGACACAAAATCCGAAGCAGGCTCCAGGCTCTGAGCTATCAGCACAGAGCCTGACGCGGGGCTTGAACTCACAGACTGTGAGATCATGACCTGAGCCGAAGTCGGACGCTTAACTGACTGAGCCACCCAGGCGACCGTCTTTTATTTATTTTTTTTACATTTATTTATTCTTGAGAGACAGAGAGAGACAGAGCACAAGTGGGGGAGGGGCAGAGAAAGAAGGAGACACAGAATCCAAAGCAGGTTCCAGACTCTGAGCTGTCAGCACAGAGTCTGACGCAGAGTTCGAACTCACAAACTGTGAAATCATGACCCAAGCCGAAGCCAGAGGCTTAACCAACTGAGCCACCCAGGCGCCCCAGTAACAAGAGTTATTAAAATGAGAAGCAAAATAATAATATCAGTGACAAAATAGTCAAAGTGGTAAATGAACATCTTAAAATATACGAAATACTATGGAAATGTAATAAATATGGATAGAAAGGGAATCTGATATTCATATTAAACAGATTTTTTTTCTCACAGAAAATATTGCATATGAAAATTTTGTCCATCTGAAATACTCATTAAATATAACATCACAATAATTAATCTAATGCAAGCCAGGCCACTCCACTCATTTATGTTTTGAATTTGATATGAAGAAACAGAACCAGAAAACTCTCTTGTGATTCACACTAACATGCATTCATTGTCAAAGGAAGAACTTTGCCAAGAACTTAAAAACAATTTTTGAAGGACAGTTTTTGGTTTTACAAGTATTTTGCTATTTTTCAGCAGCACAATAAAATTAATTAAAAACGTGTAATAACCGTATGAAAATATGTCAATATGTACAAACAAAGTTTATGGGCTCAAAGTAAAAATTCATTTTGGGAAAAATGAGGATAAAAATAGTCTATCAAGTATAAGTACTAAATAAACTTATTGAATCTTAAGAAATTAGTAAGAGTAGTAGCTTCTTTATTTGGCAATATTTGCTATGAAAAAACTGGATTGAATTAAAAGACCTTTAGCATTATCACCAGAAATTTCAATTTCAATTTCAAAGTTTAATTTCAATCTTGCATTTGGCAAGAAGAACATGAAAGAGTTCTTAGGCTTAGAAAGTAATCACACATCAATTCCTATTTAAGGACATCAAATACTCTGGATTCTTATTAAAAGTAAGAAAGTTTTGGGGCGCCTGGGTGGCGCAGTCGGTTAAGCGTCCGGCTTCAGCCAGGTCACGATCTCGCGGTCCGTGAGTTCGAGCCCCGCGTCGGGCTCTGGGCTGATGGCTCAGAGCCTGGAGCCTGCTTCCCATTCTGTGTCTCCCTCTCTCTCTGCCCCTTCCCCGTTCATGCTCTGTCTCTCTCTGTCCCCAAAATAAATAAACGTTGAAAAAAAAATTAAAAAAAAAAAAAGTAAGAAAGTTTTTACTAAATGAAAAAGAAGTGATACTTTCCTGACATTTGTTACCATTTACTCATTTGTCAGTTTGTCCACAGTGAGTATGATGACTTTGAAAGACCATTATCAAAAACTCTGTATCTATAATTTATCATAACTGTTTCAAAGATATATTGCATATGAAATATTATATTTACAAAAGCAAGCTGATTTAAAATGAAAATATTTTATTTGTACAGTTTATACAATTTCAATATTAAAATTATTCTAACGTTTTGTGTTTTATCTTAATAGAATCAAGAAAACATAACATTGTGTTTTTCATCAATTTGTATAAATATACTCCAAATTCTCTCCAATTGCCATATAAATATTTTTATGTGTTCTACGTAAGATGGGTTGATATATTTTGGTCCAAAGTATAGGGAATGAACTTGAAGACACTGAATCACTCAGAGGAATTTCACACCTACGTGGAGATTAAGCTATCTTGTTAAATTAATAGGTTTCTACTGTGAAGAGGTAATATTTCACACATCGTTGGTGTACAATCCTAATCTTGATGCACTTAAACATATATTCAGAAATGACATAGACAACATTGAAAAAACCCTAACTATTTTGAACTACTTCATTCTATTGCAAAGAACTATCTTATCTGATGCTTCCTATCGATCTTCACCAACTATAATCACCGCCCATGTAAGAGACAGAGTGAACTTGTCTTAAGGTCTGCCTCCAAATTATATGACCCCCCCCAACAAAGTTCTGATTATTGTCATACTGCTTACTGAACCATACTGTTTTTTTGTTCTTTGTGTGTGTGTATGTGTATGTTTTCCTTAATCAATGCTAAAATACTTCTCTTTGCCCAGGGGTCATTAACGACATCCTGGTTGATTAAATATTACCAACACATACATAATTTATATAGGCTATATATTATTATTGGCTTTGAAATTCTGGAAAGCTCTATCCTTGATATTACATCAAAGTTGTTTCCTAAGAGTTAATATATCCCAAAGTGAAGTTTAGGTTAAGTAATTAAAATAAAATTTGGGGTTATTTTTAAATGTTTTGAATTATACTTATTTCTACATATAGTTTTTTTCCCCACTACAAATCCGGACTGCCTCCTATTAATTTTCTGCCTACCAGAGGCTGGCACCCTCTTCTTCAAGTTTATTCTTCTCTTTTACATAGGTAACAAAAAGTCTTAGGACTTAAGTTTGAATCCATGTAGGAATGACCATATTCTGCACAGGAATAGTCACCAGCACTACTGGGTTTCTAAAAGGATCAACCTAAATTTGAGTTCTGTAAAATACTGATCAAATTAAGAAAAAATTTGGTTGAGAGCACCTGGAGATATTCCTTATAAAATTCCAGCTTTCTGACATGGTATGTATCCTCTTAATTTGAACTAACTTCCTGTGAAATGTGGCTGAGGGCCGCCCTTCCTTTGATAGCTCCGAAGTAGGCCAGGAGTAAATGTAAGAAAATTGGGCTCTCCCTAAAATAACTTTTTACAAACTCTTTTGAGCTTATTTTTCTAAGGGGAGGAGATTCCTCCTTTAGATAGATTCCTACTTTTAAAAAGCTGATTCATCCTAAAGAAGGGAAGAAGCCTAATGAAAGGAAGAAACTACCACCATAAGAATCAGAATCATTCATGAAGAATTAAAACCACCATGGAGATAAAACCCTATCCAAAAGTTAACACCTTTTTATTCCAGGAAAATATCCTAGACCCTTGTAAGGAAACGATAATACCTCCTCAGTGGTGGGGAGGGGGAGGGGGAGGGGGTGAGGGTGGGGGGAGGGCTACTTGGATTTAATTCTATAAATCATGGTTTCATTTGAACTAAATAATATATTAATGAACAAAATAACATTTAAAAATATTAAATGAAACCAAACAAATCATTTTTAGTCTACCAATCTGTACCACATTTGATTTGTATTGTTTGATGAACATTAAAATTCTCTATTGAAAATTATAATTCCTCTTTACCAGGGACTTTTATTTTCAATCTTTTTCCAACAGTGATAGCAACAGTGTCTTCAGTGTTCCATTTCAAAGTATTTATATTCCATGTTTATTCCCAGAGAAATAGAAGGCTTAGTCAACTCAATGTTATTTATTTATTTTGCTTTGATCTGTAGGTTGTCATGTAAACTAAGCAGCACATTTCTTTCTCACTTACATATGGGCTTGCTGACTGACAGAGCTCTCAGATTTCTTTGTGGCTAAGGAAAGTTATTTTTGATACAGTGTGAGATATTTTAAAAGAGTGTTTGAAGTGTTAAAGCAGATATCTGGGCCAACAAAAATGAAGATCATGTTCTTAATTTTGATCATTCCAAAAACTTGAGGCTGAGCTCTTCGGTATCAAAAGAAGCATTGTGAAAAGTATGCTATAAAAAGATGCTTATAGCATTTTGGGTTCTAAAAATTTGCTTTAAAAATTAAAACATTATCCTATGCCCCTAATGTGACTGTTAGGGTGTTTATTTATTTTTTCCTTTCAAATCATGTGTATGGTTTCACCTCTTTTGTCCTATATCTTGATTTCCTGATAGGTAGATCTCTGAGTTTTCTCATTCTGGATTCTAAATTGAGCCTTAATGTAATATAATAATAATAATAATAATAATAATAATAATAATATTTTTGCATTTAAAACATGCATTATAATGGTTAATTTACATGTTATCATTAATATTTAAATCATAATACAGGCACAGACGGTACCTCTCATATTAGTGGTGTTTAACAGAAGTCAAGGTGAAGTCAGAGTATAGAGAATCAAAGAGACAGATCTGCTTTATAAATAATACAGAATAAAGGCCATCAGCTTTATTAAACTTTACTAGCATAGCAGAACTAAATGAAAGAAATGGACATACATGATAAGCCAGGGATCAATGGCCTTTAATACTGCCCAAGTTAATGTGAATAGCAAGCTTGTCTGTATAGGTAGCAAATTCTTGTCTGTCCTTCCTTCCTTCTTTCCTTCCTCTCCCCCTCTTCTCCTCTGATGTTCCCTTCTCTTCCCTCCTTTCTTTTCCCTTTTGCTAACAAAAAGTAGCAAACCAAAGCTAAACACAGACATAACCTATGAGCCAGCAAATATACTCCCTTTAGAAATTTATACATATGTTAACCAAAGAACGTTTGCAAGAATGTTAATAGAAGCTATATTGGTCTGAGCCAAATCCTGAAAACTATACAAATGGTTATCTATAGTAAAATGTGTAAATTGTGATACATTCATACAATGGGATACTATACACAAAATCACAGGCAACTCTCATATACATATTGTTGAATGAAATAAGCCAAAGACAAAAAGACAGTACATCCAGCACATTTCTAGTCTATGAAATAAAATAAATGCTAATATAATGCAGAGACATAAATTGGGATAACTACCTATGTATCTATCTCTCTATTTATCTATCATGTTCCCCTCACTGTTTATTTCACTTAATGTATAAATTATTTACATTTGTCTTTGAAGCATAATTTTTAAAATTCCATCATGTCAATGTATTATAATTTAAATGTCTGCATTTTTATTATTTCCTTTTTATTCTTGGAAGACTCATTCATGAGTCAAAGACATACAGTTACAAGAGTCTTTATCTTTTAAGATTTTTGATATTGCCAACCAAAATGTCTACTCCAATCTATATTAACACTAACATCATGGTATATATTATTTTAAAAAATCATCACAAGAGAATGTCTTTTTTTATCTCTCAATACACTTTTAAAAATCGAAATGTACAATATTAAGGTATCATGTCCCTTAAATCAAATATGGATTAGAAAATAAAGTGTCCCAAGAAAATAAAAATTAGTATATTATACCTTAATGTATTCTTAATTATATAGAATGAAACATTCTGACATATAGTCACTGGTAATTATAGGTATAGATGTCAAAATGCTTGGTGTGAATTTTTAAGTACACACATAGAAACCAGGGAATAAAACTCAATAGTTTATTTCCCATTTTATAGAGAGGAATGGTAGCAAATTGTTTATTTCTCCAAAATCATCCACATGTGTTCACATATACCATGTTGATCAGAATCCTTCATTTTCATTTTCAAAATAAAATATTTGGCCAAAAAAAAAAAAGCATTTTTAAACCAATTAGATCAAGGTTATTTCTTCTTTCTTTCCACAAGAGTTGGCTGCTGTGTGTGCTATCTGAGTAAACAATCAGCAGCCCAAACTAGTTCATAGATCTGGCAAATTCCAACGATGTGTACCAGCTCTCTGCTAATATTCTAAACGGCTATGAAATCATTCACTTTAAGCATTGATTCGTTTGCCTGCTTAAGTCACTGCAGTCTCAGGGAGCTTAGAAATGTGGAGGGTCACTAGAACAGCCAGGCTTCCAGTAGACAGAACCGAAAGACAGGGTATTCCAGATGTGTTACAGTAAATGAGAAAATCTGTCCAATAGTCTACATTTTCACTGTCAGGTTCTTAATGTTTATGTATTGTTTAGAAAAGTTAAGAACAAAATGTATTTATGTTTTTTAAATATTTGGAAAAAATTAAATTATGTTGTTCAGGTTAGGCTTCATAAATATTAATTACTTCTAAGTATGGAACTTAATACCATTGAGAAAAACATCTCTAAAATACATATATAAAAGTATGCTTCTGTTTTACAAAGTAAAGACAGGCAGATCCGGTCCTGTAGAATATGACAATCAATAATTAACTTAAGTCTGTAGGATCCTGCAGTTAGGGGAAAGTGCCTCAGAGGTAAGGCAGTCTTTTGTGGACAATCTATCTTCAGTATAAAATTCACATTTCCTCCTCATGTCAAGAAAAAAAAACAATTTCCGTACCTGAAAGAAATGAACATACTAGAAAGCATTATTAACTAAACCTATTTTTAGGCATTCCTACATTCTTTTTAATATAATAAGTAAATTGAGAGGACACTTGCTTTATGTCTTTGCTTTCTAAAAATCAACCAATATTTGACAGATGAGGAAATTCTTTCCCCAACTGGTATATACTAGAGAGCTAGTGAAGTAATAACAGAAACAAACTTAATAGCTAAAATATAAATAACATCTACAATTAATTTAACATATATAGTTTCCCAAATCTCTCCTCTCTTTTGAACCATGCAAATTTGAATGTAAATCTATGACTTTTAAAACTTAATGAAAAGTGTCAGTTCTGTAAATATTTATTGAGTGGCTACTCCCTTTTTATGTTCATTCCTAGTTGGAAAGACAGCACTATGTAAATTATAATTCAAAAGCTAAAATGAAGATTAGAGAGAAAAGGAGGGAAGGAAGGAGAGAAAGTTGTGGGAGTAAGTCGAAGAGTGAGACAACATTTTGATGGAGGAAGGATCTAGGAAGACGCTTCATGGAGAGGTAACGTTTGAGCCAGACTTTGAAAGATAGATAGGACTCCAACATATGGAGCTAAAAGACACAGTATTTCAGGCATGGAAGGGTGAATGGGGAAATTTGTCCAATACTCTATATCTACAACACCAGGGTCTTAACTCTGAACCCCACCCAAGCCATCATTCACACTGCTGTGAGAGTGACCTTTCAAGGAGACAAAGAGCATCAAGTCACACTACCCACTGGCTGAAAATACAGTAACAACCCTTTAGTAGGTCACAATAACGTTTAGCATCAACTGGACTCAGTTTCCCTCTCCAGCCCCATCTCCCATTATTAGCTCTTCCTCCCCCACATCCCACTTACCCCAGACATACCAAACTACTGGTAGTGTCCCAAAGACACCATGGCATGGCATTGGCTTCATCTTCTGTCTGCAATGACCCTTTGCTTATTACTTATGTTCCTGATTTTTACACAACTCTCAGAACTAGCTTGACTGAAACTACAAACACTAGGAAGCTGTAACTAAAGTAAGATTAAAATTGCTCATCCATTAGCTTTTGTAGCTTCTCTCCCATGAGAGGAGATAAGGTCTAGAATAGTCCTTATCAAATAAGTTCTGCTTATATGTTACTCTAAGCACACTTTTTAGCTCTAATGCCAATTGCATTTTCTCCTTGTTTCTCCCCTAGACCCTAATTACTGGCTGGCCTGAATTTTCTTCATTTAGAACCTAATACAAAATAGGAATTCATTTGTTTTGGTTGAACTGAGCAAAGATATGGAGGTGAGAGAATGCAGACATTGTCTGGAGATCAAGAATTGATCCTCTGTGGTTGAGGTACAGAAGAGGAATAAAGGGCCTTGAGAATGGTGAGGAAAATGGTTGACGGAAATAGTGGTTTGATGTGGAGAACTTCAAATGCCATCACAGGAAATTGGATCTCTATTCTATTTTCAGTCATTCTGGCAACTGTTTTCAGCAGATGATTGATCCAGTTTATACTTTAAAATATTAAGTAGGGGGGCGCCTGGGTGGCGCAGTCGGTTGAGCGTCCGACTTCAGCCAGGTCACGATCTCGCGGACCGTGAGTTCGAGCCCCGCATCAGGCTCTGGGCTGATGGCTCGGAGCCTGGAGCCTGTTTCCGATTCTGTGTCTCCCTCTCTCTCTGCCCCTCCCTCGTTCATGCTCTGTCTCTCTCTGTCCCAAAAATAAATAAAACACGTTGAAAAAAAAATTAAAAAAAATATTAAGTAGGGATGATTCATATAAAATTAGAGTTTTATGCTGAGAACAACTCACATTGCATTTATTACCTAAAGTCATGCTTATATATATTTTTGTCAACCATAACACATACATGCTACATGGAAGTCTCTTTAATTATGGTTGTTAGAGTCTCTCTAGAGTCTAGACACTCAATAAGAGATGTTGAGATTGAATTTCAAAAGAGTGTAAAACCTGTTAGAGTAGATTGTATTTATTGGTAACAGACAACCTCAAACATTTTTTAAAGGCATTTGTTAACAAAATATATGACATAACATGGCATTCAATAAGACTTAACAACTTTTAACTGCAAAAGGAACTGTAATTAATCAGTGAGCTATAATTTCTTAGGCACTGAACACTAGGCCACATTTTGTTCTTTTTCACTAATATTTTTTTTTGTGTGTGTGTATGTGTGTGTGTGTGTGTGTGTGTGTGTGTGTTTAACTTATAATTGTATGATTTCAATTATCTGAGTGCTCCTCTTAGGTAGATGTATTAGCATCTCTCATGATCATGGCCAATCAGTTTTAGAGTAAATATCTTAGTGTAATTTTTACAGCATCTTTTGGTGATTTTATTCTATGGGATAGGCTATGGAGCTTGAGTAGATCTGGTTTAAACATTTCACAGCAAGAAAGTAGGATATGAGCATCTGAAAAATTCATCATTACTCTCCTTAGTCCTTCAAATAGCCACATCTTGAATTACTATTCTCAGAAAAAAGCAATTGGTCATCCAAGATATAATGAGATGACTCTGGTGCGCCTACATGTATAGTATGTCAAAAGAAAAAAAAAAAATGAATCCCATATCCCAGAGTCTGCAGATTGCTAGTGTAAAGGAAGGTTAAAAGAAAACTAAAATGATTTAGAAGTAGTAATAGGTAGGGCACTCCAAAGGCATGAATCTGTGCTCCAGAGATTACTTCAAAATTGACTGAACTTATAACCACAACATAAAATGATTTTGTATTTAACATAGCAATAGTTCTATAAATTTATCTGCTGTAGGCATATCAGAATTTGATTTTGTGAAGTAAGTTATTCTGATCACTTAATGCCTTCAGAGGTTGACTTTCACAAAAATAAAAAGACCTATTTCTCCAAGAGGGAAAAAAAAAACGTAACTGAACCCATTTTCCATTATTCATTATCATACTTCTAATCAACAACAGCATAGAATGATAGCAATCCTTATAGAAGAATATGATCTCTCAGCTACCTAGTTCTTATTTTTCATTTTGCCCAGATGAAAAATATAAATAAATAAACATTTATAAAGAATTGCCTGTGTATGTGCAGTCGGTCTTTATTTTTATGTTCTAGGTGACACCCTTGGATCAACTCAAACCATTAAGAGTTACTCATGCACCATTTCTCAATCTTCTCATAGATATTCTTTCCCTGACTTGCATTTTGGTAAAATACTATCAACCATTATTGAGTAGAGATACAAGGATATTCATATATTAATTATCACTGAACTTACTGTGGAGATAACATAAAAAACACAATCCCAAATATTCCAGAGTATCTTTTAATGAGGATTTCTGGTGAAAATTTCTCTGGCTTTTCCTAAATATCTGGTTTCTATTTATTTCATAGACATAGAGAATAATGTAATTAATCACGGTTCCTTTAATATACAATTGCTAAGAGGCCAATTTCACCTACTGATTTTTAGACTTAACAGAATGATGGTGGGTCCTATTTTTGCTGCACCCAAATTCCTTTTCCCCAAAGTGCATCATCAGCCAAGCTGCAAGGAGTTGTGCTTCCTCAAGACGGACAGTAGTATCTTCTACAGAGAGGTGCTGCTTGCAAATTTGGGGGAGCACTTTTTCATGACTAAATAATATAGAGACACTTTTAGAATTTAATAGAAGGAAAGCAAGGAGGATAGATGTCCTGTGACGTGTTCCAAGCATGGCTTAAGAATGTCTCACCAACCACTGACAGTAAAATAGCCAGTCTTTAATAGCATTATCTACGATGTTAACTTCATTTCACTTACCAATACAAAGAAGTTTGCATTGCTTAAACATAACTAAATTGCAATCATACATAATGAGCAGAAATTTAGAATTTCTCATGTTTTAACTTTATCCTGAACTATTAACCATTCCAGACGATCAGATTGCCAAGGACCAAAAAGTTTTTTGTATTTACATCATCAATACAAAACACCATTATTTGTCAGTGTTTTAAGCTGTCACATGAATGACATTGGATTCACAAGTTTAGGGACAAACATTACGTAATTAGGTCTTCTCATATTTTGCTTGAGAATTTATATATTAAAGAAACTGAATATGTAGTTATATACGATTCCCCTTAATTTCTTTTTCATATTATAATTATGGCCCTGAATTAGATTTTTTAAAAATGTATGCAATTAGGTTACATTAACTATGAATGTCCTTTAAATATAATGAAAGGAATACATTTCTTCAAATAATAGGAATATTGGATTAGATACATTTGAGGAACACTAGTATAAGAAAATCAAGAGCATAATATTGATATTTTTGTGGAGCGCAAGTATGTGCATTTAAAGAATAGTTTAGGTACTGGGCATACATAAACTGACAAAAAACTGATGAAAAATATAACTGATAAAAAATTGAAAGCCAAGGAATCTCTGAATAATAATATAATAAATAAATATTTGGAAATAATAATTTCAGCAACACTGCTGAATTTTTAAAAAGCTACCTTTTAAAAAATATCTGTGACATCAACAAAGATATTAGTAGCACCGATTACAACAATAATGAAAACCAACAGGTACCTAGATGCAATTTAAAAAAAGGTATATATGACCTTTATGGAAAAATAAAAATGCTTTGTAGAAATATATTTAAGGACACCTTAAGTAAATAGAGAAATATACAACACAATTTTCTGTTAAAATAATAAATACTACAATGATATGAAATCTTGACAAATTGATCTAAGATTCAATAGTGTATCACTGAAAAAAATCCCATCAATGTCTTCCATTGAACTTGACAAACTTGTTCTAAAATTTACATGGACAAAAGGCCAAGAATCGAACAAGGTGAGGAATTTAACCTTCTAAATATAGAAATTTATTGCATCGTAGATAATGGTTTTGTTACTGAAATAGAAAAAGTTACATATGTAATGTAATAAAGGTGTCAGGAAAAATTAGGCATACATGGAATGATATGTAATAGTGGGCATTTCAAGTTAGTGAAGGAAAAGATGGACTTTCCAATAAATGAAGGCAAGATAATTGGCTGTCTATATGAAAAAAATTAATTTGAGCCCCAAATCTGCATGAAGAAAGTGAAATTGAACACTAATAACAAAAGTCTATTCCAACTGGATTAAGAATTTAAATGTAAAGCTAAAGGATAAAACTTAAGGAGACTATATACAATATCTTTATCACCATGTGGTGAAATTTTTTTGTTTGTTTTTAATGATCACACAATTACAAACTGTGTAGAAATAAATTGCTAATTTGAAATATATTAATAACTTCTTCTCATGAAAAGATATCAGAAAAGAATAAAATGTAAAATCACAAACCAAGAGAAGATATTGCAGGCATATGATTAATACTGAAGCTATATAAAAACTGCTACAAATATGAAATAAGATGACAAACAAAAGAATTTTTTCTAAAGGGGAAAAAGTCATGAATAGATATTTAATTTAAAAAGACATCCAAATGGCCCATAAATATGTAAAGAGCAGTTAAGAAAATGCACATTAAAACTATAATGGGATACCATTTCACAATTACCAGATTGGCAAAAATGTAAAAGCTAGTCAATATCGAATGTTTTCAAGGATAATGAGAAACTGACATCCTCATCCACCGCTAGCAAAATGTAAACTTAAAAAACAGCTTTGGAAAGATTTTGCATTACCTAAGAAATCTGAATATTCGTATGTCGTACAATCAAGCAATTTCACTCCTAGATTTACATCCCAAAGAAACCTTTGAACATGAGTACAGGAGATAAATATATTACAAATCGAAAAGCTGTTTGCATTTTATTATTTTAAAATAATAGCAAATAAAATGCCCATGAATGGTAAGATGAAAACATAAAATGTATTTTCAGTTGACTACAACTCAGCAATGACAGCAATTTATTATGCTGTATGTGTCAACATAAATATCAAAATAACGTTGGAAGGAAGGAATCATTGAAGAATACATATACTATGAGTCCATTCATGTTAAGTTTAACAACTGACAAAGTAAGCGATTCACATACATTAAAATAGTGAGGAAAGGTAAGAGAAAGATTAACACAAAGGGATGATAGTGATGGAAGAAGTGAGGGAGAAAGATGCTATCCAAGAATAGAGCAGGGAGGGTCCCAAGTTACTGGTGATTGTTTTTTTTAATCTTCCATGGTTGATAAGCTCATTAGTGTTTTTTTTTTATTGTCAGTGCGATTGTACCCCATTTGCCTTATCCCAGTTACTTAGACACACATAAACGCCCATCTATAATCTAGTCACTTCAACCTTGGAGTCTCAACATTTTTTTATTTATGTACAAAATATTGGGAAAGGTGTCTTGTGCATGCAGTCTCTTGGCTCCTACTTGGCCATGTAACAATGGGTCTTGAGTAGGTTTGCAACACTTTCTCACTAATCATGAGCCCACCCAGCCTGTGCTGGGCTTACCACCTTGTGTAGGAAGACCTTTACTTGTTCCAGGATCAATGAATGTTCTGTCTCTGCTTGACACATGTGCATCATATGGTACCTGGTCAGCCCCACTATTACCTCTGTCCTCAGTGTGAGTGCACTGGCTCCCAGCACTGCAGCAAAAAGGGTTTTGCATACTGCCCTGGAACATTTGCTGGAAGAGACCTGCGGGCCATGGTAGACGGCAGCACACTATTAAAGATGATCTTGTTCTGTCTCTTCTCTATGTAAGTAAAGCATTCCATCCAGTATTTGACTCTGTTATGTTTTCCTTGGGGACTCCAATGACAAGATGCAACGAGAAGTGTTTAGAGGCCTTTTCTGGGAGTGGTAACTGACTCAAGTACCTTACTCCTCTCAGACTGATAAGTGGTGTATCATGCTTTGTTCAACACAAAATATTGTGTATACACACACACACACAGTTGTACACATCATATCCAAATTATATATATTTATACATGGCATATCCAAATTAATGTATACAAAATCTATATATTAATATATTGTATATAATAATACATAAATATATTGAGCCTCATTATTTAACCCCAGAATAAACTTTTAAAGTTTTTATTTCAAAAAATTACATTGATTACACCAAAAGCTCACATCAATGGTCTTATTCATCCCTAGAAATTCATGAGAATTATGTGTATAGTAATTTTCATAGATCATAGCCCATTTTTGATTTTCTTGTTTTTCCTAAATAACATAGATATTGCCTTTTATCATTATTTTGGCCTTTTCTCTGTTACTTACAAGGACACAAATATCCATCTTATCTTTTTATTTTACCATTTGATTCTCTTTATACTAAACAAATCTTGTGTAAATATAAGTGGTGAATTCAAACTTTTATTTCTGTTAAGTAATATCAAAGGCAAATTTTCCAAATTTCTACAATACTCTAAAATTTCATTTATCATAAATCAAATTATGAGTCCATAACTGCAAATTATCTTACTTAAATAAACATCTGAAATTTTACTATGCAACATGTCCTGTATAATAATATTTCAGTACATTGAACAGCCACTTAAATTTGGCACTATATATGTTATAGTGATTTCTAGTGTTTTAAAATAATTGAGATCATGATGCAATCAGTGTTGTTTATAATAGATATGCACAAAATTTAATTAAAATATAATAAATGGAGGACTTTCCCTCACCAAGATGTCACATTATTTTTGGAGAACATCTGTTTATTTATAAACCATGGTGTATATTGTGTTCTTGATGAGCATGCTAATGATATTATTAAAATATGCCACAGTGAACTTGTACAGGATTCATGCTGGCTATGAAATTACAAATTTTGAGCTCTCTCTGTATATTTTAAATGACATTATACTCTTTTAATCTGGCCTTCTTGGCTTAAGAAGAAAAATGTAACATCTTTTTTTTTTTTACCTGTTCTATATTGTTTTAAGAAAATATGTAAATGTTAAGTCAACAGGAAAATATGTCTCACTCGATAATACACTTCATAATTTAAAATCTTGCTATAGGGGCACCTGGGTGGCGCAGTCGGTTAAGCGTCCGACTTCAGCCAGGTCACGATCTCGCGGTCCGTGAGTTCGAGCCCCGCGTCGGGCTCTGGGCTGATGGCTCAGAGCCTGGAGCCTGTTTCCGATTCTGTGTCTCCCTCTCTCTCTGCCCCTCCCCCATTCATGCTCTGTCTCTCTCTGTCCCAAAAATAAATAAACGTTGAAAAAAAAAATTAAAATCTTGCTATAATAACTCTACTAGGATTTCACAGTGACAATGTGAGTAGAGAAAGGTATCAGTTGAAACGTACCCTGACTTACTCAGCAGGTCAAAGTGGACAGGGGAGAGAGGAGAGTCAAATGGCTACTTGTCATGTGAAATCTGAAAATAAGCCTAAATATGAAGCCCAAGTGTAAAAGAGAATAAGAATGCACGTTAAATGGGTGCAAGAGAAGAAGACTCAGAAGATACTGCTGCCTCTAATTTTAGTCAACAGCCTAACACAGATGCGACCATAACATTAAACAAACAAAAGAAAATGACACTAATGGGGTCTTGGGTTTCATTAACAGAAAAGAATATAGTTTAGAACATGAGTTGATAGTTTAAAATGTAATATAAACGCTGACAAACTGGACCACTTCCAAAAAGAAAGACAAGCGATAAGATGAAGCAATATCGTAAGATCGTGATGAGGCTGTCAATAAACGAGCCTGTGTGACCGAGACTACGGAGGGATGTGACAGACACGAGACAAGATTCCCGATAATGTAAAGTCACTCCTATGGCTGCATGTTGCACTTATTTTAAGTGGCTCTACAGGGAAAGTTCAACAGAGGAAAGTATTTTCTAACAAAATAAACTTCAAAAATGGGATGGATAACGCTATCTCCACCAATAGATGTTCTACCTGAACAAAATTAGTGCCACTGTAAAAAGAATTCAAGTGCTGGATAGGGATTCAACGAACAACCTGTTAGCCTCTCTTCAGACTTCAGATCCATTGCTTTCTACCACAGATTGCAATATAATTTATTTGCTTAAGGCTTAACCAAAAGCAATAAGCTTATAGAATGCAGAAAATCCATTTAAGGACAAAATTTACTTGACTACAACATGACTTAATTTGAACCAAACAATTAAACTCGAGGGTAGTAAATATAAAACTACGAAAGCTAGTCTTAAAAAACAAAAACAAAGCCCAACGCTTCAATATGCTAATGCTAATATACAATATGCTAATGCTATATATACACATCGTGCTGAGTGCCTTATTTTATTCCTAATCACCAGATAATACTAGTTACGATGTGCACAATAAAAAAGATACGGCTCGTTGAACTCTCAGCTACTGACAATGACAAAACAAGGGGCTTTGGTTATTGGGATAATCTGTACCACCGTACGACTGATCCTGCAGCTACTAATAGTACCGCTACGATGACTACTAAGACCATCTTTGTTACTGCTACTGCTACTATGACCATTGCTTCTATTACAACTAGTAGTACTGCTAACACTCCTATGGAGAAGTTACATTTGTTGAGTTGCTATCATGTAATACGCTAGGTCCTCTTCCTGGAATTTTATATAAATTGAGTCATTTGTCCTGTCAAGGGGGTACTATGATTGGTTCCGTTTGAAAAATAACTACATCACAGCTAATTTAGGTAAGCAACACATCCTAGATGCTATAGGTTGAATGTGCCCGAAGCAGCAGTTGAAGTCCAGAAATGGTTTCATATTTTATGCTCTTATCAATCTACAAGCTGGTCAAAGAGAAGATCCAAAGGAATTATGAATGTGATTTTTTTTTAAGTTTTATTTATTCTTGACAGAGAGAGAGAGCCAGCTGGGAAGGAGCAGAGAGGGAAGAGGACAGAGGATCTGAAGTGGGCTCTGCACTGACAGTGGAGAGCCCGATGTGGGGCTTGAACTCACAAACTGGGAGATCATGACCTGAGCTGAAGGCAGACACTCAACTGACTGAGCCACCCAGGTGCCCCTGAATGTGATTTTTTAACATAAAAGTAATATTCCTCTATAGCATGAAGGTTTCTCTAAATAGAGCATATCATTCTAATCACATCTTTACACTTTTCTTAGCAACTGTAAGCTCAATCTCTTGGTAATTCTCTTCATTTATTTTTCTCATGCTTTGCAAGTGTCCTTTATATAACCTAATATTTTTATAGCATTAAGAGTCACAAGTAAGTCCTGTTACTTGGTTGGTCATGCTTTGTATTCGTCCTCCACTATGTTTTAAATTTTTTTTAACGTTTATTTATTTTTGAGACAGAGAGAGACAAAGCATGAACGGGGGAGGGGCAGAGAGAGAGGGAGACACAGAATCTGAAGCAGGCTCCAGGCTCTGAGCCATCAGCCCAGAGCCCGACGTGGGGCTCGAACTCACAGACCATGAGATCGTGACCTGAGCCGAAGTCAGAGGTGCCCCCTCCACTATGTTTTAGTCTTCTTGCCTATCATAGGGGACCCCTGCCCCCACTCCGTAGAACACAAGTTTATGTTTCTTCAGAGAGTAGTTCTCTTTACCATAATATGAGCTTGATGTCATTTAAATACCAAAGTTGATAAGGACTTTTTTCCTCTTTTACAAGAAGATTAATGATTTTTAAAAAATCTGTCATGGTTGCCATTTAATTAAATAGGGACAAAAGTAGTGGCTACCATGAGTATCAATATGTCACAGCCTGAGGAATTATGGAACTACAAAAAAAACTGATGGAGGAAATTGGCCATCTTATACCTGGTTCAATGATAACTCTTTTCTTGGTTCTCATCCCATATTTGTACCCAAGCCTAGAGAATGGCAATTTCTACCTATAAGATCCAACAGCATATACATAGGGAGCCTCCCCCCCTCCCCAAGTCACAAATAAAGTAGGGAAAATCCTGTATTTCTTCAAATATTTTATCAAATTGGGGAAAACCCCCAAAATGCTTATTTTTATTCATAAAAGAAATTGGTAGGACATCTATTTCACTAGGGGAATACAAAAGAATATTCACTAAATATTAATTCTGGAACAGCAGTTCATTACATAGAATATACTAGTATATATGCTCTAATTAGAATGTGGGAGGAAAAATTCCTTTGACTACATATTGGATTTACTTGGTAAAAAAAAGCAAGAATCAAATAAAGGCATACACTGATGATATAACAGAATATTCATACAAGGATATTAGTCTCTTCGATCAAGGTATGTTTGAGTGTCTTTTTATTTTATAACTTCTTTTTTTTTTAATTTTTTTTCAACGTTTATTTATTTTTGGGACAGAGAGAGACAGAGCATGAACGGGGGAGGGGCAGAGAGAGGGAGACACAGAATCAGAAACAGGCTCCAGGCTCTGAGCCATCAGCCCAGAGCCCGACGCGGGGCTCGAACTCATGGACCGCGAGATCGTGACCTGGCTGAAGTCGGACGCTTAACCGACTGCGCCACCCAGGCGCCCCTGTTTGAGTGTCTTAATAAGTATTCACAAATATATACAAATATATAAAATAAATAAATAAATAAATATACATATACATATACATATACATATACATATGTTACTTCTTTCCAGAAGGAGTCAGGAAAAAGAAAGTCACACAGCAGTCTGAAGACAAATGCATAAACAGTTAATGCATTTAGTCCAAAACTTACATTTAAAAAAATTCCTTAAAATTAAACTTCCTTAAAAGGGAAATAATGATTTTAAACATAAACCCATGTGCCGCTGAGTTTAAGTCTCTCACCAGTACTGCACACATACGATGCTTATGGTCTGCAGGTACCATATGAGGTATTACTATCATCCTCATTTTTCACCTGAGGAACTGAGGCAGAAGGAGGTTAAGAAACTTACCCAAGTTAGACTTCACAGTCTGAACTGTGAATACCTCAAGCAAATGATTCCACAGTTTAGTCCCTTAAATTTATATGCAGAGAAGCAAAAACTCTTCCAAAACTGACTTTATGACTTGAGTCTTAACCACTGGATTTGTCAGTAGAGTTACTGACAAAAAAGATGACTGGTTTATAAATGGGCATTAATCCAAGTCAGACTAGTCAGAGATAATAAATATGATCAGAGACTATTATTGGTAGTGTTGAGAGAGAAAGTCAAACATTTTTTTTAATTGGATCTTCAAAAAGAAATCATTGCAAGGAGAGAGAGAATCTCTATATTTGTTGCTAGTCATGAAACAGAAGTTATTAGCTGATAAGATGCATTTCTGGCTATTGTCTTCCAGAATCCTGAAAGTTTTTATACAGAGGGAAGGAATAGAGACACAGGGGGGCAGGAGAGTAACAGAAGAGATAATAGGCAGGAAGAAAATACACATAGGGAGAGAGGTTGACTTTGATTTACCAAAGAATGGGAAGAAAGAGATGGGCAGGTGCCCAGAGTAGCCAGAATCAATCCAGAAGCCTATGCCCACCTCTCAAACAGTCAAGGAAGGAACATAAGGCCTGAAAGTTGCATGATGCCCTAATGGAACTAATTCTAAGCATGGGGCTTTCAGATGAAGCAAAACCTGTGCAATCAATTTCAAAAGACCATTTGGAATTTCCAAATAGAATATCAACAGTCACCATGATGGACTGAATAACTGAAACCCTTCTTCCATTTTCCTTACTTACAGAAATAGAGCATCAACAAAAAGAAGGAAAATATATGTCAAAAGGTGGTCGTGAGATCACAGAACCAAGCAGCTTGTCAAAATGCAGGCATCTGGGAACCAACTGAGACAGAATCTTGAACTGAACACAGAATCTTTAGGGTTGCAGCTCTAAATTATTTTTTAAGCCTCATTTAAGCATAATGGAGGTTAAGAATTATTTTGAGAAAGACAGGCTGGGCAGTCATGGGAAGAGAGCCAGCAACTCTGCCACTATTAGTAGCTTCAGAGACTAGTTCAGGATTCAGATCGAAGTCAGGCCTCAAGAAAGACCCACATCAAAAGTAGGGGGCTGAAAACTTGGGAAAACGAGAAGCAGCAAGCCTAGAATAAATCACAGCAGGGGACATGAGGTGGTCAAAAGGTCAGAGTAGAATAACAGACTTGGAGGAAATAACCATCCAAGGGCAAGGCAAGGTAGCTTTTCAAAAGACTGCACTGAATCTCAGAAACCAGTTCATCTTCATGAAATGGACAAAGTCACAGAAGACGAAGGATCAGACAACACCACTTGTGAGAGAGAGATTTTATAGTAATTGTTGATCACAACTGCTCAGCCTCTTCTAGACTTTTCTGTTGTGACAGGAAGTCTTCCCAGTACTTGGTCAGTCCGAGTAAATAAATCAAAGTATGTGACTAGAGTCAGATATGACTTTGTGAAGAAAAGAGAAGTCTGATTCTTGGCTAAGGTCTAAGTGGTTTTTCGAAAATAAGGTATTTTGGTGAGGAATGTCCTAGTTTATATATTTAAGTTTGTTTCATCAAGATATTAAACACAGTTTGCCTGGCGTGCCTGGGTGGCTCAGTCAGTTAAGTGCCTGACTCTTGACTGCAGCTCAGGTCATGATCTCATGGTTCGTGAGTTCAAGCCCCCCATATCAGGCTCTCTGCGCTGACAGCATGGAGCCTGCTTGAGATTCTCTCTCTCTTCCTCTCTCTGTTGCTCCCCCACTTGTACTCTCTAACTCCGTCTCAAAATAAATAAATAAACTTAACAAAAATAAACACAGTTTTCCTTAGTGAGTACATTATTTAGGACAAGCCAGAAAAGTAACTGGAAATTATTTCATTACATAAGGAAGAAAAATCAAGTATTACAACATGCTATTATTGAGAAATAAAGACAGGAAAATAAGTGCTATACTGTTCATTTTCTATTCATTTGACAAGACATTTTTTTGAGATACTATTTTCAGGTGATCGTTCATTCAGTTACTCCATGATTACAAGGGGAACCCACTCTACTTGACCTACTGTACTTTGATTTATAGCCATAAACTGAAGAAGAAAATAAAAATGCAAACATTGAACACACACAATTTATTCACCTTATCATTTCGTTGACAGTTTCAAATTCCTCATAATATGTTCTAGCATGAAATAAGGACATGTAATCCAAAGGTAAAGGAACATTTAAAATTTGGGGGAAAAAAAAACAACACTGGTCAGAAACTCTATGAACCAGTGCCCAAGAAAATTCCATAGTGGATAATTTGTCCCCTAACCTATGGTTCTTTCACACTTACTTGATTCTTTTTACTTTAAACTCACAGTAACTCACATTCATTCATCTCATCGTTTTTTACATTTGTTTTATCAGTTTCAATTTAAAGATGGACTCTTTCCCAAACAGGTGAAAGACTTCAAATAAAACATGTTTTTTAGGCAGTAGTAGAGCCCAGATTGTTCTGGTGGGGTATCACAAATGGAGCAAAGCACAGCATTTGTTGATTAACATGTGAGATACCAGAATGGTCTCTTATTCTGCTTTGACTACTTAGCCTCGTAGACACCCCTGGGGAAAGTCAGCAAAACTAGTGTTCAGAGGTTGGCACAAGTTTCTCAGGGAATATTCCAAGGATCCTATTTTTCAAGAGGGATTACAGTTTAATATGCTCACTCTGAATATCTTTTCTTATTACCTAATTGGTCGAAGTTATTAAAAACTTCTCCGCGAGTTGAGTTTCAATTCACACCTTGTAAAAAAGGCTAAAATATGCACACAGAAGACTTTTGCAACAGAACACGCTGTGTTGCTCTTTAGAGTGACTCATTATAACACAGAAAGTAGGGCCTGAAGCTAGACTCTGAGGTTTCGTACTCACCTCTGTGGAATAGGTGAGGTGCAACATTTAACATCAATCTTTAGTTTTCAGTTATTACAGCTCATTAGGAACCAGATGGCTTGACTATTCTGCCATTTCCTGCACAATTTTTTATAAGACGAGAAATGTGCCTCTTTCTATAAAAAATAAAATTTCATAATAGTTAAGTGAGTAGTTTCAAGAAGACATGCTAAGGGTAATTTTTGATTCACGTAAAACCAGCTTCTAAAACACAGGTAAAATATTTCACTATTGAAGGTTTTAAGAAAACATTTAAACACTCATCTGCAATTCCCTTATATCTATCATTATAGTTACTTTGATTGTAAGGCTCTGAGTGTTTTCCTGCATTTTGATAGTAGATACAGGGAAGAGCGATTTGACTCACAAGTTGCTCACATCGAATCTCCAAAGTCTATGAATAAAGATGCACTGGCGATTTCTCTATGCCCTCAACACAATTGCTTGAAGCATTTAGTTCAGTAAGGAGCTTTTTTTTTCCTTCTATGATGCCTATGTGATAAGTAGTAATTTTCAATTATTTAAGAAAAGAATTTGTTTCTCAGCATCACGTAGATATAGTTTTAAGGCTGATTGGTGGATATGAAACACGACACTCTAACAGGCTCAAAGATTTCATATAATTAAGCTTCCATTTGTATACTAGATGTAAAAAATATAG
The DNA here is from genome assembly GCF_014898765.1 of Herpailurus yagouaroundi. Lineage (NCBI taxonomy): Eukaryota > Metazoa > Chordata > Mammalia > Carnivora > Felidae > Herpailurus > Herpailurus yagouaroundi. The sequence continues at coordinate 33,160,259 of NW_024412403.1, forward strand.
CACTACACTTATCCTCATGATATGTCTATCTCTCCTGAAGGTACCATCTGCCGAGCAGCTCTAGTTTGTATTAAGCTTCTTCTACCTAAGCTTCTACCTAAGCTACTTGAGCACAAGTTTCACAGTTTGATTCTCTTAATGTGGTATCTTTTAACTTCTACCACCCTCACTGAGGTGAGATATTAGTTAGAAGTTCGAATATAGGGGCCCCCGGGTGGCTCACTGGTTAAGCTTCCAACTTCAGCTCAGGTCATGATCTCGCAGTTCATGAGTTTGAACCCCGCATCCGGCTGTCTTCTGTCAGCACAGAGCCCGCTTCAGATCCTCTGTCCTCTCTCTCCCTGACCCTCCCCTGCTCATGCTCTCTCTCACTCTCAAAAATAAATAAACATTAAAAAAAAAGTTCAGATACACCTAATGGAAAAGTAAGGTGGCCTTGAAGATTAACAGGTCATCAAGCATGTGGTCCTTTTAACAGTTTAATCAGAAGACCTTTGATTATCAAATTTTAAGCATTTTTCTGAAGCTTTTAGCTCAGTCTGTTGACTTAATAAGGGGTCCACCTTACTTCAGTGAAAATATCAAAACATTTACTGAGAAACATGAAAGCCACTAATTTACTCAAACCTAGACTGTCAAACAAAAGTTCTGCAGGCAGCAATAGAGTATTTTTTGGAGGTAGAGACACAGCATGGTATTTCGTTGTGCAGTTGAAAGGGAAGAAAGCTATGTTCACTAGTTCTATTCTATTTTCTCCTTGTTTTTAACCATTTTTAGTTGATTGCTTTAAAAGTACGATGAGATTATTTCACAAAAGAAAAGAACAAAAAGTACAAAAAGAAATGACTTGAAGTTTTCTCTACCTAAATCAGTTACAACTCCTTGTAGTATTCATTTAGATTTACTTCTTACTCCTTGTGCCAGACTTAAAAATAAGTATGTCTAACCTCTGCTAGGCACTCAAGACATATTCAATAGGGGGTGCCTGGATGGCTCAGTCAGTTGAGCATCTGAATCTTGATTTCAGCTCAGGTCATGATATCATGGTTTGTGGGATCAAGCCCTCTCTCAGGCTCTGCAGCACACAGCCTGCTTGGGATTCTCTCTCTTACTCTCTCTTTGTCCCATCCCTGCTTTCTGTCTCTCAAAATAAATAAACTAAAAAAAAAAAAAAAAAGAAGAAATACTAAGTAGTTTCTTTAGTCAGGTTTTTTTTTTTTTTTTATCAATTGCACATGTCATTTTATAGTTGTAATATTCTCTCCCCTAAATACTTCGAACACTCAATTTTTAAAATCTTACCATAAAATTGCCACACACACAAAAAAGACTTTTTCTCTAGGGAAGTTCCTGCCTCATTTTAGACCCCCCCCCACACTTATACATCTTTCCCTCCAAGAAGATATATTCCCCTGAGTTAATTTTTTATTCCTCAGAGTTAACGTTTCCTCATCCCCTACAATAATGACTTAATGCATTTCCACTCCAAAGACTTTAACTCAAGTACTTAACACTTGGGTGCCTAGATTCTCAAGGCATAAATTCACAGACTCCAACACTAATGATGAGTTTCACTTCGGAAGAAACAGAGGAAAGCAATTAATTTTTCTCATGATGTCCCGAGCATCCCGTCACAAGCATATTAAAATTGGGGGGGCACATAATCCACAGTATAAACAAACTAAAATAATTGGCATTCATCATTCGAATTTATTTTTTCTGCAAAATAATACTTTGACTCAATTTAACATGAAACATTAAATTACATAACAGTTTCTATGTTATGTTGTTAGTTTCAAATGCTACAACTAATGCTATCTTAGTAGCGGTAAGTGTTTTTATGTAAAAATAATATTCTTTTTATGAAGATCATTGTGAGATAAGATGAAACCAACGAAAACCTGGGTTTACGTGTGTGTCCTTGTGTCCTTTGCCCTTTATATCCCCCACAAGTCAGATCTTTGGCACAGATGCTGACAACACAATGCTAGAATACTCGTCATTATCTCCCACAAGGTAAGGGCAGTGGAAATTATCCCGGGAAAGAGAGGGAAGTGAAAGTAAGCTTTGATCTGGCTCACAATTTGGGTCTTGAAAAACAATTAAATTATGGTTTTCTACTCTCCCAACCTTTCATGAAAAAAAGAAAGTAGCTAAATAATTTAAGAGGCTTGGGAGGGGGCTAGAAAGAAGCATGTTATTTTAAATGATAAGAGAAAATCTGTTTTCATTTGTTTGTTTACACATAGAAGATGAAAGTGAATGGGAAGAGCCAGCCAAATCCCCAAGCCCACCACCAACTCCAAGATGAAATTTAATCAGCACTACAATAAGGAAATGTTAAAGCATAGTAAGATAGAGTTGACCACACAAGAACTTGGACTGGGTGTTACTAGCAGGCAGTGAAGAAATTTTTGTCTGCAGAGTGGAAGAAATGATCCCCACTTAACGGCTCTGTAAAAAAGGATGGATGAGAGAGTAGATATATTTTAAGTGCTATATACCCAGATGTATTTTTCATACTAGCAGTATCCTATGTCCACAGGACTACAAAGATGTAGTTCTTCAAAAACAAGCACTGGGGATTAAAGATTTACTGCGTTAAAAAAAAAAAAGAAAAGAAAAGAAAAAAGAACAGAAAACACACCAAAAATATAGCTAAGAAAAAATATGTATATGTTGAGATAAGGAAGGACTTTGTAAGCACAACATAAGAGGTAGAAATATGAAAATAAAACACTGTTTAATTTTCCATGGGGGAAGAAAAATAAAGGTAGTTGAGAAGAGGGGGTGGGGCATTTCCAACAAAACCAAGTGTTAATATCATTTAATATGGGAAAAAATTTCAGCATTAAATCACTACAAATCAAAAGCCCCCCCCCCCAAAAAAAGCATATATCCAATTCACCAGAGTAATGCAGTAAAGATATTTAAAAACTGGATATGTCTTTGTAGTCATTATAAATGCATACACAAACTATAGAGTTTATTTTCACCTATGAAAGTATAATTTTGTTAAGTGATCTCTACACCAAATGCGGGGCTTAAACTCACAGACTGGGGATCTACCAACTGAGTCAGCCAGGCACACCAAAACTGTATCTTTTTAAAATGGTTGCAAGGCTCATTAGTATTAGTATAGACTTTCTGTAAAAAATTTTCAAAATGACTTTCAAAAGGTACTAAAAAGTTCACTTCTAAAAATCTTAAGGAGATAATTAGACATGCAGAAATATTTAGGTACAAAGTTGTGTATCTTGTTATTATCACAAACTGGAAGTGATATGTTTCAACACAGATATCATTTTTTACAAATAAAATCCAATTATTACCAGCGTACTTATCCACTTAGTAATTCATGTTTACTGGGCTCAACTGTATACATTTAATAGGTTTCAAAGACAGTACAACTAGATTAGTTATACTTACTAGTATGAATATAGCCAACTATTAGGTTTGGATAATTGCCCTCCCAATTACCAGATTTGTGACTGTAACCAAGTTGCTTGATTTTACTTAACAATCATTAAAAAAATAATTTAAAGGTGGGGTATTTGGGTGGCTCAGTCGATTAAGCATCTGACTTTGGCTCAGGTCATGACCTCATGGTCTGTGAGTCTGAGCTCCACATCCGGCTCTGCACTGACAGTGCGTAGCCAGCCTGGGACTCTCTCTCTCTTACTCTCCCCCACTTGCATGGGCACACATGAACACTCTCTCTCTCTCTCTCTCTCTCTCTCTCTCTCTCAAAATTAATAAACTTAAAAACAATTAATTCAAAGGGTTGTTAAAAGAATTAAATGAGATAATATCTGGCTGGAAAGTGCTTGGAAATACAAGATCTTTGAGAAGTGATGAGGTCATAGTGCTCTGCTTTCCTGAGTGGATTATTACCCTCATAAAAGGGACCCCAAAAAGCTCCCTCACCGCCTCCACCATATGAGGATGTAGTGAGAAGACAGCCATCTATGAGCATGTGGGTTCTGACAGGACACCAAATCTGCTGGAATCTTGGATTTGCAACCCTACAGGACTATTGAAAATAAATTTCTGTTGTTTATAAGCTATCCAGCCTACGGTATTTTATAGTGAATTATAGAAATAACCCCTGAGAATATAGTATTTTGGTATTTTGTTAAAGCAGGACAAATGGACTAAGACTGTGCCTAAGAACAAAAATAATTAATAAAGATAATAGTAATAATTAATAATAATAATAACAAACTTAAAGTGCTTTTATCGTCCTCATCATTGTTCTTAACCAGATCAGAAGCAAAGCTCTTTTAACTAGACTTTAAAAGAAAGTGTCAAAATGAAACCCCCAAAAAAACTTTCTTCATACTATGTTTACAAGGAAACCAATACGTTTAAATAAAATGTTACCTAAGAACTGAAAATTTGTAGTCTTGTGGCCCCTTATAAAACCATAGACTACTTCATGTTAATTTATTAAGTGCTTTTTAAGTTAGGAGATTGAACTCTTCTCCTCCTGATTATATTATTTGTCCTTGAAGTAAAATATCAGCAATATGCATCCTATTTTACTTCAACAATCAGGAGAAATATACGCCTTACTTAAGATAATTTTCTATATTCACTTATTCCCTAATAATCGCCTTCCTTATTTTACTTATTTTGTTGTTGCCTAATTAACACAAGCACATTTATCTTGAAAACATTAATCAATCAATCAATCAACAGATATGCACATGAAGCGCTGGAAATAGTTATTCACTACAGAAAATCATGGCATATGTTGTTTGTTTTTCTTTAAAGTCTAAATGTATTGTGTGACTCAGTAGTTCCTTCGTATTTGTGTCTAATTTACTATTTGTGTTGAAAACAGATGAAATGAAAATACTCCTGTTAAAGGTTATATGAGAATGACTTGGAGGCGCCATATATAATAAATAAAATGTTTATAGCAATTGACCAAATCATCATGCTTCACTTTTCTTCCACTGACTTATTAATCTATTTATATTTATTTCTTCTCTAAAAATACTTTTTAAATTGCTAAATTAATCTTTCAATAAAAAAGCTTGTTGAATTGAACTCTAAATTCTTTAAGATGTCTTTTCAGACAATGGAAAACTATACATCTTAATAATAAACCCAGAATAAAATAATCTATATTTTGGGAATATTGTATATGTGACGCACTATTTTTAAAAGTAGAAAGAAATTTCAAAAGGTGCTAAGAGGAATAAACAAATACAAGGAGGTCTGAGGACCCAGAACCTGGCACACACAGAGAAACAACAAATGTTGGTGAATCCCATTATTTCTATAATTCTGCTTATGAACAATAAAAAATGTAAGTACTTGAATAAACTGAATATAGCTGCATCCGTAATAAACTTAAGTTTTTATAATCTTTCCTTAGAAGTGATAAATTATAAGTAATGAGTGGAATTTATAACAAAAAAATGAAATTAAGCATCCATTTTCATACATAAATGGACTATTTGAGATACAGTTCCATTTATAAATTCAAATTATTACCTCATAAAATAATACAACCAGCCCCCTGCCTGGTTATCTTTCACTTTAAAAACATGTCTGGTTAGAAAGAAATAGGAATGTTGATAATTTAGATTTAAATGGATAAATCTAATGTAAACTTCCCATTTGCTAAGGAGTTTTTGCCATTACTATATGGTAATTCTGTTGTAGCACAGATTGTAAATTTCCAAACTTATTTAAAATCTACCATGTAATCTGTCGCCCAATTTAGAAAAATCTACTATCCATCTAACACACTTTCTCCAAAGTGGAAGAAAAGCTTTTCATAAGCTAAATATATTTTAGGTAGTGTTCCAATGTGATTGCATAATAAATTTACAGCAATAAAGCAAATGCTTACACAAAGAAAATAGCCACATTTAGGACTAAACCACATGCCTTTGTGTGGCAGTCTAATGATCCCTGAATCGAGAATATTTATAGACCTGCAAGAGAAATCAGAATTCAGCAGCACACAAAGCACTTAAAAATGTACCAATTTTTCTGAGCCAACCAGAAAACTTAAATTTAGCCTTTTATAATCCTAATGGGAACAATCTCTTAATGACTAACATACAACAATGTAAATAGCAACTTCATGAGCTTTAGTTGCCATAGAATATTTAAATTGGATGATTAAAAAATGCTAATTGCACATTTGCTTGGCTTAGCTATAGTGAAATCAATACAGAATTAATCAAATTGTAATATGTTTATCACAGGTACAAAGTATTGTATCAAAGCACTTCATTAAAATGAAAACATTTATAAGGGTTGTTAGTCTACAATTTTTGTTGAGCTAAGTTGTAGCCAAAACATAATTTTATTGACATATAAAATCATCAGGCAGTGGACTAAAAAGGTCACAAATTCTTTGCCTCCCTATTGAGAGTTGGGGTCTATTTCCCCTTTCTTGTATCTGGGTGGGGCTATGATGTTTTGACCAACAGAGTGAAGTGGAAATGACAACGGGCCAGACCTGGAGCTACCCTTGAAGTGAATAGCAGCTCCCATCTTTGCCTTTTGGAAATGCCACATGAGAAGTCTAATAACTTTGCTGGAGAGACCCACAAGAGGTGGCCCTAAAAATACAAGATCAGAGAGAGAAGCACAGCTGAGCATAGCCTCCTAGCCTTCTCCACCAAGACATCGTGAAAGGGAATGAGGCTGTCTGACGGCCCCTTGTCCACATCCTGTCTGCCCCGCTGCCAACTGAATACCAAAGGACTTTAGTTAACATCATATAGACCAGAAGAAGAATCACCGTGCAAACCCTGCCTATATTGTTCGCTCACAAAATTATGAGATATAATGAAATGGCTGTTGTTTTCAGCCACTAAATTTTGAAGTAGTTTATTATGGAGTGATAACTAACCAGAAAACATAAGTTCTTAGAGCTTACAACTTAGGACTAAGACAACAGGCAATGATAACAAGAGTATTTTAATACAGGTACTTAGCTGTCCTTTTGACAGTGTAATTAGTTCATACAGTTTAAAAAGAAGTTTGGCAAATTGTGAAGTGTTTCTAAAGTCATGAAAATTACCTTATGCTTTGTCTAAAGACAAAACAAAACAAAACAACAACATCATCTGAAGGATGTGACTTATATAAATCATCCAAAGTAAGTAAAAATACACAATTACATATAAATTGTATATCAAATTATAAATTACATATAAATTACATATTATATATGTCTTATTAAGAACTGGCCACTCTGTAGTAAAAATGAGGTTATAATTAAATAATTATGGTGTATAAATGAAGCCAATATTATATATTATGTGAAATAGTAATTTTGAAGACTATAACTATATAAGTAATATTAATGCATATATTAGACAGTGGAATAAGCAGAATATTCACTTGTATCTATTCTACTGTTATCATATATGCAAGTTACATACACTACTCCAGAAAAGAGCATGGGCAAATCAAAGCAGTATATTTATAAAGAAACTTTGGAGAATTTTAAACTTTAATATTTTTTATATAACTTGTATTGTAAATTACTCTTTAAACATCATTGTAGAGTACCTAGGTATATAAAGCAAATATTAACAGACAAAAGGGGAGAAATTGACAGTAATACAATAATAGTAAGGGACTTTAACATCTCTCTCACCTCCGTGGATAGATCATCCAGACAGAAAATCAATAAGGAAACAGTGGCTCTGAATGACACATGAGACCAGATGGGTTTAACAAAAACATATATAGTACATTCTTTCCGAAACCAGAAGAATACACATTCTTTCCAAGTGCACATGAAATTTTCTTTAGGATAGATCACATGTTAAGCCACAAAACAAGTCTCAACAAATTTAAGAAGACTGAAATCATATCAAGTATCTTTTCTGACCATAGTGGTATGACTAGAAATCCATACAAGATAAAAAAAAAAAAAAAAAAAAAACTAGACAAAACACAGACACATGAAGCTAAACAACATGCTACTAAACAAGCAATGAGCCAACAAAGTAATTAAATAAGAAATTAAAAAAAAAAAGAGAGAGAGAAAACAGGAACCAAATGATAGTGGAATTACAACAGTTCTAAATCCTAGGGATGCAGCAAAACATCCCCCTAGACGGGGAGGTTATAACAATACAGACCTACTTGAAAAAGCAAGAAAGTCTCAAATAAACAATCTAACATTATGCTTAAAGAAACTAAAATTAAGAAAAACACACAAAACCCAAAGTTAGTAGAAGGAAAGAAGCAGTAAAGATAAAAATGAAAATAAATATCACAGAGACTAAAAACCATAGAAAAGATCTCTGAAACTAAGAGTTGATTTTTGGAAAAGATAAATAAAACTTATAAACTTTTAGCCAGACTCATCAAGGAAAGAAGAGAAGACTCAAATAAAGTCAAAAAGGAAAGAGATGTAAAAACCAACATCATAGAAATCCAAAAGATTATGAGCTACTATGAAAAATTATATACCAATAAGTTGGACAACCTAAAAGAAATAGATAAATTCTTAGAAACATGCAATTTTCCAGTACTGAATCAGTACTGGAACAGTACTGGAACAGATTAATTACTAGTAATGAAATGGAATTGGTAACAAAAAACAAAAAGCAAACAAACAAAAAATAACAACAAACAAAAGTACAGGAGCACATGGCTTCACAGGTGAATTCCACCAAACACTTAAAGAGAAGTTAAGGGCACCTGGGTGGCTCAGTTGGTTAATCATCTGACTCTTGACTTCAGCTCAGGCCATGATCTCATGGTCAAGCCCCGTGTCAGGGTGCTTGGATGCTGTCTCCCCTTCTCTCTGCCCCTCCCCTGCTCTCTCCCAATACATAAGCATTAAAAAAGGTTTTTAAAGAGGTGTTAATACCTGTCCTTTTTAAACTATTCCAAAAAGTAGAAGAGGAAGGAATACATCCAAACTCATTCCATAAGGCCTGCATTACTCTGATCACCAAGAGAAAGAAAGAAAGAAAGAAAGAAAGAAAGAAAGAAAGAAAGAAAGAAAGAAAGAAAGAAAGAAAGAAAGGAAGAAAACAGGAAAAAAAAGAAAAAAAATACAGGCCAGTATCACTGATGAACACAGATGCAAAAGTCCTCTATAAAATATTAGCAAGCTGAATTCACCAATATATTGAAAAGATCATTCTCCACAATCATTGAGTGGGATTTATTCCAGATATGCAAGGATGGTTCAATATCTTTAAGTCAATCAATGTGACACACCACATCAACAAAAGGAAGGATAAGGACACCTGGTTGGCTCACGTGGAAAGACATAGGACTCTTGATCTTAGGGTCATGAGTTCAGGTCCCACGTTGGGCATGGAGTTTACTTAATAGAAAATATATTTAACAAAACCAACAAAATGCAGGGAAAATATTATCATATCAATAGATGCAGAAAGGGGCGCCTGGGTGGCGCAGTCGGTTAAGCGTCTGACTTCAGCCAGGTCACGATCTCGCGGTCCGTGAGTTCAAGCCCCGCGTCAGGCTCTGGGCTGATGGCTCAGAGCCTGGAGCCTGTTTCTGATTCTGTGTCTCCCTCTCTCTCTGCCACTCCCCCATTCATGCTCTGTCTCTCTCTGTCCCCAAAATAAACGTTGAAAAAAAATTAAAAAAAAATAGATGCAGAAAAAGTATTTAATAAATTCAGAATCCATTTATGATAAGAACTCTCAACAAAGTTGTCTTGGAAAGAATGTATTTCAACATAATTAGGCTATATATGACAATGTGACAATCAGATAAGGAAAAGAAAGAAATGACATCCAATTGGTAAGGACAAAGTAAGGCTGTCACTATTTGCAGATGATCTGATACCATATATAGAAAACTCTAAAAACTTTATCAAAAAACTTTTAGGACAAATAAGTGAATTCAGTAAAGCTACAGGATATAAAATCAATATACATATGTCTGTTGCATTTCTATACACTAAGTAATGAAGTAGCAGAAGAAAAATTAAGAAAACAATCCCATTTAAAACTGCATCAAAAAAGGATAACATACCTAAAAATATATTTAACTAAGTAGGTGTAAAACCTATACTCTGAAAATATAATACTATGATGAAAGAAATTGTAGATGACATAAATAAATAAAAAGGTATACCATGTTCATGCATTGGAAGAATTAATACTATTAATATGTCCATCTACCCAAAACAATCTACAGATTCAATGTCAACCCCATCAAAATAACAATAGGATTTTTCACAATACTGGAACAAATAATCCTAAAACTTATATGGAATCACAAATAGTCCCAAATCACCAAAGCAAACTTAGAAAGAAAGAAAGAAAGAAAGAAAGAAAGAAAGAAAGAAAGAAAGAAAGAAAGAAAAAGCTGGAGCTATCACTGTTCTAGATTTCAAGATATACTACAAAGCTAGAGTAATCAAAACAGTATGGTACTGGCCCAAAAAAATAAAACAAATCAATGGAACAGAAAAGAAAAGCACAGAAATAAACTCATGCTTATATGGTTAATTAGTCTATAACAAAAGGGGTAAGAATATACAATGGGGAAATTACAGCCTCTTTAAAATAAATGGTGTTGGGAAAACTGGACAGGTACATGCTAAACAATGAAACCAAAGTATAAAAGCAAAAAAACAAAACAACAATGAAACTGGATCACTTTCTTACACAATACACAAAAATGAACTCAAAATGGATTAAGACCTAAATGTAAATCTTGAAACCATAAAACTTCTAGAAGAAAACATAGACAGTAATCTCTTGGACATTAGCCTTAGCACTATTTTTCTGGATATATCTCCTCAGACAAGGGAAAGGAAAGCAAAAATAAACTTTTGGGACTACATTAAACAAAGCTTTTGCACTGCAAAGAAAACAATAAACAGGAACCCCTGGGTGACTCAGTTGGTTAAGTGTCTGACTCTTGATCTCAGCTCAGGTCATGATCTCACAGTTCATGGGATTGAGTCCCACATCGGGTTCTGCATTAACAGCATGGAGCCTACATGGGATTCTCTCTCTCCCTCTCTGCCCCTCCCCTACTCATGCTCTGTCTCTCTCTCAAAATAAATAAACATTTAAAAATTAAAAATACATACATACATAATTGAAAACATTTTTGTAACATTTATTCATTTTTGAGAGATAGAGCATGAGCACAGGAGGGGCAGAGAGAGAGGAAGACACAGAATGTGAAGCAGGCTCCAGGCTCTGACCTGTCAGAACAGAGCCTGACGAGGAACTTAAACTCATGAACTACAAGATCATGACCTAAGCCACAGTCAGCAACTTAACCAACTGATACACCCAGGCACCCTTATAAATACATACTTTAAAAAAAAGAGAACCATAAACAAAATGAAAAGGTCACCTATTGAATGGGAGAAGATATTTGTAAATGATATACCCAGTATATTCCTACATTGACAGGAATGTAAACTGGTGTAGCCACTATGAAAAATAGCATGGAGGTTCCTCAAAAAATAAAAAATAAAAACTGAAATACCATATGATCCAGCAATTCCACTGCTGGGTATTTAGCCAATGAAAATGAAAAGATATATGCACCTGTATATTTACTGCAGCATTATTATTACAATAGTCAAGATATGGAAGCTACCTAACTATCCATAATTAGATGATTGGATAAAGAAGATATGATATATATGTCTGTATGTGTACACACACACACACACACACACACGCACACACGCACACTGGAATAATACTCAGCCATAAAAAATGAAACCTTGCATTTCACAACCTGGATGAACCTGGAGGGTACGATAAGTGAAACAAGTCAGACACAGAAAGACAAATTTAATTTCACATACTTGTGGAATCTAAAACAAAACAAAACAAAACAAAAAACATGAAAAAACAGAAACAGACTCATGAATACAGAAATCTGGTGGTTGCCAGAGGAAAGGGAGGGTGAAAGGTGAAAGAGAGGATTGGGCAAAATAGGTGAAGGGGGTTAAGAGGTATAAAATTCCAGTTACAAAATGAGTAAGGCGTGGGAATGAAAAGTACAACATAGGCAATATAGTCAATAATGTTGTAATGACTCTATATGGTGACATGGTAAATACATTAATCATGTGGAGCACTGCATAATGTACTAACTGTTCAATCACTATGCTATACATCTAAAACTAGCATAATATTTTATATAAACTATAATTCAAGTAAAGAGAAAACAAATTAAAATAAAATAAAATAAAAAATCATTGCCTGAAGATATGGATTGACATATCAGATGGTCTACATGCATGGTTCTTTAATTGGTTGGTAACTTCAAACAGTTTTGTAGAATTACCAGACAATGAAGCAACTTTGGAAAGAAAATAAAGTTCCCTGTGAAACAACATAAGGAATATGTAACTCTTCAAATGTAAGTTCTCCTCCATGTAACTTTAGGAAATCTGACATATGTTTGGAGTTTAACTGACAGTTTGGCAACAGGATTTACACCCTAATCATCCTGTATTTCTGGTATCTTCCAAATCCTAACATGTAGTTAGCAGTCAAGAGTTTTATGAATAAATGAATGAGTGAATGAATAAATTAAAATCTGTGGCATATCATGTTACTACTGAAATAGTTATCAATGTTAGAATTTGCATATATGGCATATGGTACACATAGATGCACTATTCCTATACTTCAGAAATGATTTATGGTTCATGTAATTTTTTAAGATATAGAATGTTCTTTATGTGAAGCTATTTGACTTACATGTTATTTATTGTTAATTAGAGAACCATTTCTGGAGGTTTGTTACACGTTGGCTTCTTTCCTATCACCCATGCCCTGTCAAAATCATTCTAATGAAGTTCAGTAAAATAAATCATTGCTGAAGTGATATGACTCCTTTCCCACTGGAAAGAAAAAAATATTAGTTAAGAGAGGGAGGAAAAGAAATGGTTTTTAAAACTTAATTCTGTCTCCAGTAAGCTATTTCCACATAGCATAGCTTGAAGCCAACTTTAGATTACAACTTTATTACCGCATAGCTTATGGAAGAATCTACTAACCAAAGCAAAACAAGACAAAACAAACAAAAGAGTAGTGAATAATCTTAAGTCTATAGTTAATAACTGTTCATATCAAAGGAATTATGAGAGTTGAGCTGGTGACCATTCGAAAATATTTGCTATGGTGTCTTCTTGACATCTTTATTGACATATAATTCACACACCTTACAATTCACCTACTTAAACCATACAACTCAATGGCTTTTATTGTAATACAGAATTGTGCAAACATGGAATCATAGACTATGTGGCCTTTTTGTGACTGGTTTCTTTCACTTCACATGTTTTCAAGGATCATTCATGTTGCAGCATATGACAGTTATTCATTCATTTTTATTTTTCTTGACAAATATTGTACAGGTATATAATATTTTATTTACCCATCAGTTTATGGATTGCCCCCCACTTTTTAACTATTATGAATAATGCTTTTATAAAAATTTATGCACAAGTTTTGTATGCATGTATGCTTTCACTTTTCTTCAGATATACCTAGGAGTGGAATTTCTAGGTCATATGGCAACTCTCTGTTTAACCTTTTGAGGAAATGCCAAAATGTTTTCCAAAGTGTCTGCATTACTTTATATTCTCATCAGCAGTGTATGAAGGTTTCCATTTCTTCATGACCTCGGTATTACATGTTATTATCTGAATTTTTTATTACAACCATCCTACCGAGTGTGAAATGGTATCTCATTTTGGTTTTGATTTGCAATTCCCTAATGACTAATGATGTTATACATCTTTCCATGCGCTTATTGGCTAGTGTATATATTCCTTAGAGAAATGTCTATTCATATCTTTTCCTTTTTTTAAGTTGATTTATTTATTTTTAGAGAGAGGGAGTGAGCCAGGGAGGGGCAGAGAGAGAGAGGGAGAGAGAGAATACCAAGGAGGCTTTGTGCTGTGAGCACAGAGCCTGATGCAGGGCTCTAACTCACAGACTGTGAGATCATGACCTGAGCCGAAACCAAGAGTCAGGTGCTTAACTGACTGAGCCGTCCAGCACCCCTCTTTTGACCATTTTTATACTGATTTTTTTTTATTATTGAGTTATAAACATTCCTTACATTTTCTGCATGTAAGTCTCATTATCAGTTATATGATTTGCAAATTTTTTCTTCCATTATGTATGTTGCCTTTTCACTTCTTTGACGGTGTCCTTTGAAATAGAAAAATATATATTTCTGATAAATTCCAATTAATCTATTTTTTTTCTTTCCCCACTTGTGTGCTATGGGTTTTTGAAGAAAGAGTTACGATCAATGCTTTGGGTGAACATTTTTATAGCAAGAGGCCATGAATTCTGTCCATAGAGCACAGTTGTACTGCAGACGACTTTAATCCTCCAGCAACTCCTCTGGCCTTAATCACATACCACTCTTGGGGCAGTTGCAGATTCATTGCACCTCTATGGGATTAGAAAGTAAAGAAGAAACAAAGGCCCTGATCCACAAAGAATGTGACATGTTTCTTATAGTCCAGAAAGGAGAATCCTAAGGGCACTCTTGGTTAAACTTGAATTGCATTTTTAACAACATACACATGGAATACTTGTGGCATATGTTAACTGCTGGGCCAACTAGTTTTCTTTCCTATTGTATGACACAAGAGCTTTGAATAAATAGTAGTATTTCATTCACTTTCTATGAAAAAACTGTAAGTTATCATTAACTGTTCATATATGTAGCAGTGATGGTTATTATAGACCTTTGAAATACAGTGATTTATGTCTTCCAATTTCTCAACGGTGTTTTCCTTTATTTTTTGGTTATGCATTTTCATCTATAATAGTAACCAATTGTTCAGAGATTTGCATGTTGTTCTGAGTCAAACTTTAAAGTCGGCAACTTCTTGAATTCTTAAATAATATACTATTTTAATATCAAGTTGAATATTTACTGTCATTGCTGGATACAGTACACCTGTTTAGTGATGTGGGATTCATTTCCATCAATTCTTATGAAGTACTTTCATTTTTTATCAGCAATTTTCAACGTTTATTTATTTTTGGGACAGAGAGAGACAGAGCATGAACGGGGGAGGGGCAGAGAGAGAGGGAGACACAGAATCGGAAACAGGCTCCAGGCTCCCAGCCATCCGCCCAGAGCCTGACGCGGGGCTCGAACTCACGGACCGCGAGATCGTGACCTGGCTGAAGTCGGACGCTTAACCGACTGCGCCACCCAGGCGCCCCAATCAGCAATTTTCAAAAAATGATAGTTCACTAATTCTACTGTGATCCTGGTTTTCCACTGTTTCTAAGATATTTTTTAGTCATTCTGGCTCAATGCAGCCAGGAGGGTCTTTTGTTAGACACACTTACATGAACAAATTTTCCAAAGTCATAAAAAATATTTTTTCATATGTTTAAATCTTCTTATATGAAAAAAGAGTTAAAGTCCTATAGTGTTTCCTGATGGAACCCACATTATTTCCCATACAGAAGTTAGCCTTTTTACTGCCCCATCAAGCTTTCCTTAAGAAAACTAGCAACTTCTAAGAATTAACTACAACAATAGGATTCTCTTTCATTTTTCATCTGGTCATTTTTAAACAACCTGAATTCCAGGTATCTTATACACGTGACAATGAATTGGTATTAGCATTGTCAATCTGCTTCGAAAGAAACCAGAGCTGTGTCTAAATTTTAAAGGTGGAGTCCCACTAAAATCCTCTCCCCCAAATTACAATTTATTCCTTTTCTCTCTGACTAAAAGATGATCTTTGCTGCTGAAGGCTTATAAAAGCCTGTACTATTAAAAAAACACATTTTTATAGTATAGACTTTAAAAGAATTCACACTACTATTACTGACATTTAAAACAATCTACGGCTTCTTTTAAAGAAAAAAAACGTTTTCTCTGTATTATACAAATAGCCATATGCATCTTAGTTCAAAAACAAGTATCTCCCTTCTCCTTGTATGGTATAATCCTTTCCTTTTGTGTTTCAACAATAATTCTTCTTAGATTTAAAAAGACAAATAGCACTGAAGCCTAATAAGATTGTCCCTTTAAATTCTAATGACAAAGAGATCAATATAGCTCATTTCACAAGTTAAATGAGGTAGCTTTATTTACAGAGTACATTGAAGCTCCGTTATTATTGTTAAAAAGGATTTCTATTAGATAATATATTAAATCTGTAGGCAAGAAGCCTGATGTTTCTATACAATTAGTAGATTTAAGTGAACTTTCAAGTGTCTTTTTCAATAAATTAGGCACTGGAGTAATGAAACACCTCAGACATCAGGCACTTATGAGAAGCTGGTAGCATGAATGACTATATGGTAAATCTCTTAACGTTTTCCAGAAAAATGTAAATTTACTTAGTGGTTAATTGATTAACTCAGATAAATAAATTATTGCTGTTTATATTATTTTGCTGTCAATATTTACTTCAGAAAAAAGGCATCAGAAATGGTATATCTTCAGGGGTGCACACGTGGCTCAGTTGGTTAAGCTTCTGATTTCAGAGCAGGGCATAATCTCATGGTTCCTGAGTTTGACCCCTCTCCTCCCCCAAAGGGCTCTGTGCTCACAGCTCAGAGCTTGGAGTCTGCTTTAGATTCTGTGTCTCCCTGTCTCTCTGCCCCTCTCCCACTTGCACTCTGAATGACTCCCCCCGCCCCCTCTCAAAAATAAATAAACATTAAAAAATTGAAAAAATAGAAATAGTATATCTTCAGGAGTCAGAATAACTCAGGGTTTAGAATATATTCATCAGAAGGTGGTCAGAGTGACTAAGTAGCTGGAAAATATGATATAAGAAATGGTTAAAGCATGGTCTTCACTTCACCTTTAAGAAAAATGAACAGCTTATAAAAACATCCAAATACGTTATTTGCTTGGTTCTTGGAAAAGGCACATGGCCCTACTGGAATAAATGTGGTGATCACCTGAACAGGAATATTCACGCTTTGTGAAGAAGTTAGAACTGCTCGAAAATGAGAGGGACATCTTGGCAATGGCAGTCGCTAGAAGTATGCAAGCAGATCCCACGGAAAGGGTTTTGACCTAAAAATCAATATGCAACTATGATTCTAAGCCTTAATTTTTACTTTAGCACCACACAATCAACCAAAGATTTACTGAATTCCTATCACTTGCCTCCATTGTGCTAAGCATTGTTGGGAGCAAAATGTGGATGGACTCTGTTATTTCTGGAAATTTAAAACACTAATTCAAAAGACATAAAACAAATACATATGCAACAATTTGTCCTATACTATGTATAATTGTTACACATTAACATTTAAGTGGAAGATTAAAAGTTCCATGAAAATAAGGACTCTACTGATTTTATTCACTATTATAGCCCCAGTACCTACAGAACCTGATGTTGCCTACATTCTTTATTTATGTAACAAATATTTATATTGTGCCAAACAATATCCTGAGCCTATTAGAAATCATAACTGGTCATTTAATCCTTTACAATCTTTTGGGGAATGTCCTATAATTATCCATATTTCGTACTTGAGGACACTAAGATACAGAGAAGTGGCCTTTCCAAATCACATGACACAATGGGATTTGAACAGAACCCATTACTCTGTTCCTTAATTCATAAAAACTAAATATGTTAATTATTAGAGGTAATTCATATGCAATTGAGTTTAGGTGATAAAGCTTGATAAAGGAGACAGAGCTTGAAATGAGGGGAGAATTTAAATAAGTAGACTCAAAACATAAAGATATGAGGGAAAAGAGCATTCATTCATTTATGTACTGAAACCTAAAATAACCAGATACTGTATGAAGCACTGGGAAAATACGAGAGAGATAAATCGTAGTTCTTGCCTACAAGGAGGAGGTATGATATAAGAAGAACCTGGAATTGGATTTGGACAGACCTTGATTAAAAACATCTCAGTCTTTCAATGTCCATGCCTGGGGAAGCTCTTGAACTTCCTCAATTTCAGGCTGCACATTCTGAAAATTAAAGAAGATAATTTACCAAAGATCATTTAAAGTACAGGAGTACAATAAATGTTAATTACCTTGACCTTTCCCTCTGCTCCACAGGAGTGTTGTGATCACTGAATGAGACTGTGCGTGTAAATTTCATGAAAAGGTAACTGGCACTTGGGAAGTCCTTAAAATCTGCTTAAAAGCCTGCTAAGCTAAGGCACAATCTCTCAGTGCATGCAGATGGGCCACTTGGAATTGGGTTTTGGGGGACCTGCCCTGGAAAGCCATGGGGCATATGCTTAGATAAGAGATGAAGAGTAGTTTATGGAGAATTTAGGAAGAATTTAATTTTTTTTTTCAACGTTTATTTATTTTTGGGACAGAGAAAGACAGAGCATGAACGGGGGAGGGGCAGAGAGAGAGAGGGAGACACAGAATCGGAAACAGGCTCCAGGCTCTGAGCCATCAGCCCAGAGCCCGACGCGGGGCTCGAACTCCCGGACCGCGAGATCGTGACCTGGCTGTAGTCGGACGCTTAACCGACTGCGCCACCCAGGCGCCCCGGAAGAATTTAAAGGGTAAACATGTAGGTTATCAAGAAAAGTTAATGGAAATTATGGAATAGGAAAATAAGTGGCAAAAAATTCAGGTAGATTAATCTGGCAGCAGCATCCAGAATAAAGTGAATTTGGTGTAAACTGTAATAATAAGGTGTAATTAGGATTTACTGCAGAAAGCCAAGAGTAAATTGATTAAGTACGAGGCCAGAATGGCAGTGGGGCTACAGGAAATAAATAAAACAGCCAAACAGAACCCAAACGAACCAAAACTCAAGACAAACTGTTGTGGGTTTTATTCAATTCCTGAATGATGTCAGACTCTTGATTTACATAAAATGAAGCAAGGTAGATAACACACACGTGTGCATTATGAGTTTAGAGTGAAGAACTAAATTCAAATCTGGATTGACTCTCAGCCGTGCACACAACTCTGCTTACTGGGCAGCATTCTTGATGGCTATACGTTTAGTTTGCTTATTTATTAAATGAAGAAAGTAATTTTGCAAAAAGGTTATAAGAAGGAAATGACTGAAATAATATACACCCAACACTGTTTAAGAAGCATTTAATAAATGGTTATTCTTTGGCAATCTTGATAAATTTGTTGCTATAACGTTATTAAATTACCTTTTATACCAATCACTATAGATTTGGGAACTTTTCTGTGTCCTCTTCTGAGAGGCCATCCGGAAGTTAGGGTTGGGGCAGTGTTTAGTGCTTCATATATTTTTAAAAAGTATTCCTTTTAAACAAAGTTGCATGTAGCCCTTGCATATTCTCTTATGATGAGAAGATGTCTATATGTAATTTTTATTTGAAGGTGATTTTACAAATAAAGCACTCTATGTCATTGTAGCTAAAAAAAAAAAAAAAAAGTAATTTGTACAGGTACTGGCTGTATACTGCAGGTGAGGTCCTTAACCAAAGGAGGAGAGGAAAACTAAAATACAACATTGTTATTCTCACTCTCAAACTCTAATTTTCAGTGAGCTTGAAAAACAAATTAGTTGACTTTAATTAAATTAGTATTTACGGAGTGTCTACTTTCTGGCTTTTAGTTACCACAAGAAATATAGATGTAAGATGTTTCCTGTTCAAAGTTTACAGGGAGATACCGTGAAAACAGGTAAATATAATGATCAAGATTTGATGGCCTAGAGCATATGGTAGAAAGTCAATTAGTCTAATCCAGGGGTTAGAGAAGGTCTCCTTGAAAAAATAACTTTTAAAGTATTATCTAAAGAAAAAGTAGGAATGAGCAAGATTTTAGGGGAAGGCGTTGGGGAGTGGGACAGATGCAAAGCAATGCTCAAGGCTACAATGATGTTTGTACTTTCACAAGCCCTTTCGCTTTGTTATCACTCACTTCCCTCATTTCTAAAATGAAACTATTACTAGTATCCATCTCAGAGTATTACGTGAGGATAAAATGAAAACACAAACTCAAAGTGCTCAATTAAGTTAGTTTTATCTAGTAAACTATCTCCAAACCAAATGCCTTACTTTGGGGAGAATCACATGAAGTTTTTCAAATACGTTGCTTTATGCTCGATGCTAGAACCACATTTACAAAATGCTTCTTGGAAAACAAAGTGATCTGTGATTCAAGTAAGTTTGTGAAGGACCAACCAACCTGTGGATTTAGATTCCAGAATCCTGTTAAAAGACTCCTTAAATCCTATGGCAAAGGGCTGTGTTTAACCTAGCATCTTCCAAAGTTATCGTGCCACAAAATTCTTTTCCCATAAAAGATGCATTAGCACTTTGAGTGAAGACAGAAGCACTAATCTAGGAAATCAGAAGACTTGGCTGTTGTGAAGTTCCGCTCTTAATCACAAGGTGATTTTGGACAAGTCCTCACCATCTGGGCAAATGGGGAAAATAGAACCTGCGGAAATTGTCTTACTCAGTGCAGTATATAGTAGGCACCCGACATGGATGATTTTTAACTCCTCGCTTCTCCATACAACAAACTTACTGTCAGCAGTGATCATGAAATGAATAAACACTCCAAGGGAATGCCAGAATTGAAGTAACTCAAATTCTTTTTCTATCTTTACCCCCACTCAAAGCTGCAATTGTTTACATCCAATCAACTTGTAAATGCAGGAATGTTTAGGATCATAAGGGTCAGAATCATGAACTGTGTGCAAAGTAGGTTTGGACATTTCTCAGCTATTACGTTCTTTATCTTGAAATGAACACCTGGAGCTTAATCTACATGCAGCTGGGTTTGGGGGTTCTGAATCTGTAATAGGAGTTATTTTGTATTAATTTCCAAGTTGAGTATGTTTATGAAAGGATAAAATAGAAATGCTATTTTTTTACCTCTCGTATTTTTACCACTCACATATATTTAATAATATCTGAACGTCAAGTTACTTATAATGAAGGAAATTCCTCAGTTATATCCTAAAGAAGCAACTATAATCACATAAATTGATTAGAACTTAGACAAAACATATTTTTAAAGGAGTGTATTTTAGAGTAATTTATTACTGTGTATTTTTTTAAATTGTCAAGTTATGATGATAATAGAAAATAGGACTTCTAGTCGGTTTTATTATTGTTTTTAAATTCTCTACAGAAAATGTCCTTCTTTAATGAATTCATCAGATGTGCATCATTCCTCTGGCCCTTTCTACTGGTCTCACCAAAAAAAAATTAAGAATAAAGACACACAGCATACATGAACGTTCTTCGTCAACTCTCAAGTACAACAGAACGGTAAGGTTGTTAAGGGTGTAAAACCCCCACAATTAGAGTTTCCTAGAGGTCATGCTCCTTTAGCAAAGGGATTCTTACATGTCTTTTGAACCAGTAATTTCTTTGGAAGTTTAGTAAAGCCTACAGATTTTCTTTTCAGATTATATATAATGCATAAAATAAAAAGGTATAGGGTTAAAGTGATATTGTAATTTGCTATTGAAATTGTTCTTAAGAATCTGTGATATGGAAATTCATGGGCTTCTTTACATACATTATATCATATGATCCGGGAGAGAACAAACTGCCATAATTTTGAAGTAATGAGGAGTACCAATGATATTTTGAAACATCTACACCAATAATAATGTATGAAAAATAGCAAGTGATTTTTATTGGTGTCAAAGTCACTGGTGTCACTAATATTACTGTGATTTATTGTTATATTCATAATTATACAAATGCAGTATTTCAATAAAGGTAAGTAGAAAAAAAAGAGATGTCTCATTTTTCCCGTTTCAATTCACCAACTCCCTGGATGCAGTGACCTCTTTGGGATCTGTGAATCCCAGGTAACACTCTTTGAGTAGCCTGCACCAACATGGGTGCCTACTATATACTGCACTGAGTAAGACAATTTCAGCAGGTCCTATTTTCCCCATTTGCCCAGATGGTGAGGACTTGTCCAAAATCACCTAGTGACGAAGAGCAGAACTTCACAACAGCCCAGGCTGTGAATGTACTTCTTTATTTGGAAAATTCCCACCAACAAGATTGTAAATCTTTCATTTTTGAAACCGTAAACTCAGGTACAATGAGGATTTATGAATGGTAAGCAATAAGTCCTGGAAGATTATGTTTTCTTCTTTAGTAGGTGCAGATAGGATATGGCTTATTATATGCAAGAGCATGATTTTTAAAAACATTTCGCCTAAAGAACTGAAAACAAAATAAAACCAAACCTCAATAAAGAGGAAATAGGGAAAGATTACAAAGATGAGCGTGTTATAGCTCACCAAGTTGTTAAGTGTAAGAAGAAAGCCTGCTTTGGGTAGATTTCAGTATATGACTCGGCTATTTTTCATTTTAAATTTGAGGTTTTATAGGTAAATGACATATATAATATTTTGATCTAAATAACATGTGCACCTTAAACAGGTACTTCTTAAAGGATCAAGTTCAGGTGCACTGCATCATTGTTATGCTATACAAGACATAACTACACATTTACCAGTTTAAGATCCTTGGATTGTTTCCTTACTGATTTAGAATTATGTGGCATATTCTGTACCATTTTAATATTAATTAATTAATTAAATAGTTTAATAATCAGTCTATAATAATATATTACTCTACAACAAATCTACCTACCTTAACCTAATTAAGTCTGCATTGTTGAAACATTAATGAGTGTTCCTCCTCCTTTATTTTGTATATATTATAACTTTGCTTCTTCTCTTCCCCCAGGGGGGAGTTTTTATTAAACATAATCTTATTTTCAACATAAACTAGGATAAATAAACCTGATATAACATCAACTGTTCACTGTCCTGTGACTTGTCACTTGTCACACTTCTAAATTTGGAGTTGCCAAGCCTCTTGCTAAAATTCTTTAAGAAATAGGTTAATTTGCTTACTTCCTATGTTATAGAGAACAATAATAACTATGCTAAAATTCATTATACTGTGATTTAAAAAAAAGCAAATGGAAGCACCAAAGACAGCTCCAAGACCCCTAGGATCTATGAAAGAAAACAATCCAATGAAGACTTGAAACTAGAATCTAAGAAAGGTACAGTACTGAATAATCAAGCTGGAGTATTAGGGGGACAGCTTGATGTTCTCATGGGCACAAGCTCTAGTAAAACTGGACTTGACTCTAGATGGAAAGTATTCTTCAGTAACTTAGGGCTAGCAAATATAGCTTAGCCAACTTGGAGTTGAGTCAGTACAGACCAAAGAGAAACCAGACATATATGTTAAGCTTGTCAACATAAGACAGTTACTGGAAAATGTGTCTGTACTATTTCAGCAGATGTGGTTTGAACTGCCTTCACCCCCAATTCCTCACACATCAATTGTGAGCAAACTACCTTTCCAACCCCAGGTTGGAATGTGTTACCCAATTCCCAGAAACCCTCAGTTTCTCAGTAGGGTTATTTAAGTTTCTCAGAATGTGATGTACACTTCAAGTTTCTATTCTTTCATTTTCCTCTCTTTAATTCATTCTATCCCCATCTCACCTTCCAGCCATTTCAAATATTACCTGTCTTTGTGAAGCATTGCTTACAGCTCTCTCCTTCCTGCCAGGCACAGCTTCTAACTCCTTCTTCAATGCTCCCAGGAAGCTTTGTTCAGTGTTTCATGACAGCCTTCCCTTGATTCATGCATCCATGCACTACTGTTTTTCCACCACACATATTTGAGATTTTTAAGCACTAAGTACGCAGCAGAGAAACGAATCCCACTTGGTTACTATTATCTATGCACCTAAAATCTGAGAGGAGCTACAAATAAGTAACAACAAAAACAAAAGAGCATCATATCAGATACTAAGGTGGAGAAAATGCAGAGTGCTTTAGAGGAATATCAGAAAGAATCTTAGGTAATCAACACCACGTTTTATCATATAATTTGCTTTATTCCCTTTCGAGCCTAGCCTAGAAGGGGAAGAAGTAGATGATGATAGAAAATAAATTTCACTCATAAGTGTCTATGATCTAAAGGAACAATACAATAGAAAATGGTCCAAAGCTGTTGTCTGGAAGTCACTCTTGTAGAAATTACATATCTGTCAATCCTTGGATAGTTACTTCACTATGATGGGTAATGAATATAAGAAATCTAGAGTATCTAAATAACCTTCATATTTTAATGGAACTCCAAATGACTCACTGATTAGTTCCCATTAATTCGGTTAAATGGAACTGTTGTTCCTTAAAAATTAATCGAATACGTTATTATGTCAGGTGAATTTAAGGTTGGTCCTATGGAATGAGATCTTTCATCAGGCATCTTAGGGTTATTTCAGACCCTAAGCATAGGTAGTATAAGACATTTCATAATGTTATCATGCTCTATTCAGTTCAGCGTGCCTTCACCTACTCAGGCCACCTAAACATTAAGGTTTTGCATTTCCTAGTTTTTCTATTAAAAGCTGAATGGGAAATTTGCATTTATATTAGGCATTTTGACTCCTTTGACATTGAAATCTAAGCAAACTATGACGATAAAGGAAAAAATGAATATAAAAATGTACATAATACAAAGTACCCAAAAGGCTTTTTGTGCACAAATTCCAGTTTGTTTCCATAACCAGCAAAGTCTAATTTTAACTGAAATTGTTTTTAAATCTTTGAAAGCCGATTTTATTGTTGGGATGCCAAACCATCATTTACTAAGAAATATCACAATTGTCTGGAAGACAGCCATCCGTTCCAAAGCATTACAACACTTTTGTAATTGGCATACTTTATGTACACATCTTGATTCTTTGATACAGTAAACTGAGTCTTACAGAATGTGTTAGAATATATTATTCAAATGAATTCTAGTGCTTGCCTTAACCTTTACATTACAATTCCTCAAGTGTATCTATAGGGCATTCAATGAAATCAATATGGGCCTAAAGATCTTTTTTCTTTTTTGATGGGCACAATTCATATGCAATTTTTCTCCTTGATTATAGTGAAGCTCTTTGGGGTGGGCTAGGTAGATTTTTTTCAGCTCACTTAATGCATCTTATTGTACACACTGGGATTATCTTTCATTCAGTATTGCTAATATGTCATTTCGCTAACTGGAGATTTCCAGGAAATATACAAAGCAGTTTTTGTGTTATGTGTGCATGCATGTGTTATTTGTTAAACAAATGTAAGTTATTAAGATCCTCAATGTCATTTTCAAAACTCAAAACTGCAAAAGCTTACTGTGGAAATGGATGCACATTTAAAAAATTGGTGCTTGGTTTGGTATGGGAGGGGAAGGATATTATCAGCTTTACTTTAACAAAAGAACCATTTACCTTCATGGGACCATAGTTTTTTTTTTTTGTTCTTAGATCATTCTAAATCACCGCAATACATATGATTTTATTTTATTTCTAATAGACTATATACATGCATTTCCAGAACTATGCGTAATATAGCAATTTCTCTCCAGCACAGAGAGGACATGTGAGATCAATTTTTTTCTCCCTCCATACATTTCCTATTTTAACACACAGTAACTAATTCTACTTGCCAGGTTTTATGGCCTTTTATTGGTTATGCAGTTTTATTTATATTCTTGCTTGCTACTAATTATCACATTCTGCATAATTTATAATGCATTCTACTGATGGTGAAGTCTGAATAATGAAATCCATCTATAGAAGAAATCGACTGCCTCCCAACGAAAATGCCAAGGAGAGTATGAACAGAAATTGTAAAAGACTTAGGAATTTATACTTAAAGTGAACTCACTTCCTTTGTTCCACAAAGGAAAAGAAAAACACTGGTAGAATGGGGCTCGGTTGAATTTTATCCAACACGGTTTTACCTACTTTTGTAAACAATGTGACTTCTGTATTCATAATACTGGGTCTTATACCAAGCTACCTAGGAAAAGGATTTTTAAATAAAAAAACAAAAACCAGGTAGAAGTGAATACTTTTATCATTTGATTCATCTGTAGAGTGGATTCTTTGAGTAGCCCAGCTGCACTCATATGGCCATTACTTATGTTATTGAAACACAAGCCCATTTCAAAAAGGAAGAAATAGCCCTATTACTACATTCCTTTCCTTTTTCTATGAACTAGTTCAAGCTACTAACATGGGAATTCTTTACAATTCACTGTTCGCCAAATCTAATGGTCAGGTCTTTCTTGAATTGGCCACTCCGTGCTACTGAAACTTAGGTACATTTTTAGTTCCACTTTGATCTTTATTGATCTCTAATTGTTAATTCATCCCCTGGTTACCTCTCCTTGTTACAGCCTTACCACCTCTCCACTTTGGCTTACTTTTAATTTTCACAACTGTTGGACATAGTTCAGAACTAATTTTGACTTTTTTGTATCAAACTCAAAACAAAGAAATAATATAATGTCTTTTATTTTCTTAATATCATGAAAATCCAGCCATGTTCTTTTACTAAATGGGAGGGATTATGTGTGCTGTCAGATTTACAGGAACAGAAAAATAAATTGAGAATTGTGTGGCTTTTCATGTGAATTTAACATAGAAAGCATACATCCTATATTCTTCCTACTACCACCTCAAAAAAAAAAAAAACCAGATGTTTACAATCTGGATTCATTTAAATCTTTATTTATGTATATTTGGGAAAGAGGTTGAATCAAGTTCAAATTCATCCAATCATTCACATATCTATTCATTCAAATACATATTTTATTAACGTCTTGCATATAAGAACATTGCCAAAAAATACTGATTCTGTCTAAAAATAAACTTCTGTGAATAATTTTATCGCTTATATTGGATAATAGACCAACAGACCCTGCCTATGCAAAGAAGTATAAAATGCACTTCCTGTTTCCAGAAACCTAAAATTTGTTTGATAATACATATAAATAATAACAAGGATCATTTATAATGAGTTTTACAGAGGCTTAGCAAGACCGTATAAAATAGATGCAAAATGAATGGGAAAGTAAATGTTAAAAAACAGAGCTGCTAGGGACCGTAACAGCCAGAAAAGGAAGTGAAATTGGGTTTGATCTTGAAATCTAGTAAATGACGGAAACAATATCCATGGTATATTTGGGCAATAGTGTTTGACTAGTAGGACCAATGGTTAAGGTTTAGTGTTATCCCCAAATACATTTTCCCCTTCTTCCATAATAATTATTTTCACTTGGCCATTCCTCTGCTTAGCTGGAGATTTCCCAGCTTCCCTTGTAGCCGGGAAGGCCGGGTGACATTCTAGTGGATGATGGAGCAGCGGAAGACAAGCTCATGGTTCCTAGCGAGTTCTTGTGGAACAGAGCAACCTCCCCACACTGCTCTGTCCACTAAACAGGGCTGCTTCTTATAGAATACATGGGCTTTTCCCTTGTTGGAACCAATGTATTTGTCACAGTTCCGTTTTTGCCCTCTTTAACATAACTACTGGTGTGAATGATAAAGACCCCATCCAGGGGCACTGCAACAAAGGGCAGATGGCTGGGATGACATGAAAATTGGAAAATTGATAGTTCACTCATGATAAAGAGCAAGGAAAAAGGAGGAGTGAAAAAGAAGTGTTAGAGATTAATAATCACAGTTCCACTGAGGCAGTAAGAGACACAGGAGATTCAGAGGCTTGCTTTGGAAAAACAAAAGCTAAGAAGATCAGTTTTTGATATGTTGTCTCTGAAGCAATGATTCTACATTCAGAAGAAAATAAATAGCAGGAAATTATGGATCAAGGTTGGGGATAAAAAGGAAAATCCGGTTGGGAATTGCAAATACAGGATCCGTTCACGTGGAAGCAATCGTGGCAACCGGGAGAAGGGCCGCTTTCTCAACCAGTTACGTGGCTATCAAAAAGATACCTCAGAAAAAGAAGTGTGGTCCTGGCTAAGGATCAAGCCTTGAAGGACAAGGAATTTAGGTTTCAAGAGACCAAACTACTGCTTTCAAGGACATAACCCACAATTAATAACATCCCATTTGTCACACCAGGTCACTGCACGAAAGGATGTAGCTCCCTGATGGGAGAAACATTACTGACTTTGACCAGCTGATCGAGGTTGCACGTTTGCTTTGCCTTGGAGAAGCTGGTGACTGACTAAGTCACAAGACTTTTTGTGCCTCAAAGTCCTCATTTGTAAAGTGGGGTGATATGTATTTAAATGTCAGGCTATTCATGTCTTTATTCTCTGATAAAATTCTAGTCATGGTTCAAGAAAACTTCCAGATCCTAGCACCTCTGTGAAGCCTGAGCCCAGAGAAAAAAAATCCCAACTTTGATTCTGCTATATTTACAACTTAGTGTTTTTGGAGATCAGATTTCATTTATTCTTGTGGTTTTGAAGTTGCTCTGCAGGTAACGTGTTCACTAGAATAAAGTTTAATTTTTCAGTAGATGGCATAAATCAGAATTTCAGACGTATATATGATAATATAATAAAACTGTAATAGGCTGGGATTTAGAAAGAATGATTTTATTTTTTTCAATTTTTTAACATTTATTTATTTTTGAGAAAGAGAGAGAGAGAGAGAGTGAGCGAGCTGGGGAGGGGCAGAGAGGGAGACAGAATCCGAAGAGGCTCCAGGTTCTGAGATGTCAGCACAGAGCCCATTGTGGGGCTCCAACCCATGCACTGTGAGATCATGACCTGAGCTGAAGTCAGATGCTTAACTGACTGAGCCACCTAGGTGCCCCTAGAAAGAATGCTTTCATAATTTAGAGACAATAATTTGGTGTCCTGTCTAGTGAGAGTTCAAAAAGCCCTATTATGCATGTTATATTTTACTTAGATGCTCTACTATATTTGAAGACCAGCATATGGATTGGTCTTCATGTATACTGTGACAAGTCACATAGGCTGGATGCTGCTATCACTGCACTGACCACCCTTCTAGATTCTGAATTCTTGGCAAGGAGACATTGTCTTATCAGCACTATACCCAGTTGAGCTGGGTGACTGTTAGGTAGTAGACATTAAATCAGTGTTTGTTGAAAAAAGGATGTTTGAGTGAGTTCTTTGGATAAAGTCAGACAATATAGTAATCCTTTTGTTAGTACGGTGGGTACTAAAATGTACACTTTAATTCAAAAGAACTGAATTTCTTAAAAATAATATATATATTTTGATCCAGTTCCCTCTGATCTAAGTTAGTGATATTTATTATAATTTTAAGATAAACATGATCACCTATATTGAAAAATATTATAATAATTAATAGCACCATTACAGAAGATTAAACATGGAAATCATAACTAGCTACTACACTAATAAAGGTTAAAATATTTTCAATTCAACTTAGAAACTGGCCTCACTGAATATGCAACTTTGTATTTACTTCTGGTCTATTCCAAGGCACTTGGAGGTTTATATATGCAATTTGTTTTGTTTAAGCAACACAGACAATAGATAATATGAATCAGATGCTATTTTTAGCAAAGATTATTAATGCATTTAACCCTCCTACAACCTTATCTCGTTTCACAGATGCAGAAAATATAGCACAGAGAAGTCTTATATTTTACACAGTCTCAAACTGCCAAAATATGTAAACTGCAGGGGCATGTTGGCAATTAACATGCTCCAAGTGTATGTATTTTCTCCCTTCCAATTAGCCCTACTACTCTATATCCCATCTCTAGTAAGATGCCACCTGAAATTTAGCCTTTTAAGACTGGAGCTTGAAAGTCAAACTCAAAACCTTTTTCTCATATCCCACACTCACTTTGTTGCCCGACTTCCATGGTTTCCTATTATCTACAGAATAGAGGGAAATTCCTAAGCAAAGTTATCCTAGCTTGATTTTCCCACCTCCACAACCTCATGCAGAGGATAAATTCTGGAACCATACAGCCTAGGCTTGAATTCCAGTGTCGATGCTCGATAGCCATGTGTTCTTAAAAAAAATTATCATTCCCTCATTTCCTCAGTTTCCTCATCTATAAAACAGTGCCAATATAGAAGGGATGTGGTGAGGTTTCAAAGCTCTCAGAAGAGTATGTAGCATTTCATGAAGAGCTTACAAACTCTTGGATATTCCTGTAATTTTATTGTTATGTATTTCAATATTCTTGCAATTTTATGGTTACATTATTACAGCTCTTTGTAAGCATGTCATATGTAAATAATTCTGAACTCCCTGTGGTTCTCTAAGTGTATATCTTTAATGTACAAAAGTAAATGAATATGAGGAAATACCTTTATACACAGTGCTTTCTTTGCCTGGTAAACTCTTACTCCTCCTGCAAAACCCTTCCTGGCCACTTCAGGGAGTGTTAGGCATGTGTCTTCTGAGTTCCCAGAATAAGTGCTTTTATTATAGTATTTATCTTTGCAATTACTTCATTTTTTTCTGTCTGTGAACTCATTTCATCCTTTTTCTCCAGGAAAATGCCGAATTTTCCAATACTGCTCAATTAGACAAAAGGTTAAATGAGCAAATGGACAGTGCTTTATTCGTCATTAAGCAATTTCACAAGTAACTACTAACTTTTGGGTTGCTCAGCAAACACTTTAGGTAGGGTGTCAAGAACACACACACACGTGCACACACACACACACACACATATATACACACACTTTTTTTAAATTAACTTATTTATTTGTAGAGTGGGGAGAGAGGAAGGACAGAGAGAGGGAAAGAAAGAATCCCAAGCAGACTCTGCACTGTCAGCGTGGAGCCCGACCCAGGGCTCGATCCCACTAACTGCAAGATCATGACCTGAGCTGAAATCAGCCATAACTTAACTGGTTGAGCCACCCAGGCACCCCAGGGGCACACCTATACTAATGACAGCTCCCAGATATGTTTATACCAGTAGGTACAAAATTTGGGATTGAATGGATGCTAGAGAGGACAACCACAGTCTTTCTATTCTCTGGAGACCCTTTGTTCTATTTCCCCCCACACACCTGTAAAAGGTACAGACCAACAGGATGGCTGAGGTTTGAGCTGACACCTTAATCTTCTTCATTTCCCTAATACCAGGTTTTGAGTCTATGTTATTAAGATAGCTTAACTCTCAGCCTTCACCTTAGACTTCTGGTGTCACCTGGCCTATGGGCTTAATAGCTTTCCTAAGCCCTTAGGTAAATAATGCAAGGAATTTAGCATTACTCTATTGAATTAACTTGTGAGGCCCGGGCATAGGGCATCTCATTTTAACATACACAATTCATTTCTCAAGATTTAGCAATGGAGACATTCATTAATGTGAAGTGATCATTATATTGATTTCCCATAGGTAAAAAGGGAAAAGGAAAGCATGAACTCCCCAGTTGTTTTAAGGACAGGACTGTTTAATTTTGCAGAAAAATTATGAAGCTATTAAAAAGTTAGCCAACAAAAACATAGGTGACTAAGGGGCTAAAATGAGGCATCAAATGGGCATGGGCATTACTGCCTTCTATGGAACAGAAAGATTTATATTTAGAATCTGTTAGCCCTTACTGACTGCAAAATAATCCATCCTCTGTTTTAACTAAGGAAAAAGAGATATAACGTGTTAAAATTGTGTTAAAGTAAAGAACCGGAGAGTTTCTGAATCTGAATAAGACCAAAATGAATCTTTGAGTGGTCAAGTTAAAATAATCTCAATTTTGTGATAATCATTATAATTAGTATGAAAGGAATAAATTAATGTCCAGTCTTCTCTGTTCCCAATGGCCTCACAAATCGAAAGAGATTTTGTTTTCCCTCAAAATATCTCATATCACTAGAATATTTATAGAGCACGTTAACAGGTCATAAAAAAATTGGACTGGCTTGTTGTTACTCATGCTCCATTTGGCCCATCATGTGTAAGAGGAAATGAACATGCAAAGACAGAGACTTTAAATGACATCGCAAACAAATGTCTTCTTACAACAACCATATTCTCAAAAAAAAAAAAAAAAAACGGAAATCATAACAAAAATAACATTTTCCATGGAATTATTTTTTAAAATCTGATTTGCTGTCTCAAGATTACACCATACAATATTTTGAACTAATTATTGGAGAAATAAAAATCCTTTTGGTTTGGAAAAGTCGTGTTGGATTAATATCCTTGGATTGTTTTACAGTTGTCTAACTAACCGCCAAAGACAATAAATATTATTCTATTAATCTAGTGGACATAGACTGAAAATTAAGAAAAAACAAATACTAAACCTTAGAGTCATGTACCTCAGACAAAATATATTTCTTAGTTTAGGCCAACATCTCTATGTACGTGTAAAGTGACAGGGAAACCAGACTTAATTTGTCATGTGTCAACTTCTACCTTAGGATGCTTTATGCACAATTTTATATTTTAATTTATTTTTTACTAAATTTTTTTTAAACTTTGTTTATTTTTGAGAGAGAGAGAGAGACAGAGCATGAGCAGGGGAAAAACAGAGAGAGAGGGAGACACAGAATCTGAAAGCAGGCCCCAAGCTCTGAGTTGTCAGCACACAGCCCAACGCAGGGCTCGAACTCACAAATCATGAGATCATGACCTGAGCTGAAGTTGGATGCTGAACTGACTGAGCCACTCAGGCACCCCTTTATGCACAACTTCTGTTGAAATAGGCTTCACTCTTGAGTACCAAGGATCCTAATTGGATCTCCCTTTCCCCCTCTCCACAGTAAACAATAAAGAAGAACAAATTACTATAGCCCCAAATATTTAGGTTTAATATTCAGTAAAGATAGGTAATATTAAATTATGTTATATACAGCATTAGTAAATAAAAACTAAACCTATATAAACTAAAACTAAATATATTAGCATATATTGCTATGGGAGAAAATATAGCCAAAACAATTTTTTAAAGGACTTCAGACTTACAATTTAAGAGAAATAACTGGCAAATCCAAACGTGAAATTAAAAAAAAAAAAAAGATGGATTTAGCTCTTCCTTAACATGAGTTTGCAAATATCATTATAAACTTTAAAAAAAAAATAATGATATTAAGGACAGGTCGATAACATCAAAAATTATAATTACCAGAAATAGAGCTAATGTTAAGGAAATAGATAATACTGTGTGTGTCTGTATGTGTGTGTGTGTGTGTTTAAATAAAGTTCTACTCTACAAACAGCTTATCAAGGTATTGATACCAAACAGACCTTGTGCAACCATCGTTTCTTGTGGTTACATGCCAGTCATCTCTTCCCTCACATGTTAGCAGCACGTTTTTCTCACCCACCATTTTGCAAAGTCACCATTTCTAGCGCTGGAGTTGTGCTACAGGATTCATAAATATATTTCCACAGGTGGAGGTTTTATACTGTGTGTATTTCCAAAGGAAGCATTGACATGCTAAGGAAGGAAGTGGCAAGTCTTCTAACAACTCCTTTTTGATCTTTGAAATGGGCTTCCTTAGGGATATCCAATTAATCAATTTTGCCTTGGGGCAAAGAAATTTTGAACTCTACTTAAAGACTGAGGTGCCTCATTATATGTTTTCGTATTAATGACTAATTCATAAACTAGCCTTGGCTTGGACATTTTCTTAAAACGTTAAGTGTGATTTTATTATTCACTATTACAAGTTTTTACCATTTTTCTATCTTTACTGGGAAAAAAATAGTATCTTGGTATGGTAATCGGGGCTCTCCATATTTGGGCTTCCTAAAGCTATCACTTGCCTGTCCTTGCCTTCCAGTGTATGCTCTGGTCAACCCTAATTATTGTAGTCCCCCCACTGGATCAGCACCTTCATATATACTATTCCTGGAATCCAGGCCTTTCTCCTACCTTCCTTGGGTTCCCCGCATCTAATAAACTGACTTCACCTTCTGACCCTAAACCTTCTCTGAACTATTTCAGTTATTTTGACCCCTCTTGTTAGGTACATATACATTTAAAAAGGAAGAACCAGGGGTGCCCGGCTGGCTCAGTAAGAGGAGCATGTGACTCTTGAGTTTCAGCCCCATATCAGGTGTAAAGATTACCTTAAAAAAAAAGTAAAGAGAAAACCTTTAAGAAACAAAAAGGACCAAAAACAGGTACCTGAGAAATGAAAAGGGAAGAAGTGGAAAGAGCTAGAGGCAAGGAGGGAGAGAGGAGTCCTTTTGTTGGTAAAAAAAACAAAAACAAAAACAAAAACACCCTCTGTGATTATTCAGGCCTGACCTGAATTACAGTTACAAAGGTAATTATAGCAAGTCTTTACCTGGCAGCCTTGCGAAGGGGAAAGCTACCCTCCTCATCCCAGACTTCATGCATAGCTAACGCACAGCACTGCCTAAAGGGACTTGCCTTCAAGGGCTCAGTCCCTCTCCTTGGCCTTCGGTTCGTGCGCATTTGCATTTCTAGCCCAGGCTCCTTCATTCACAGACCTCTTTATGTGGGGTCTTCAGCTGAGGCCTTCTTCAGTGCCTCTCTTGCAAGCCTCCTTACTGGGGGCTTGGGGTCTGGAGAGAAGAGGGGGAATTCTGGAAGATACTTTCTGCCACTCTTAGTACTCAGTCATCTCCCACTCCTATCCCTCCTTCTACCTTCCCCCTTCTCCTTCTCTCTGGACCCCCAAGTCATAGAACTACCTTAGCCTTTTGTTCAGGGCTCCCTTAATGGTAAGATGTCCCCCAAGTCTATGCTTTCAATGGGGAAAAATGGAAGGAGAGGGAAAGAGAGGCACTCCCGTGTCAGCCTGTTGTTTATACTACCTCAGTAAGTGATCAAGACTTGACTGTCATCTTTTACTTTTGGCTTGTGGATTAAATTCACTACTTCAACACCTGGCAACTCAGCTCCCTCCAGGTCAGCTGAGCTCTTGATAGTAGGATGGCCAGACAGTAATGGACTCCAGGAAGCTTCTGTACAATTTGAAGAGGATAATGAATGGGGCAGCAGAAGAACTGTCTATGAAATTTTACCCTGGCTCTCAATGTCCTGAATCACTGCTGCCAGTAATTCATTGGTGAAATTCATGACATTCTAGAGTCGTTAGCATATACCGAAAAACTGAAGAGCAAAGTTGAAGAATGACACAAAATTAATGAAATTTGTTATTCTTTTATTTTTTTCTGTAAGAGAGGTACCCTACATTGGCTCTGGCTATCTTTAGAGGTGTGAATCAGTTTGGAGTTCTGACAGTATCTTTCTTCTACGGGGGAAGTGAGGTGGTGAGATGGGGGAAAAATACATTGGTTACATTTTATTGGAAAATAATTGAATTGTATAGTTTTCATATTTTATATGTATTTCTTTTATTTTATATCTGCATTTTCTATTTTTAAAGCCTAAGAAGAGAAGTAACTAGATTCCTGGACAAAATCAGGAAGGAAGTATAATAGTTTAGCCTGCATTGACCCACTGTTTCAATGATGGTTTACAATTGAAAATGGTTGCTACATGAACAGGGGAATGAGCACTTGCTATAAGGCATCTGCCAATACCTACAGCAGTAGTCAGAATAGAGACCATGAAATTATAGCCTAAATACACTAGGCCAGCTGTCATTTTTCAGCTGTCACTCACATTTGAGGTTTCTTCAAGATATAGGGTATACTAGATATCCTACGTGTCAAAGAGACTATGGCTTGGAGAGCCCTGAACTTGAATCGAGATATACTCTGCACCAGAAAAGAGGCAGTAGGGTGCAATCTAGAGTTACATATTTAAACTTCTGTAAACCATTTATGAGTTACTTTTTCTATAAACTTAGCAAAGATATTTATCCTAGCATCGCATGAATTAGCATGAGACCCACAACTTAGGAGCTTTTTAATTCCAGCTGGAATTAAAGAATTTCTGAAGCTGATAGAATTGTTCCAAAATAACTTCTTAATGAAAAGTCACACGACTAAATCCTCAGGACTATTATTATTATGAAAATGCCATTTACAAGTCCATGACAGTCATTTCAAATTAGAAATTTAGTGCTTAAATCAGTATTAATTTGAGTAACTGGATTCAATCTAGTTTTAGATTTCAAAGCATAAAAGACAAAATACCAACAATTAATAAAAAGCAAATAAAAAATTTTGGGAAGACAACAGGTGTCTTTAGTAAAGACCAGAGCTTTAGTAAACAGTTCCAGATGGATGAGAATTATTAAAGAAAGGAAGAAAGGAAGAAAATGTAGGCTATTATGATAAAAATTCAAAAGCACAGACCCCTTGGCTTTAATAGCCATTCATAATTCCTCCTTTCTTGCTTAGATTTCAAAAATACATTTCCTACAAAAAAATGAATCATAATTTGGGATTTAGATTTTTTATAAGCCCAAACTGAAAAACAGTATGTATGGTTATACTGTATCATTTGCTATATGTATTGAATCTCTACACTGAACATGTTTTAAAAAGAAACTATTGATAGACTTTAATAAACTAAAATTTAGAAAATTCATATGCTAGGATCTGATGATGATGATGATGATGATGATGATGTGTGTGTGTGTGTGTAATATAATTTCTGAAAGGATTAAATTGAAGTTAAAATTAACTGGTGCTTTCTGATTATTAAGTGCTTTTTTATAATTTAAATAAATCTGAAAATTTATTGAAAAAAGTGTTTTTCTCTTCAATTTACTAGATGATTTAAAATCAAAGTAATTACAAATTTCCCACCAAAGATTTGTTTGAATATCATGGCAGAAATTATGAAATTCTTAATCTTGTGTACATGTGGTCCTTTGGGTGCATCCCTCTGAATCATGCAAGATATACATTTTGAATTTACAAACCCATGACAAATAGCAGCTGAATACTATGAAATATAAACTTTGAACTGCTCCAGAAAAACTTTCTCTATGCTTTTTGCCTCCATGCCTCATTTTTTTCAGCAAACAGGCAGCCACTTCCAAAGATTTTCAATATAAAGAAGGCAGCAAGAGACTTAGATAAAGACCTAGAAAAATAATAAGAAAGTGAAAAAAAAAAGCTAAATAAAGACTGTAAATCATCTAAAAATCACTAAAATTGGACCTTTACAGAAATAATTTTCTTTAGCTTCAATTAAATATTATAATTAGAAAAGAAAAGTAGCCTTTAAAAAAAGATACATTTTTTAAAGAAGGAAGGAAGGAAGGAAGGAAGGAAGGAAGGAAGGAAGGAAGGAAGGGAAAACACATTTCAAGACAAAAGGATAAGTGAGCTGACATCATTAAAAGAAAGCATTTAAAGGGAAGGAGAAGAAAAAGATAGGAAGAGAGGAATCAGGAGAAGAAATACAACTCAACACAGATTCAGCATAACCAGGTGTGAGGAATTCACACAAAGCAAAATGAAAAAGAACAAAAGTATAAATAAAACAGGACAAAATAGAGGAGAAAGACAACACATTTTCAACATTCACATGATTGGTTTTTATAAAGAGTTACACAAAAATATAAAGTAACAGATAATAATTTAGAAACATAACAGGCAAGACATAAACTTTCATTAAATGAGTACCTGAATCTGCAAATCAAAAGGGAATAGTTATTCCAGGAAAAACTTACATGCAATGACCGCTCTTGTGGGTCTTTGACCTGAAACTCCAGATATCCTCATAAGTAATTCATTCACATGACCTCAATAGGAAGGTTTCCTAATGACCCTTCATCAAACAGCATCTCCGCTTACACCTGATCTACTTCAGTCCCTTTTTTTACATTTTGTCCCAATGTACTGATCACTATCTGACATTATGTAGATAGACAGACATATAGGCAGATAAATAGGTATTTGCTTATCACCTCTCTCCCCCATTAAAAAACATACTAACAAGAAGCTAACCTTTTTTTCCCTTACACTATTGTATCACCAGCAACCATGCTTGTACATCAAAGGTATTTAATAAACATGTGCTGAACAAATACATTAAATTTAATACTTTCAGTAAAGAAAGAATCGTATAGTAACCTGAACAGAAAAGGGCAGATCACATTCAAGAGGGAAATTTTTGTGGATGTCGACTTTCCAGAGTAACATTTGATTAAAGACAGAGAAGCAAGGAAATACTTAATCAAAGTACATCCTGACAGGGGCGCCTGGGTGGTCCAGTCAGTTAAGTGTCCTACTCTTTATTTCTTCTCAGATCATGATCTCACAGGTCTGAGATCCACCCCACGTCAGGCTCTGCGCTAACAGTGTAGAGCCTGGTTGGGATTCTCTCTCTCTCTCTCTCTCGCTCTCGCTCTCGCTCTCCCTTTCCCTCTCCCAAAATAAATAAATAACATTAAAAAAAGTACATCCTGACAACTAGCTTCCAAGTACAAAGATAATAGACAGGAATCACAAGAATGTTTGGGAATATATAAAGAAATTAAAATAAGCATTTCAAAAATGAAATCCTGGTAAAGAACTGGGGTAATCTCTTTAAACACAAACCTAAGGCTAAGCAACAGTACAAATTATGGTTACAGAATAAAATGGGAATGCTATAAAACTTGACACTATGCAAATATTAATAAAATTAATGATAATTAAGATGTAGGGAAGGAAGGATTATGTGCAATGGTCCTATTCTATCATCCATTGCTGGAAACTGATACTATCTAAATTTGAAATGTGAGGTTAAAATGATTGAATTTTTAAAAAAAGTTTTCCATAATGTTTTCTTAATTTTAGAGACATGACTGGGAACTAATATTCCATTTATTTCTTTATTTCTGTATGTTTATGTATCTCAGTATATACATTTCTCTATTCTTCCCATTACCTATATTGCTAACATAATGACTCACTTTTCTCATATATGAAATGGGGATAACCATATGCTTAAAAATAACATAATAATAATAATGATAGAAACAATAATATTACAATGGTACTTACAGTGTAGGGGAGTAGGAAGATGAAATAAATGATACATGTAGAGACTTCAAACCTGGTCCAGCTATCATCTATTTGTATAATATGCACGTTAAAGATGATAGTTTGTTAAGGGGATGATTTGCTAACAGTGAAAAAAATCTTCACTGCTTATTTTAATTTTTTATGTAATGAGCACCTATCATTTTTATGACAATGAAAACAGTCTGTAAAATATGTTAAAATACATTATTAAGCAGTCTGTAAATATGTAAAATATGTTAAACTAAGGAGAAAATTGTCACTATTTTACTGCAGTATGTGACAATTGGGTCTATTCCCACATACTATCTGTCCTAGAGCATTAAAGTACACTCCTGAGGGTGTATTTTTTTGATTTTTTCTAAGTTTAATTCTATTAAAATCCATATAATGATTTCCAAAGCTGGTTGTGTATCTCCTCCCCCACTTTAAATTTTGCTTTGTTCTCTCTTACAGAAAATTTATTTGGAAACAAAAGCATTATGCTCTTTATATAATGTCAGTGTTTTAGTGACCACCACCTGTATTTTAAAAATTTGTCTTCACTTAATATTAGTGGGTCAGTGGAGAAGCAGGGGGTTGAAGAGGGTAGGGTGTAAACCAAGCAGTGTTTGGGAAGACTTCTAAACCATGGTGCAGCTGCCAACTTCGAGTGGATCCCCCTTCTCGGCAAAGATAAAGAAATAGTAAGCTGGCACGCACCATTCAACCGGTCTTCTTACTCGTGATTGAAAGAATCCCTGAGAATGTGTAATGAGCAAATGCTTTTATTTCTTGAAAACTGAATTTCTAGGCTTTTAATTTTATCTTTATTTAACCTAGAACAATTTATGTATATTTACAATTTAGAACATACATGACATTAAAGACCTCACCTCATGAACTTATCACCTGTAAAATAATGTCTTTTTAAATTTGTTGTTCATTCTGGTAATTACGGTAACTGAAGAGTGTTGATTGTAACTAATTAAAATCAGGAGTAACACCCATACCACTATCTTTTATAAATGAGATAGTATTCACGCAGACCACATGTGCATCATAAAGATAACAATTAATACTGCATGATGCTAAATATGAAATCAATGACATTTATTCATGATGAATAAAACTGGCTATTTCTCCTCTCGAAACTGCAAATGAACAAAAATCTTGGTATATGTTGCCCTCTAGTGGAATTTTTTAAAAAGACTGTTAAATACCATTGTGTCCTAAACAAAATCTGCAATAACAAGTTTACTTAATACAAGTGTTTTAAGACAAAGTAACTTCTTTCTTTTGAAATGCTAAGTGCTACAGGGGCACCTGGGTGGCTCCTTGGGTTAAGCATATGACTTCGGCTCACGTCATGATCTTGCAGTTCATGAGTTCCAGCCCAGGGTCAGGTTCAGGACCTGGAGCCTGGTTCAGATTCTGTGTCTACCTCTCTCTCTGCCCCTCCCTCACTCACGCTCTGTCTCTCTCCCAAAAATAAATACACATTAGGATTTTTTAAATTATAAGTACAAAATATTTTTAATTGTTGTACTTGATGGGTTTTATTCTAAAACATCAAGAATTGTTTAAAAAAAAAAAAGGCCTCTCCTAGCCATTAAAATCCAAGAAAGTATGATTCATGTAGAATGAAAGGTAGAAATAGAAAACTCAGGCACATAATTTTATTTTCTTAGGATCTTTGCCCAGAAACATTATCCAAGCTGACTCTGTAAAACTATCATCAGAAACTCATCTCTCTACAACTAGCATGACTAAAAGGACATTTTAGTTTCTTGGTGAAAACAATAATTTGAAAAGTCCATAACATCAAGAAATAAGTAAGAGTGTTCCCAGAAATATGAAAGGAATACAGGAGCAGTTTGTGTTACCTTTTGATTTGTTTTCAAAGAGTGTATTTTATTGTGTTCTATTACCACCACAATATTTTTTGCAGTTTATAACTTCAATACATAGAATTGAAGGATAGAGATATATTTTTTTAATTTACACTGTAGGATGGAAGAGGTGAATGCATGACAGTATACAAAATATATTCTATTTATGATGGGCACTTAAAAATGCCATCATTAATTCACATCAGTTTTTGATCCCCACTTCAACAATACTGTTGCTTATGTCTAACAATACCTAATTTAAGCATATATGTGTTTAGAATATTTTGATGAATTTGTGAAGATTCTCTTTCCCTAAAAAATAGTTTAAGGGGCACCTGGGTGGCTCAGTCAGTTAATTGTCTTGACTTTGGCTCAGGTCATGATCTAAAGGTCATGAGATTGAGCCCCACTGCCATGCTCTGCATTAACAGCACAGAGCCTGCATGGGATTTTCTTTCCCTCTCTCTGGGCCTCTCCCCTGCCTGTGCACTCACTCTCTTTCTCTCTCTGTATCTCAGAATAAATAATTCAAAACTAAAAAAAGTCATTTAGAATATGGTAGCACAGTCCATTGTAGAGACAACAACACTTGTGGTTTCACCTACCCTATGAAAAACTATACACCAAATATTTACTCAACAATATTCCTTATTTACTCATTAACAAAGGTTCTCATTCCAAAATCAATCTTTAAAAGTAATTCAAGCTAGGGAACTATAAGACTATCAAGATGTTACAAATTAACTGAGTGTAGCCCTGAGCTAGTTAAAGAATTATAAATATACCTGTAATGCAAATTGAAGTTAAAAATGACCGAAAATTGTTCATAAAAAATCTATCCAATCAGATATTTATTTCTTTGTTACAATAATTGTTATTTCATATTTTAATTTATGGTATACTTATGGATTAAATATTCACATTTCTCTTTATTCAATTTATATTTAAGAACAGTGAACACAAGCACATAATTAAACATAGATATGATTAGCCTTTTAGTTTTGCTGAGTATTTCCTTCTCTGTGCAGAACTTTTTATCTTGATGAGGTCCCAAAAGTTCATTTTTGCTTTTATTTCCCTTGCCTCCGGAGGCATGTCAAGTAAAAAATTGCTGCGAACGAGGTCAAAGGGGTTGCTGCCTGTTTTTTTCCTGTAGGATTTTGACGGTTTCCTGTCTCACATTTAGGTCTTTCATCCAGTTTGATTTTATTTTTGTATATGGTGTAAGAAAGTGGTCCTGATTCATTGTTCTGCAAGTCGCTGTCCAGTTCCCCCAGCAAGACTATTAAAAATAAAACATCGGGGTGGCTGGGTGGCTCAGTTGGTTAAGTGTCCCATTTCGGCTCAGGTCATGATCTCATGGTTCATGGATTCTGGCCCTGTGTTGGGCTCTGTGCTGACAGCTCAGAGCCTGGAGCCTGCTTTGGATTCTGTGTGTGTGTCTCTCTCTGCCCTCTCCTCCTTGTGCTCCCTCTCTCTCTCTTTCAAAAATAAATAAAACATTAAAAAAAATAAAAGTAAAACATCAATAAAATAAGGAAATAAATATTGTGTTACGGTAATACGAGTTTTGCCACAGGACACATCAAAAATTTTCGCTAGGTACCAAAGATAGCTTTTGGTGGTCCTGGCATGTTTTCTTGTCCTCAGTAAGTAGCTGACCTTCATGTTGTTGGTGCTCTTCTCATTCTCTACTTCCTTTGCTCCTCTGATGGTCCTGTAAGACCATTACATGCCTTCCCCTCCTCTCTGGCTACTCCTGGCTCCGTACCATATCCAGTGAAGTCTGACATGAGCCCTCATCACTAATATCAACGAAAGATCTATTATTCAAAGTGCCTTTAGAAAATATTTTTTCCATTAATAGATTTTTAAGTGGGAGGGGCAGAAAGGGGTGGCATTAGTGAAGTCTATGTTCAAATAAGCTTGAGAACCCCCAAGTGCTTACCATAGCTTTCTACTTATTACACTTCTAGAAAAGTTAACAATCAAAAGAGAATAATGGGTTAATATTCACTGGTTTCAAG
The DNA here is from genome assembly GCF_014898765.1 of Herpailurus yagouaroundi. Taxonomy (NCBI): domain Eukaryota; kingdom Metazoa; phylum Chordata; class Mammalia; order Carnivora; family Felidae; genus Herpailurus; species Herpailurus yagouaroundi. The sequence continues at coordinate 33,202,774 of NW_024412403.1, forward strand.
GTCCTCTGCATTACTAGTGCATTTAGTAAGGGGATTCTAGCAACAGATCAGGCCTTGGAGGTGAAATTTCAAGAGACATGTCCAATCAGCCATGCTATGCTGGTATCTTAGAACATCATCTGAGTCTCTCTGTCTCTGTCTCTGCCTCTGTCTCTCTCTGTGTATCTCTCTCCTTCCTCACCTCATGCTACCCACCCACACACCCTAAAAAATGACATATATTTGTCCAATTTTTTGAGACAACATGCCTCCAAAGCAAGGTGTGGTAAGCCACAGCATAGCCCTTCACCTCTTTTGGTAAATACATTTTTACTGGAACACTGTCACACCCTTGTTTATGATTCCCTGTGGCTGCATTCCTGCTACAGTGGCACAGCTGAGAGGTTGTGACAGAGACCGTACGGCTCACAGAGCCAAAAAGATTTACAGAAAACATTTGCCCGACTCTGCTCTAAAGTATTTTTGTTTGTTTGTTTTTTCAACCAGTACATGAAGCTCTCCATCAATGACTTTTTCACCGACCTGACACAGTTCTAGAGATGCTGGCTTTCATGTTTTAGAGCAGAGCAGAGGAGAAGGTTAATTCTTGGCACTGACATCCTCTGGGGAATTACAGTATAAAGTCCAAATCTGATACCATGACTACTAAGCTAATAACGCTGATGACCCTTAGAATGGAGTGTTCCATGCCAATGTGTCCATTCTGTCAGTGGACACAGTAGCCGTGCGGATCAAATGAGGTGAAAGAAAGGCAGTCAGCTGTGTTGTCTTCCTTCCTCTTCGAACTTTTAGAATAAAGTAGGCCAACATTTTCATGCACTAGTCAAACTCAGTTAAGGGGTTAGGTTTTTAGCCTACAGTCATTGAATTCTTTTTTATATTGTGTTAAGATTAGTTAGGTGAAAAGTATTCTTTTTAAAAATATTTTATTTATTTTTTGAGAAAGAGAGACAAAGAAAGCAGGGGAGGGGCAGAGAGAGTGGGAGAGAAAGAATCCCAAGCAGGCTCCGAATTGTCGGCACAGAGCCTGATACAGGGCTAGAACTCATAAACCATGATATTATGACCTGAGCTGAAACCCAAAGTCAGATACTCTACTAACTGAGCCACCCAGGCACCTCTCAGACAAGAAGTATTCTTTTTTTTTTTTTTTACATTTTTTTTTCAACGTTTATTTATTTTTGGGACAGAGAGAGACAGAGCATGAACGGGGGAGGGGCAGAGAGAGAGGGAGACACAGAATCGGAAACAGGCTCCAGGCTCTGAGCCATCGGCCCAGAGCCTGACGCGGGGCTCGAACTCCCGGACCGCGAGATCGTGACCTGGCTGAAGTCGGACAAGAAGTATTCTTAATGCTACCATTGCAGCTATAATTGTTTTTGTTTTTGCTTTTATTTTTTGCCAACCCAATCTCTATTTTTCTTAAGTCTCTCAACATATATGTTTCCTAGGCCATATGACTTCCACTTACTAATAATGGTCATTATCAATTTTGACAATATGCAACAATGTTCCTTTTTCCTTTAGTTGAGTCTAGGAAATATGTACAGTTGTTTTAGGTAACACGACACTATATTGAGTTAAAGGTAAGGATGGACATAGCTAGCTGAGTCAGATAGCTCTAACTGTAACACACATCAGTGTAGAGAAAGCATAGTCTTTTGCTTATTTTATGAAGCTGGTAAAACTCAGGGGAACAAAGCAAGATATTGTCCAGTGACAGAGAAGCTCTCAGAACACTTATTAGGTAAACTGATGTTGAGTACCCAGACAAGTGACTTCAACATGTCTTCATTTATCCCCTTTCTATGAATTGTAAAAGCCCCATGTGGTGTGGTGAAGAATGTGTGGGCAGAGACAGTGACATGACATGATACAGAAGGATGAAGAAATAAGTGAAAAAGTAGCAACCACCAAAGCATGTTTACAACTTCATAATTGTCTCAGGGAAGTCTGTTTTCAGTCCACTGTGTAAAATCATGATAAATGGAAGCATGTTTTCCCCATTGTGTTTGAAGACAATGACCATTGTCTGGATTTGTCTATAAAAACTGAGAAATTGTTGTAATCTTTTCAACAAAGGCTCCTTTCAGTTGGAACGTACTTTAAGAGGATGGCCATCTTAAGGTTGGTGAAGGAAGTTTTATGCTTTTATTATCAAAATTTACCAGCTTTACTTTTACAAGGCACAGAAGGAGTTTGTTCCTGTTTGATGGAACTCCCAAGGCCTGGACTCCTTGAGATCATGCAAATCTGTGTCTTTACATAAACCAACATGTGATGCTGCTCTAAAAACTATGAAATGAGGTCATATTTGACCTCAGTTGCTCTAAAAATTATGAACTGAGTGTCAAAGAGGAAACAAAAATTATAATAACCACATTTAAAAATCTACCAGTTCTATTTGGGCATAACATTATATGGTATTGAATCAATTATATGAATTCTACTAAAGATTAATAGGAAAATAGCTTTCCATATATATCCTTTTTATCTATCCCTTGATTTTTTAAGGAAAATTTTATTATTCTCAGAGCATAAACTTTTGTGGAAATATTTTTGGCCTATTATCTGTTAATTAGATAAAATATTAGTAAATGTCCAGGTTGTAAAGTCGATGTACAAACATATATTCATACGTTTGTGAGAAATAAAATTTATACTGAAAAATGCTAAAAAAGACCTATTTTCTGATAATTTTCCTGTGAAGGATGCATTAAATATAGGACATAAAGCCAAATAAATAAATCAAAAACAAAAAAAAAGGTATCTTTTTCTAGACTTGAAAATTTAAAAGAAAACTACATGCAGAATGGTTGCATTCTCCCAATGAAAGGTTTGAGTAAATTAATGTAATGATATTACTGATAGATTATTATACTTCCATATTGTTCTGGGTAACAATCAAAGGACTCACAATTTGACCCGATATTTCTCTGTTGATTGTCCTAAGCATATTGAAACAGACAACACAAATTCACACTTCATGCTGTCTTTCCTGATTTCATTCAAAAGTTTGTCCTTATTTCCTGCTTCCCCAGAGAGACATTCACAACTGCAGTGATTTTACCAGTGATAAAAAAATCTTTAATATGAAAAGGTATTGTGTGCACATGTATGCATCTCTCTCTTGCTCCCTGTGTGTGTGTGTGTGTGTGTGTGTGTGTGTGTGTGTTTGTACATGTATGTGTGTTCAAGATGCTTGCCAGGGCAGCTGAAATTCTAGTGTAACTTTCTATATTCAGTGAGGAAAACTGTCATATAATTGTAATAGAAGACATTCCTTATTTTATAGCTCTAAAAATACTTTACAGGTGCTAAGACTAGTTCTCTATACTAACTTTTTGAATATTCAATCCCTGAAAACTCTGTTCTTATTTTGAAGCAAACTCTTATATAATCCATTATTAAGAGGAATTAGTGGGAATTTGCTGCACAGTCATCATTAATTAAAGAATTCATCACTACACAAAGACATTTTGGTTTATTAAACAACTTTCTAGATATTTTACTTTTCTTTTAATTGACTTTATTGTTCTGTTCAGATCCCTTTGAGTCTTCTAGCAAAGAATAAAGAGAAGCAGTGAAAGAGGAGAAGGACAAGAAAGAGAGAAGACAGAGCAGGAGGGGGGAAAAGAAAAGAGAGAATGGAAAAGGAAAGAGGTAGGAGATTTATCTTAGTGTCCAAATATTGGTGGTTTGGAGAGAAAAATGAAATGACTACCGAATAACAAGGGGCTACTTTAATTCGGAATAGGGTGCAATATTATGGTCATCAACTTCACAGTCTCTTTACTAGAGAACAAGCATAAGAGGGGTAATAAAGATGAAGAGGAGACAGACTTTTGCCTTCCATTTTCTCTCTAGTAAACAAATGACAATAACACAAAGAGGAAATGCTGTAAGTAACGTACACAGTGGTGGGTTTACAGAACCATGGGATTATTTGTAGTTATGATGTTAAGATATAGGTTCAAGGGGGTACGCCTTGAAGGATGGGTACAACAGGTGCGTGTGGGGAAGAGAGGGGATCCCAGGCCATAATAAGAACAGTGTGTGTGAGTGCACAGAGTGATGATCATACTAGGTCAATCTGGGGAATAGTAACTGACTCAAGTAGAACAACATGTAAATTATAGTAAGAGGGTTAGTATTAATGCTGGAAATATATTTAGGGAAGAGCCTGAATGAGTGAATCAAGAGTCTGCATTTTATTAAGACAAAAACTAGGGGTCACAGAGGCTGTGTTTTGATTAATAATGTTATTATTATCATTATGACATTTTTTAACATGGCAAGCATGTCAAGATTTTATAATTAGAAATATCATTTATAAAAAAAGTTTCTCATGACAGTGAGGATGAATTGAAATAGAAAGAGATGAGGCAGTGATATTCATTAGAAGATTAAATACACGGATGACAAATATTGAGACCCTACCCAGCATGATAGCATGAGAAAAGATGGTGGAACAGGAGTAAAAGTTAAAGAAAAGTCAAAATATGTAGAATTTATCAATAGATTGAAAGTGGGAACAAACAAAACAGGTTGAATGTAACTCATGAAATATCAACTCCACGGTTCAAAGAAAAGCTAGAGAAAAATTATGAGATGAAGCGACTTTTAAAAAGAAGTTGTGAGTTTGGTTTTGAATATGTTGAGTTTCAAGCATTATGGAGACATAAATGCAACTGTTATATTTTAGGTAAGTGAAAACATGAACCTGCTGAATAAGAAAGAGTTGAATTTGGTATCCATTATCCAAATATCAGAGCCTCACACCTGAAAAGTTACAGAGTTTATAGAAGGTGTCAGGTGAACACCCACTGCCAGCAACATCACACACATTCTGGGGGTGTCAGTCAGTCATCCAGTCAATCAGCTGATGCAGACTTCTCTTGAGACCCGACACTGTTTTTACATAATAAGCTAAAGGCTCATGGTAGATCATGACTCCAAAAATTACGCTTAGGGAGCATTAACCAGTTGTAAAAATGAGGAACATCTTGATGTACAAAAATAGGACTGTGTCATTTGTGATTCAGTATGACAGCTTGGAAGAGGTCTCTTTGATAAAAATGTAACTCAGAAGGAGCTGTCTACTAAGGTCTCTATAGACTCTGGGCATGACTGCGTAGGAACTTCGAGTGCACATGATGCAGGTTGAGATAGTGGAAGATAGTGTGTTGGGGAAAAAACTTAGAAAAATGTTAGTTGATCACCTTAAATCTATCAACGAATTTTGAGTTAGAAATTTTGAGTTAGAAGTTAGAAGTGCATAGTTATATTTAAGTTATATTTTAAGGAATTCTAGTCATATATGGCCTCCAAATATTATAAATATTACCCAGACTACCAGATACAATGAAAAAGAGGAGTGTTAACTTGCTTATCTCTTAACTCAAATAGCTTAATAGCATTCCTGCACAAAGAGTCAAAGAAAGAAGATACAAATTCGTGGGAAAGGTCTCCCGATCTTGCAGCAACCTCTCCAAATATCCATTCCTTGTGGTTTGGGAACTAGAAGTGTAGAAACAATTTTGATGATCCTTTTAAACACTGTATCAGTTTATTGTATCATTTGTCCTAGAGAAAAATTGGTCTCAATATTTTTAACTTTGCAAATCTGTGCACATCCACATTTTAGTTCCATCGGAAACAAACATTCTGTGGCCTAGACTGGTGATGTCATGGTCTTGTGAATCTTTAATTTTTTTTTTTTACATTTTCTTTAAAATACAGTAGTTTGTAATACACATGAAGGTACTTTTCCTTCATGGGCTGAGTTGTTGTACTTTTCCTTCATGGGCTGAGTTGTCCTTCCAAAATTCAAATATTGAAAACTTAATCTACAATTCCTCAGAATGTGACTGTATTTGAAGCAGGATCTTTGAAGAGGTAATTACATTAAAATGAGTCACTCGGGTGAGCCTTAAATCCATATGACCAGTGTCATAAGAGGAAATTTGGGCACAGGCAGGCACAGAAGGAAGAGCATGTGAAGACACAGGGAAGAGACAGTCATGTAAAAGTCAAGGAGACAGACCTTAGAAGGAACCAATGCTGCCAATACCTTGATTTTAGACTTCAAGCCTCCTGAATTATGAAAATGAATTTCTGTTGTTTAAGTCACCCAATCCATGGTACTCTGTATGGTGGCCCTAACAAACTAATATCCATGGTAACAGAGATATAAGCTCTGAACTGTCATTGCTCAATTAGAATGTAAGCAATGTGATCACGACTTTTATATTGTTTAAATAAAAGCCATTTCCATAAAAACAAATTGTAGTTTTCCATCACCCCAAAAGAAAATTTTAGAAATTATGTTCTGATTTAAATTTGTATGAGCATACAAAATGCAGTACATGGGATCAGTTTTCTAATTATCTCTAAGGAAAAAAAAAAAACTATAAATGAAGCCACTGGATTCTGGTCATCAAAATGAGTGAGCTTGCATTTACCAGAGTTTTCTTGCAGACCATCATGTGGATTGCATATCCTCTTATTCTGTAAACAAAGTGCTTTATTGACTTATAATGGTTTGGTTTACTCATAGAATCCAAAGATTTCATTTAAGGAGGAAACTGATAAGGCAAAGAGGAAATGTCCTAGAACATTGTTGAAAAAAAATGCACATTTAAAGAAAAGAGTAACTTTTCTCTCTTAAGGTACAGAATGTGCATAAGCATATTTAATAATACTTCAGTAAGTCCTTAGTAAAAACAACTTCTACATTGTGGGGACACATGGCTAATGTATTAGTTACCAAAGGATTAAATATTATTTGGGGGGAGTTATTTTCTATGATGGAATCAGCTCTATTGGGAAGTTAAAGCAGTCACCTAGACTTCTCTTTCCCTTGAAAGAACTAGTCCAGCATACCCTGTGATTATGGCTGGTTCTATTTCACTTTTTTTTTTCCAGGAAGGCAGCCAAATTTTAGTACTTAACAATATTTATGGCTGAATTAAATCTCACTTCCTGTAGTTTAAACACTTTTCATTTTAAAGTTCTTGTGTGTGCTCATTTTTAAACGTGATCTCTTGTTTACTTCAAAGCTGGTCTACAGACTGTATCCTGTCTGAAGAAGCAGCTGGGATTTGGGGCTTTTCTATCCCAGGGAATTTAGGAAATTCAGAATTTCAATATTCTGAACATTTAAATCCTGTGTAGTCATATATGGTATAATTCTGAGAAGTTTTGAATGTCTCATTATTTCATATTTCCCCTTATTGCATCTGTGGGTTTGTAATTATATATTCATTTACATAATTATTTGATTACAGTTTGTCTCTCGTATACTAGACTATACCTGTTTTCGCTTAGCATTGCCCAACACTTAGCACAAGCTGGGAACACAACAAGCACTCCAATACATCTTGGTTTCTGTATAAGGTTCTTCAACTTACTTTTTGAAAAAAAATTTTAAAGTAAGCTCTATGCCCAGAGTGGGGCTTGAAGTGATGATCATGAGATCAGGAGTCACATGCTCTACCAACTGAGCCAGCCAGGCACCCCAAGGTTCTACAAATTAATGAATCAGCTAAATAAACTTTTTCTTGGTCTCAAACTTCCTCCATGAAACAATGTGTTTCTGTGAAAAGCATTTTGAATTGTAGGCAATATTTTGAGAATTTTGCTTATTATTTTTTTTTAATTTTTTTTCAACATTTATTTATTTTTGGGACAGAGAGAGACAGAGCATGAACGGGGGAGGGGCAGAGAGAGAGGGAGACACAGAATCGGAAACAGGCTCCAGGCTCTGAGCCATCAGCCCAGAGCCCGACGCGGGGCTCGAACTCCCGGACCGTGAGATCGTGACCTGGCTGAAGTCGGACGCTTAACCGACTGCGCTACCCAGGCGCCCCGAGAATTTTGATTATTAATCATAAATCATCTGATTTCCATTATAGGATGTACACCTTAGGGTCATAATACTCTTCTCATTTATTAAATATTTACTGTACAGTAAAACATGTGTCCTATGAACTATTACAAATAAAATACAAATAAATAAATAAACAATAAAGGTTACTGATGCTCAGAAGGAATAGGTAATATTTAAGACCACACATGTAAGGAATGGGGACAATAAGATGGGGAATTATGTCTGGCTAACCATCCCTGGAATCAATAAACAAATTTCTATGTACATGATTATTTTAAACATCTTTCCTCTTTCAGTTATTTTTTGGATGGGTAAGGGTGGAGGTCATCTTAAACCTCTTTGTGATTCCACAAAGATCTTCCACAGAAGATTTCAGTGGTGACATCATTCCAACCTATTACAAATGATATGTCCACTGATTTCCAAATTGTCCAAATAGAATCAAATGAGCTGGGATAAAATAAAATCTGTGTACGATCTGAAATGTCTATGTAACAAAAGAAGTCATAGGAAAAAAAAAAAGAAAACAACTAACAATTATACAAGCTGTTGTGGGCTTAACGCAAAGATTCTAAGGTTTGAGTGATAACTGCATTCAGATGTTGTTGGATTTCAAGTTCATTATTCCTACAGCACCTGAAAAAAAATGTCATGTACTTATTTCAGAATTAAAGTGAAATAAAATTAAATAATGTTAGAAGTTTTAATGGTTTCCTTGACTAATAATGAGAGTGTCAGAATGTCTCAAAACCATGTTTGGTCAGCGTGTTTTCCTATATTTTAAAAAAATCTACATACTTTCTAATCTTACATAGACTGGCAAATATTGTTTTTTTAAATAAATTGCTTAAACTTTTCCTTTACCCTAATGTAAACTTAGCATGACTAAGTAGACTTGTTGTTGAATCTTTATATTAAAAGTGGGGAGGGAACAAAAACAATAAGATACCCAGGAATAAACCTAAATAAAGAGGTAAAGATCTATACTCTGAAACTATAGAACACTTATGAAAGCAATGGAAGAGGACACAAAGAAATGGAAAAACATTCCAAGCTCATGGATTGGAAGAACAGTGTTAAAATGTCTCTACTACCCAAAGTAATCTACACATTTAATGTAATCCATATGAAAATACCACCAGCATTCCTCACAGAGGTAGAACAAACAATCCTAAAATTTACATGGAACCACAAAAGATACCAAAGAGCCAAAGCAATCCTGAAAAAGAAAAGCAAAACTGGAGGCATCATGATTCCAGATTTCAAGCTAGATTACAAAGCTATAGTCATCAAGAAACTATAGTACTGACACAAAAACAGACACATAGATCAACAGAAAAGAATGGAAAACCCAGAAATGGACCCACAACTGTATGGGCAGCTAATCTTTAACAAAGCAGTAAAGAATATCCAAAGGAAAAAAGAGTCTCTTCAACAAATGGTGTTTGGAAAACTGGATGGCAACATGCAGAAGAAAGAACTTAAACTGCTTTTTTAAGCCATACACAAAAATAGATTCAAAATGGAAGAAAGACATAAATGTGAGACAGGAAACCATCAAACTGCTAGAGGAGAACACAGGCAGCAACCTCCTTGACTTCAGCCAAATAACACTAGACACATCGCCGAAGGCAAGGGAAATGAAAGAAAACATGAATTATTAGGACTTCATTAAGATAAAAAACTGCACAATGAAGGAAACAATCAATAACAAAAAAGGCAGCCTACAGAATGAGAGAAGATATTTGCAAATGGCATATCTGATAAAGGGCTAGTATCCAAAATCTATAGAGAACATATCAAACTCAACACCCCCAAAAAAAAATAATAATAACCCAGTGAAGAAATAGGCAGAAGACATGAATAGGCACTTTTCCAAAGAAGGCATCCAAATGGCTAATAGACTCATGAAGAGATGCTCAACATCATTCGTCATCAGGGAAATGCAAATCAAAACCATGATGAGACATCACCTCATACCTGTCAGAATGGCTAAAATTAACAAGAGGCAACAGATGTTGGTGAGGATGAAGAAGCAGGAACCCTTATGGGTAATGTAAATTGGTGCATCCTCTCTGGAAAATGGTATGGAGGTTCCTCAAGAAACTAAAAATAGAATTACCTTATGATCCATCAATTGCACTATTAGGTACTTACCCGAAGAATACTAATAGAAAGGGATACATGCACCCCAATGTTTATGCACCATTATCTACAATAGCCAAATTAAGGAAAGAGCCCAAATGTCCATCAGCTGATGAATGGACAAAGCACATACACACAATGGAATATCACTCAGCCAATCAAAAAGAATGAAATCTTGCCATTTGCAGCAACCTAGAGGGAGCTAGAGAGTATTATGCTAAGCCAAATAAGTCAGCCAGAAAAAGACAAATACTGTAACTATAAATATTGGTTACTTTAATCAACAAACATGTGGTGCGCATGTTTTATATGTCAGGGAATCCAAGGCACTGGTTATGACCATCGGCACAACACACAATCTCTGTTACAGCTTTCACATTGTGGAGCAGGGATAATGGCAGAGAAGAACCCAGAAAATACATAACAAGTTAATTGTAGACATTGATTTTTTGTATATACTCACAAAAACCTAGGTTAGAATTCCAGCTTTACTGATTGCTGGCTCAGTGATATTGGGCAGTTAACTTATCTCAGAACCTCACATTTTTTTTTTTTTATCTTCACTTGTATAGTGGAAGCAATTCTAGCTACCATGGGACATTATTTTGCATATTAAAGGAAATAATCTATTCATCTTAGGAAGGAAAAATTTTCTCTGCCTTTAGGTAAATATATTAGTTCATTGCTCTTCTCACTTTGTACTATTTTCTGAGGCTATTGGCCTTCAGATAACTGGTTGTCAACTTCAGTTTTCTTTGAAATTCTTATTATTTCATTTGCCTCCATTCATATGTTCAGCATTTAGATAGGACAGCCAGCTCAACAGGATGACCAGGGAGCCTCTTTTTTTTTTTTTTGAGCTTCAGTACTGACAGCTGGCAGACATAAGACCAAAGAGACGTCAGAAGCTCTAAAGAAATTGATAATGATGCTTACATATTATGTGGTGTAACCCACTTTTTTAGAGAAGATACTGAGGCCTGGAGAGATTAATCTGTTTTTATCACATGGATGTGTGGGCAGACTTAACTTATGAAAAGGAGGTGACTTCAACTGATACTATTTTTTTTCATGTTTATTTATTCCCGGGGGGGGGGGTGCACGGAGGGGCAGAGAGAGAGAGGGAGACACAGATTCGAAGCAGGCTTCAGGCTTCTGTGCTGACAGCTCAGAGCCTGACGTGGGGCCTGAACTCGTGAACCTTCAGATCATGACCTGAGCTGAAGTCAGATGCTCAACCAACTGAGCCACCCAGGCATCTCCTAATTGATACTATTTTTTACATGAACATAACCAACATGGGCTGAAAAGTCCCACCACGATTTTATAAACTATGGGTGAAAAAAAACCCTCAAAACATATTAAGCTGTATTTAAGATTAATTATGATTCTTTGTATATCTAGAATTCTTTTCTTGTAATTATGCATTAACTTCTAAAATTAGAATACCTTACCTATTTATTTCAGTTTACATTTTTCAAAAGGACTCTCATATATGAATTAATTTGGTTCTCTCAAAGCTGTAAGGAAGCTACACGCTGTGGTCCCATTTTCAAAGATGAGAAATAGAATTTCTGAGACCCTTGGTGATTTGCTCAAGGTTATTCATAGTAATTAAGGCTTCTGTTAGATTCTTTAGGCTCTATCTCATTCTTTTTCCACAATTTGACTGTTACGTTAACTGACCTTACAAAAAGGGAATCAACCAAACAAATGCAAACGATAATGTCCTTTTCCTAAACAGGATATATTTTATCACATAAACTTTCATCACTATCATCACAATAGAGTAATGTATTCCAAAATAAAGGAAATTGGCATCAGACTGAAGAAAGAGAAACAAACAAAAGACTGAGAACTTACAGTGAAAGCCTGGTGTTAGACATTCAGAGATAAACAGTCCTAAACTGTAAGTAATACCATAAAAACAAAATACGCAGTGCAGGATTTTAATCCAAGCTTTTCACAGTTTTCCTTAGAAAAATACAATACGCCTTTCTTTAATAATGTGAAAAGCAGATCTTCTAAGTTAAAGTGCCCATTATGCATAAAAAGAGAAAAAGAAAAAAATGAAGAAGTCATGATTTAAAAGGGACAGAACGCTGCTGTTTGTATCAAGCACTATGAATCACCCCTAACCTGACCTTCACACGGAATATTTAATATCTAGCAGAGGACTTGGGCTTTGAACATCAAAATCTCATTTCAGATTACTGATCTGTGAAATTCTAGGAGACATTAGACAATCCCATGGAAGATAACAAATAACCAAAAGGAAATATCAGCAAACAAACCAACAGTGTATTTAATGGAGCGTAAGAAACCGTTTTTAAATATTCTGACTGATCTATGGAACTTTCAGTCTCAGATTTTATAAGAGAGCATTAAAAATGTAATAAAATGGTATATATTTTCTACCAAAGAAAACTAGCAGGTGTTTTAAGGTTAACTAAAATAAGTAAAAAAAAAAAAAAAAAAAAATACACCTATGCATCTAGAAACAATTATAAGTATTTTAATACACTTTCTTAAGGAGATACAATAATGTTCCACCACATTTTAAATAAAATAATCTTTAAGTTTCAAGGACCATCAATAGAGAAAAAAAAAAAACATCACACTAGGATTATCATCATGAACTGAAACCATACGTTACAGGAAAAGTAATTAAATTACTATTCTCATGCAAGTCCCTCTCTACCCTCTAGGAAAATCACAAGGCTCACTCCATAACTGAAAGGTAATTCAATTTCTAATGACATCTTTATAGAATGATTAAGTCACTTTTTGACCTACATAAGCCAAGGAGAATGTTGCCTTGTCCGAGTCAGCATTAACACTGAAGAAAACTGAGTAACTTGAATTAGCCATGGTAAGGAAGAAAATCCCCACTCTCTGGGCCCATACATTGCCTACTGTTGGATTTACTGATTTGTCAACGTAAGTATTGTACTGATGTTTAAAGATAGTATGACAGGGAAAAAAACTGATAAAATAAGCAGAGAGGGAAAGATTAGGACCTGCGGTCCCTGGGTAGGGAAAAACACGCATTTTGGAACAATGCTGGGAGCATCTGATGACAGCGAACTCCCCTGGGCTTACATAAGGTTCCTCTTAAGAATGTAACAGACACTACCTACTCCCTTATCAGGGTCTCCTTAGGAATTTGACAATCAAAATACCTAGCTAAAATAAGTAAACCATAAAATTTATGTTCCACGAGGGACAGTAGGCCCATAGTCTGACTCCTCACACAATGAAATAGAGACATTCAGGAATGAACAACCCAGCACCTAGAATTATCAAGTCAGTAAGGATAGGACCTGAGAAGGCGGGGGGGGGGGGGGGGAAGGATAGGTGAACGACCATAACCTTATAAAACAAAGCCTACAGCCAGGGCATTCACATTTGAATGTCCCCTCTCTGTAAAGAGAGCTTTCATACTATTCTTCCATTCTGACCTAACATTCTAGAAACTTGTGCCTGCTGCTCATTTTGTGTCCACCTTTTTATTCTTTGAAACTGAGAGACAACAAATCCCGGGTATTGAAGTTAAAAAATCCTGCAACAATAGTGTTCCTGCTCAATCTATGTGAAACTCAATTGCAAATTTGAATGTCTCTCTTGCAAAATGTATTGCTTGAAAAGCGCGAAGAGATTTTTTTTAATGGTGGTATTTCAGAAGTTTTAGGAGAAAATAATCCCATACAGCAAAACATTAGATACAAGGCTCACTGGGAATTTCTTGCCACTCTTCTTCCTGATGAAAACCTCTGAGATCGAAACCTTTTGTTTTCTAGGCCACAACCTTTACCATTACCCGTCACATCTCATCTGCTTCTACGTGCTTTCCCCTTGTGTTTTGAAACAGTGGGGCCCCTAGGGAAATGGGGTTTGGGGATGTGGGGGATACAGAGGAAGGTGACCTTTCTAGGATGGGAGCAGGGAAAGCCTAGGAAATGGTATAAGTAGGTCAAGGCTGAAAACTGCATTCCCAGGGAAGACCTACCTGCTCGTTTGAAGAAGAGTAAAAGAAGAGAATTTAACACTTATTTGTGGCCTCAATTTCAAAGGGCACATTTAACTCCAAGATCCCTATGGGATGTGTGTGGGTGGAAAAGTCAGATGAATTCCTCTGATTCTATGACAGCATGGTTTGTAGTCTGTTCCTTTCAAGGTATTTCCCAAAGAATTTAGATTTAGTAGAAGTATATTAACACCACAATAGCAAACTGGTGGATACGATTGACCTGTGGTAAGTTCATTTTGGCCGATACCATGTCTTGCTTTTTGTTCCCACATTTACTATTTTGAGACCATGTCTTTGGTTTGTTGGGGTCCACAGCAATCCCTGCTGTTCTATACTTAGTCCTCCTCAAAAAGGTTTGAAGGCATATGAGTTTTCAATCCTGTTTCCAGAGCAATGGACAAGTGTTAGAGGGAATTAACACCAGGAACACTATTATCCCTGGAAAACCTTTGCACCTTTTGATGTGTGTGTGTGTGTGTGTGTGTGTGTGTGTGTGTGTGTGTGCATGTGTGTGTGTGTGCATGTGTGAGTGTGTGTGTGTGTGTGTGTGTGTGTGTGTGCGCGCATTTATAAACACTTTTTGGATGTTTTGTCCCTAGAAATAGATGACAGCACTGATGAATGAGGAGTGAAATTTTTTACTTAATCCATATATTCAGTAATTTCATACACAGAGACTAACACGTACACATTTAAAATGCACACTTAATATTTTTATCTACTGACTGAATTTTTATAGACTATAAAGAAACATACTTTACTTCTTAAAGTTCCTTTCTTTCCATCAACAGAGTTTCATCACTTAGCCCATTTTTAAAGCTATGTTATCATGTTTTTAACTGCATTTTCTCATTTTACCCCATGAGAGAAATGTTTCTGTATAATTCAAACAAATGCTTGGCCACAGTCTTACTATTCCTTCTTGAGTGTATTTGGTTGTAGAAGACATTCACTCTGCTAAATATAAAATGCTCTAAGCCTTGTTTTCTAACGTCCCCTTCCAAACAGAGCCTGGAAATGGGAGACTTCATGGCTCATGGCAGCGTGTGCACAGTCAACACAAGAGGGTGAAAAATAGCCCGGACCCATCTTCCCCCCCATGTCTCCTCATGTATTATTAAAGTCAGCAAAGCTTCCTGGATTGCTGAACAAAGCTGACCATCCTCCACCAACAAATTCAATCCGCAGGCTTCTGAATGGTCGCCAAAGCTCTGTGTTGCCTGCACATGGCAGATATAATTGGCAAACTGAATGAAGAAT
Source organism: Herpailurus yagouaroundi (assembly GCF_014898765.1). Classification (NCBI taxonomy): domain Eukaryota; kingdom Metazoa; phylum Chordata; class Mammalia; order Carnivora; family Felidae; genus Herpailurus; species Herpailurus yagouaroundi. Next base: position 33,218,100 of record NW_024412403.1, read on the forward strand.
TTCCTATTCTTATTAGGCAGTATTCCAGATAGGAGATAAGAATAGCCTGAAGAGCTGAGCTGGCATGTAAAAGGGGCTCTGCTTTTCATATAACACTTATTATGAAGATGCAAATTTCCTCTCAACTAGAAAGGACGTTTGTGGCTGTTCAGCAGACATTCCTTTAGCCGTTAGCAATTTGTTCTCAGTGTCTTATTTTTCAGTATTTCCCAACGCCATTTTGAGGCAATATAATATTATCTTCTCAGAATTCTCCCTCAGCACATCTTTAATATTCATAAATCATATCCTTAGTGTTGTAATATTTGTATATTCAAAATACCATATGCAAGGATTTGTCCTCCTTAATGTTCATTTAACTAACACTTAGGTTACTGAAACTGAATACAGTCATTGGATCAGACCCACATTTTCATCAGGTAATATTCCATAAAGAGAAACACCAAATATCTCTGCATCATTTTTAGCCAGTTAGTATGTAACCATTTTTAAAAGTCATTGGGGCCGATGTGTTTACATGTGTTACTTTGTAATTTTGCCCTCATCAGTATAGTTCACTTATCGAATGGATCATATGTGTTGCACATGTATGTTCTAAAAAACTCACATGGCTTTTACAAGGTAAAGAAAATATCTGTGCCACATTTTACTTTTACTCCCCAGTAAAGTTTTTCCCCTCAGTGTTAGCAGATACTTGGTTTCCCTTCTAGAAATCATCAAGGTGTATACAGAATAAAAAGTACATAATTGTAGGATTCCCAGTTTAGATACCTTAATTGTTTCAATGTTTCACTATCACAACTTGGAAACCTGATGGTTAATAATCAAGTTGACAACTAGATTTACTATTTTAATAATTGCTAAATTTTAATTTATTATTAGATTAAAGGTGAACATACATATAAGAATGCAGTGGCTACTGAAATGCTATTCACTCATTCTTGAACCCACTGCTCATCAGGGCTACGACATGCGCTGTGAGCCATCTTTGCAAAATACTCTGCTAAGCCTGCAGATAGACAACACTCTCTTCTAGAGGGCAGCCACTGTCGCCATGGACCAGCCAGAGAAGAGATGCCTATCTTGCTATTTAACTTCTTTTTAGGTCAGGAAATCTTACTTTCTCCCCTCCCCTTCTTCCCTTCCCTTCCCTGTCTCTCTCCATCCATGTCTCTGTGTTCTCTTTTGGTCTCCCTGTATGTGTTCCTTTCTCATCCTGTGTCTCTGTACCTGCAGGCAGGCCTTTCTTCTTTCCTTTGTCTCCTCTCTATCTTCCTCAAACTCTTTCTACCTTATTTTGTCTCAACCCCCCCCCCCCCGCCCCACCACCCAGGCTCTCTGACCACCGTCCTTCAGTCCTTTTCTCTGTCCTTCACTGTCTGTCTTTCAGAAACACACCCTCTCCCCTCTTTTTCTCTCTGTTCCTCTGTCTGCCCAGCTTCTCTCTGTTCTCCTTCTCTGCTTGCCTCTCTCTTTTCAAGTGAATACCCTCTTGCTGGGCACATTCGTCCCCTCCCCTTCACCTGTTCCACTGCTACTTACATTTCAAGCCTTAGCATAAATGCTGCTTATCAGAAAACCATCTCCTTCAACTAGATTCAATCCTGCTTACAGAGAATCCCATATTCTCCTCCACTTCTTCCTTCATAGCTCACCTACAAGTATGCCCTAAAATTGTATCTTTCAAATTTTTAATCAGAAAAAATACATAGTTTTAAAACAGAAGCAAGTGTCCCAACTACCTCTGCTCCCACTAGCCCAATTCCCACACAATCCTTCCTATCACCATCCTCTATACAAAGGTTACCATTATTCACAGTTACTTTTCAATCTTCCTTTCCTTACTGTACACAAGATATTAGCAGCTGATATATACTATCATGCACTACTTTTTAACTTAATACATTCTGGAAGTCTCTCCATATTAGGAAATAGACTGATTTCTTTCTTAAAACTGTATTCTGTTCAGTTGTTGATTATATGTATATATATATATATATATACATAATATATATGTAAATATTTATATATATTTATAATAATATTTATATATATATATATAAATTGATTAAAGCATTACTATTGATGGATATGCCAGCCATGTCCTCATACAAATAATCTTGCATATATATGAATTCACATATGTATGAGTTCAGAAGTGTGGGTGCCTGATAAAAGGTTACGCACTTTTTTTAAAAGAAAAATATTGACCTATTGCCTACAATGGAAGCTATAACAAATTTACATTCCCATGAACAATGCATGAGAGTAGCTGTTTCCCCCACAGTTTTGCCGAGAATGTATAATAAAACTTATTTTTTTAAATTTAAGTTTGAATGAAGTAGAATGAAAAACTGCATCAGAGCACATTATTGCCTCTAATATACCATACGACCCCTCCCACTGTTTTGATTTCTTTCCATTAGTCTAAAAATATGCTCAGTGTTTATTTAAAAAACAAAAAAACAAAAACAAAACCATTTTCCTAACCTCATTTCTCCCTTTAAAGTGCTTCTTTTTAAAAAAAATTTTAATGGTTATTATTTATTTTTGAGAGAGAGAGAGAGAGAGAGACAGAGCACCAGTGGGGAGAGGGACAGAGAGAGAGGAAGACACAGAATCTGAAGCAGGCTCCAGGCTCAGAACTGTCAGCACAGAGCCTGACGCCGGGCTTGAACCCACAAACCCTGAGATCATGACCTGAGACGAAGTCAGACACTTAACCAACTAAGCCACCCAGGTGCCCCTCACTTCTCCCTTTAATCATCACCCTCTTTCTCATTTTCCTTCACGACCTCACACACAGTCATTCTGGAGCCCATTTCAATCTGACTAGCACACTTAATCACTCTATTATTAATGCCCTTGTGAAGGTTACCAATAACCTTACTTCCAAGTCCATTGAGCCCTTTCTGTCCTATCTCACTTGATTTTTCTGGAATGTCTGATGCTGACCATCATGGTCTCCTTCCTCAAATCTTCTTTCCATTGGCTTTTGGGAAAAACTCTCTTCTGATTGGTCTAGAAATTCTGGTTGGTTTGCATCAATCTCTTTAGTAGGCTTTTTATTGTCCCATTAACCTTTAAATGTTAGTAGGCCCTAGGATTTACTTTTTGTTCTCTTCTTATTTAAAACTTCTTCCTAAGGACACCTGAGTGGTGCAGTTGGTTGAGTGAAGACCTCTTGATTTCAGCTCAGGTCATGATCCCAGGGTCATGGGCTCTAGCCCTCCATCAGTCTCCATGCTCAGCGTGAAGCCTGCTTGAGATTCTCTCTCTCCCTCTGCCCCTCTCCCCTGCTCTCTCTCTCTCTCTCTCTTTCTCTAAAAAAGTGGGGGGGGGGGAGAGAGAAAGTGAGAGAGAGAGAAATCCTCCTGACCCATCTCGTTTGTACCCAGGGCTTTTAATGCAATAATATGATAGTATTAATAGCCCCAAATCTTTATCTCCAGCCCATCTTTGCATCTGTTCACCCTGCTCCAGGTAATGTTTAATAGAGAGGGGTAAGAGAAGGGAAATATTATATTATGATTTTCAATTATGAAAACAGAAAGAAAAAATAAGATGTGCAAATGATTAATACTAAGTTCCACTCACTGAGTGCCGGGTATGAGGCAAAGACTAAAGGGTGAGTTTATACTATGAAATGAGCTCTGTCCCTGATCCTCAATCAAGCCTCAAATTGCTGAGGAATGAGGGAGAAAACAATGATTGAATGCGTACTTAGTATTCTAGCGCAAGATTATTCAATCTCTTTGAGAAAACTGAAAAGATGATCTGAAAATACACTGTATGTTGAAAAGGTCTAGTGTAGGATTTATTGAACAGGTTGACTTGGAGAGCCACCTAGTGGTAAGAGAGTATGTGAGGAGAGGCGGGGCCTGCGAGTCCAAAGTCCAGTCCCAGAGGGGCCTCCTACTTTACCTAGACCCCTAGGGCCAGAACTCTTAGGATCTGACTAGATGTTAGACAGGATTCTCCTCTTACAACACTGCTGTTCCAGCTTATTTGATTTCCCTCATACATTTTCAGGTTAATATACTTATTTTCTTACAGGTTTATTTAATTTACCAACCTGGCAGTAGACAGTCAGAATTGGGAGAAGAAATGCATCAGAGTGAGGTATGCAAAAATCAAACCAAAGCAAAACTGATGGTTGTGCTGATCCAATCTCAGGGTTAGACATGGGGGCAGTAATGGCACCTGTCGCTGCTACCAGCCCCTTTTCTTCCCGCCCTTTCTACTCTCTGACATATCTTCTGAGTTACTATTAACAACAACAACAAAAAAAAAACAACAACAAAAACAAAAACAAAAACAAAAGCAAAAACAAAAAACAAAAACAGCTTCTCAGTATAAGCCAGAAATAAATTCAGAATGGTTCATGAAACCCCTGAGTCAGAAGACCCTAGATGATTTAACATTTAAGAATAGGAGGCTACTAACAAAAACAAACAACAAAATGAACAAACAAAGCTCTTGCTATGTTATGCTAACATAATTTTAAAAATCCCCAAATTTCACTGGTTCTCAAGAGTATATACATTTCTTATTTGTGTTCATATGGATGGCGGCTGGTCAGTCGTGGCTTTCCTCTATTCTAGAATGGAAGGCTTCTGGATCCAGAACCCGGGCTGAAGGAACAGCTCTGATATGAGACATTACTCTTGGGGCTAAGGGAAAAAGATCAAGAGACCACAGAGAAACTCTCAGTTGTCCTTAAAGCTTCTGCTCAGAGGCAGCCCTGGTCTCTTTCCCTTGTATCTCATTGGACACAGCATGTCACATGGCCAAGCCTCAGGTTGATGGAGATGGAAATAGAGTCTCAGTATAAGAAGTGGCACTTAGGTGCCGAAGGATGCTCAGTGTAACATAATTTATCATCCAAATCGGGACTATGTTGAGAGTGAATGTGTTTTTCAATAATTAAACCAGGATAATGGATTAAAAACTGGGATTGTCCTTGGGCACCTGGGTGGCTCAGCTGGTTAAGACTCAACTCTTGATTTCAACTCAGGTCATGATGTCATGGTTCGTGACTTCCCCACCATCAGTGCAGAGCCTGTCTGGGATTCTCTCTCTCTCTCTCTCTCTCTCTCTCTCTCTCTGTCTCTATCCTGCACACTCTCTCAAAATAAATAAACTTAAATAAAAAACAAACCTGGGATTGTCCTGGAAAACTTTACCACCTTCTTATAATCCTTTTACAGGAAAAAAAAAAAAAAGAGCATGTAATCGAGAATAATTGAGTTGAACACAAGCTTTGATAAAAAGACTGACATGCACGCGCACGCACACACACACACACACACACACACGGATGCATTCACACACTCCAAGAGAAGCAAGGGAAAACAGGCAAAAAGACTAGATCAGGTGCATCAGGAAGTTAGATATTAGCCTCAGGCTGTGAGATCTCTTCTGAAATACAGGTCAAGACAAAGGATAATGGACTAAGAGTAGTTCAATTTAAATGATATCCTGCTTCTTAAAAGGTAATAGTAAGTAATGGTAAGAAAAAGGAGCATCTAAGGTGCCATTTCTCTGGCCTCAGCAATTGAGTCCAGAGGGTCTCAAGGCATTAGTGGGAGGACAGAGGACACGAGAAAATAGAGGATCCATTTTGTTAGGTCAGGAATTGCAGGTGATGAACAGGTAAAAAAAAAAAAAAAAATTCTTAAATTATATCTCCAAATGAGGGGATTTGGAGTCATTTATAGATAGAAATTCTAAGTATTAAGATAAATATTAAAAACCCCACAAGTCCTATGAGTTTAAACTATTTTTTAATTAGGAATTCAAAATATAGCAGAGATTCATTACATGGATGACAGGTAGATTGACATGGAGTGGAACAGTGACGAAGAGCCAGGTGGGGGAGGTACAAGGAGCAAACGAATTAAGGAATTGGAGGTTAACATATTTCTATTGCTGACATTTGGTTTCAATGAAGCTAATATTGCTTCATTCAGAAATATATTTAAAAGCAATCCTGAACTTCTTTAAAAAAAAAGTATTGTTTGTAAGGAAAAATACTTTTGAGTGAGAAGATTAAAATCTTTTTTTTTCCACTTAAAGTGTAGGGTAAAACACATGGTTTAAAGAAGAGACAATCAGTCATCAAGGGAAATTCTCTAGACCACAATTCATGCTATTAAACAGAAAACATGTATTTCAAATATTCTCTAGACTTTAGCTTTGTCACTGAATGAAATAAACTTTGATCTGAACATGACTGCCTCTTCTGTTTTGACCCCACCCAAAGGGCAAGCTTAAAAGAGTGGAGGCTGGGGCGTCCTGGGAAGTATTAGCCCCTCTCCCTACAACTGCTCATTTACTAACTGCACTATTTAATTATACCAGTTTTCTAACCTTAAATGTGTCCCAGGAAAATAAGACTTAATTGTTTTCTGTCCCTTGCTCTTAACAAATAGTAAGCAATTAAAAGCAAGCACTATATTGCTTTAAATATCTTCATATTTATCCAGAAATATATTTTGAAATATGCCTTTAGGGATTTCTATTTATGAAACACTGGGCACTATTTTCCCTGAAGTAGAGTACCTGTTAAATTACTGGTGTCATGGAAATTTGCTGTTTTGACCACAAGGTGGCAGAATAAGATAGGAGCTCTATGTGCCTTTTCCAAATAACAGGAGCCACTTCAGACACCTTGTTTTATCAAACTAAGACAAAAGATGCCTAAATAAGTGTACTACATGCCTTTGTGAACCTAAATGCTTGCGTACAAGAGACAATACAAGTAAAAGTTTTTGAAAGAAGTTAAAAGGACTGAATGCTCTTGAATATCCTTAAGACAAACTCCAAGGGAAAGGTATTCTAAAGTTGGTTTCTAATAACATTTGTTTCAAATAAGTATTTTCTCTTAGCAATTTTTTGAGAACACCATGAAGCTGGCCCCTGCATTGTGAACCCAGAGGTTTGTTCTCTCCACTGTCTGTTCCTGAGACCATACAGAAGGTATCTGGGGAGATGCCACTAAAGAATGGTACCTTAACATAAAGTGGACTCTTAACTAAGGAGAACAAGCTGAGGGTTGATGGAAGGGGTGTGGGGGGGGGGAGGGAAGAGCTAGATGGGTGATGGACATTAAGGAAGGCACTTGTTGTGATGAGCACTGGGTGTTGTATGTAAGTGATGAATCACTGAATTCTACTTCTGAAACATTATATTCTATGTTAACTAACTGTAATTTAAATAAAAACTTGAAATGAAAAAAAAAATGGTACACTAAACATATTTTGAACATCTGTGCCAGTAAAGAGAGACACTTACCTTTCACCCTCCTCCCCCAACATTACACTGTTGTGAAAACATAAAACATACAGTTGCCTTTGGAAAGGCATTGAAAGGATGTAATATTGTCATGTAGGAAAATAAAAGAAAATAATATTTATCATAACCTCTGATAGGGGCGCCTGGGTGGCTCAGTTGGCTAAGCATCTGACTTCGACTCAGGTCATAATCTTACAGTTTGTGGGTTTGAGCCCCATGTCAGGCTCTGTGCTGACAGTGCAGAGCCTGCTTGGATTCTCTGTCTCCCTCTCTCTCTGACCCTCCCCTGCTTGTGCCCTTGCTCTCTCTCTCAAACATACATAAACATTATGAAAATAATTTTTAAACAAACCTCTGATATAGTCAAATATATGCAATTAACAGCTACAACAGGAAAACATTCAAGATGTCACCTGGTGCATATTTCAGTTCATCCAAGGCAAGGTTACTCTGGAGAAGTCATAACTGAAGAGTTGTTTTGGTATAATAAATGCTGATTTCAGTATTTTAAAAACTTGCTGGTAAACATATTGCTAAAATGAAATCTAAACTTCTTTATATGGCATTCAAGACCCTTCGTTATCTGTTGTTCTTGTGCAATAGCTCTCTATCTTTTTCCAAACAAACCAATGCCTTTTACACCATTGTCTTTGCCAAGACCGTTACTTCTTAGAATGCGCTCTTTTCCTGCAACTGGCAAGTTGCCTTTTCTCCTTCAAGAAATGATTCAGAGCTCTCTCTCTAAAACGTCTCCTGAATTCTACCTTCAAAGCAGAAATACATAATTATTTCCTTTGGTTAAATCTTAGAATTATTGTTCCTGTTTTCATCATTGTAATCATTTAATTCTACTTTCTTTTGTACAGTTATATCTACCCAAGGAGAAGCCTAATTTCATTGTCTTTATGCCTCTAATGCCTACCAGGGAGATTTAAATGGAAGGGGCATTCAATAAGCCCTTTGGTGAATGAATGAAGGAGTCAATAACAGCCATAAATCCATGCAGTGCACAGGTTAATGTATCTTTACATCATTATTTCTATTTGAAGATGACATTTATATTCAAAGATGAGTATGCTTTTAAAGTTTATCTTTAGTTGGTTTATTTTTACATTAAATTCAGAAATACCTTCAAATTGTGTTTAAATTATAGAGCACAAACCACAGGGTTTTCTTCAACTTTTCGCAGTCTCTGGGAAGTCACACATATAAAAGGATTCACCATATTAAAATTACAATTTAAATAACATATCCTTTGGAGACTATTGCTCCGAAGTATAAAACTTCAATATTTCCTAAATATTTCAAATAAACAAACACTTACTAAATGCATTAAATGTTAAAGGTGTTATGTTAGGTGTATCTTCCATCAAATTAATGACATTTTATACTTATCTCATGGACAGTAGACCTGACCTAGTTGTTTAAAAAAAAAATTAAGTTCTGAAAACAACAGTCTCAGTTTGACATTATGAGTGAAGAGTTTCATAAAAGGCAATTAAGTACTACATTATATTTGTGTGTATATATATGCATAGGTATATGTGTGTGTATATGTGTGTGTGTGTATCTCCAAATAAATTAATACACATTGATAGAATTCTCAATCCTGTAGTGAAAAAAAGTCACAATATCAATTAGTCTATGATAACTGAAAATATAGGCCTGGCATTTTTCATGAAAAATACTTCCAAGAGAAGAGACTCTACCAAGAGAATGGTGGAACACTGACTTTATACAATCAGAAAATCATTTAGGATTACTTCAGAACTATGGGGTAGATTCTACTGTTCATCAACATGTGACTCTCACAAGCTTCTGCTGTATTTGGGGTTACGTGGTTCGATATTTTGATTTTGGGGTGGTGGGGTAGGTGGGTAATATTTTGACAAGGTAATCCACACCATCAATGGCATCATTTTTTTGCTGGAAAAGAATTTTTGATGACCAGAGGAAAGAACCTTCTAAAGGCACCTAATGGGAAAGGAGACTGCGATCAATACAAAGAACTTTGCTCAGAGTATTTGGTCAAATACTCCCACTTACTCTCCTCCATTTGATGTGTGTGTGTGTGTGTGTGTGTGTGTGTGTGTGTGTGTGTGTGTTTACCAGCCATTATTTAGACTTTTTTTCTATGATAAATGAAAATGTAATAATTAAATTTTTTTAATGTTTATTTATTTTTGAGAGAGACAGAGACAGAATGTGAGTGGGTTAGGGGCAGGGAGAGAGGGAGACACCGAAGCAGAAGCAGGCTCCAGGCTCTGAGCTGTCAGCACAGAGCCTGACGCGGGGCTCGAACTCACAAGCTGTGAGATCATGACCTGAGCCGGAGTCAGACGCTCAACCGACTGAGCCACCTAGGTGCCCCGAAAATGTAATAATTAAATGTAAACTACAAATTTCCTATACAGAACTTTAAAATTCCACTTAGAAGTTATACTTTATTCATAAAATGTAACACTCTCTATATAAACATAAACATTGTAAATGAGCTCTTTAATTTTTAATAAGCAATTGAGTATATGCAGAAATAAGTAGAGTTGATAGTCTCTATTTGTATCAGATGCAACACTATCATAAAAACAGAAAATGTGAATAGTCATGTTTAGGTGTGGCTATGCTTTGTTGAAGGTGAATTAATTTCCATGTCATACCTGAAAAACATAACTGTTCAAGTAACAATTCCAAAACTTTGCCAGTGTTTTTTTTTTTTTTAAACTAAGAACGGCATTTGCCTAACTAGCTTTAAAATTGTTTAAAACTGAGGAAAAAGCAAAGAAACTGGGCTCATCTTGAGCATATTTTATTGATCTATGCATATTTGTTTGTATCTCCCAAACCAAACTTGAATGGTCTTCAAAAATGGGGAATATGTCCTATTCATTTTGTATCATAATGATTAGACATAAAAGGTATATATTTTTAATTGAATTGATGCAAAACTTGTTACTTCAAATACCAAAGTACAAAGTTCTATTATTTCTCTGGTTATATACATTTATGATACTATAGGTCTCAGACTAGTATCTGCTAAATAGTTGAAAATCTGTCATAAAAATTCTTAAGCATTAAAGAGAACAATATATTTCTCTACTTTATATTTTTCATTTTTGCTAATACAGTTTATTCAATGATAAAGGTACACATTATTCATCCCATATTTATCATAAATATATGTTAGTATAGTAAAAAAATGGATAAAGCAGTAATAAATGTAGAAAATGTTTTAGCAAAATGTTTAGTAAAACATTTTACTAAAATGTTTAGTAAAACATTTTTTTTTTAAATTTTTTTCAACGTTTATTTATTTTTGGGACAGAGAGAGACAGAGCATGAACGGGGGAGGGGCAGAGAGAGAGGAAGACACAGAATCGGAAACAGGCTCCAGGCTCTGAGCCATCAGCCCAGAGCCTGACGCGGGGCTCGAACTCCCGGACCGCAAGATCGTGACCTGGCTGAAGTCGGACGCTTAACCGACTGCGCCACCCAGGCGCCCCTGTTTAATAAAACATTTTACTAAAATGTTTAGTAAAACATTTTAGTAAAATGTTTAGTAGAAGAAGGTGGTGTTTAAATATTTTAAGCCCCTCATACAAACACTATATTGAATGGCTCTTATAAAAATAAATAATTTTAAAAACGTACTTGTGGTGATTATTATTAAAGTTATTTTGAGAAATAATAGTGAGAATTTCCAAATGTCAAATGTAATATTTATACCTTTAGGTAATGTATATTTTTTGACAATTTTCTACTTAGGTAATTTTATTTTATATACACATCTTATAAATAATTTTAACATTTACTTTTTATCAATTTATTTTCCTAAGCATCAGAGATATTTTTACTGAAAAATAAGTTTTTTCTGTTTAATTTCTCTAGAATTTCCCATTTGTTTGAAGGCTTTCATTCTCTAAGTTAATTTTCTCTCTTGAAGTGTATCACTACTAATAAATTGTCTCCAGTTTTTTTGTATTATCCCCCTGAAATCTCAGACATAATTTAGCAAAGTACATTATTAAAATTCAATTCCCCTGGATAATTGCAAATGCCAGAAACTCAAACAGGGTAACTTGTTATATCTTCTAATTGGAAGAACTTACGTTAAGCGCAAAATGTCTTACACTATTCTGAATCTTATTGTTTCCTTAAATTAAAAAAAAATCATGAACTATTTAAAATTAACATTAATGCTAGCATATGTATTGCAAAAACAACAGAACAGGAAGGGGGGTAAATGTTTCTTAAGAGTTTCTATGCTACTGGGAAATAAGGCAGGGGAAACTTACACATGGGTTCAAAAACCTAGCTCTCTCTCGCCAGATTTGTGGGACACCTGGGAAGTTCTTTACTGATACTCAACTATGTGAAGTATTAGGTGCAATGATACCGGTCTTGTAGGGAAGGCTGTTAGTTCAATCAGAAAATAAGAAAAGTTTATAGCACGGTGCTCACCAAGCAGCAAATGTTTTTTAAATGGTACCACAGAGCATATGGTTTCTATTACCCCAATACATATGTCACTTGATTTCCACAACAATTCAATGAAGAAACACAAGTTCAGAGAGGATGGCTTATTTGTATCTAAAACAGCTGGACACAGACTTTGAATCCAAGAGTTTGTGATATAGAGCCCATAAAACTAACTCCTCTACAAGTCACAGGAACTCAACTTTTGTCTAGCTATTCACTGATCTAGTGGTGTGTAAAATAAGGGGGTTCAATTCAGTAATGTTTGGCAATTAAGATTCTAAAGAATTGAGATCAATCCAGAAGATCAAAATACATCTAGTTGTTAATAATCTATAAACCAACTTCTCTGCACCCTCCCAGCCGCCACCAATTGTTGTATTCTAACAGGTTGTCAATAACATGACAGAAATTTTACCCTCTGGTAGTATGAATTGGGTTTATCACTGTTTCCACACAGTGGAATCAATTTTCTGCTAAATCCACAGGAGATTTCCATGCATAAACTGACATGAAACCTAATGGTAATTATTTGAAAAAAATAGTTTTATCGTTGCCTGGGAATATACTCGAAAACCAATCTGAATAGATATTACATTATTTCATTTTACTCAAACAAAACCATTCAACAAAAAGCACATTTTTTTCCCATAGAGATAAACTGAGGTCTATACAGCTCAATGTTTATTTCATCATTTGATTTTTAAAAATTTAATCTATTGTTACATTTTCAACAAATTTTGCAGAGTCTTAACCAAACATTAAAAAGAACATTTTGCTTACAGTACTGTAAAACCTGCTAATTATAATTTGATTCAGATCTGTTACTACGATGACCCAAGATAATTCAGCTGCTAGCGAGTTTGTTAACATTACTGCTAAATCAAATTCTCCAAAGTTTCTTAATAACTAATACTATTCATAAAACAGTAAGATTTACAACTGTACTTTAACATGTCCATATACGGAGAAGGAAAATTCTTCCTTTCTTATACACTGAATTCATTTACATTTCAAGGAGATATCGATTATTTCAATGACAAAAAAAGAGAGAATTACAGTCTCTGAGATTATCAAGGTCCTTTTGGAGAGCTACACTCAGCAAAAGGATTAATGACATTTATGGAAACATTATCAACCCTCAAACTAAATGGTTCAAAAGAAGGACAATTGAATTTGCTCATTTCAGTAAAACAAATTGCATTAAACAGCTAAATGTTCCTCCTATATATTCAGAAATGACTAATATGCTCACTTGCAAGATTAAGTCATCTCTGCTGTTTTAAATATGGCCTTTCATAAACTGCTGACAGAGCCCCTGGAAGGATATTATGCCAATTTAATGCAAGTATCCATTTTCATCAAATTGCTTGAATATAATGCTGTGGAATGTTCTAGTTCACAAATACTTACGTGAGATTCAGTGGGTACAGTAGAAAGGAGTCTTCCCTTTCCTATGCCTTGGAAATATTCATCCTCTGATCCACTAAATAATGTCAGACTTACCATCATAGAGCTCATAAAGAGGCTCAGTGTGGATGGATTTAGTGGTCTCTACCCAAATATTTTGCCCTATGCCAACAGCAAACAAGGGAAATGAACAAAACCCAGGACTACTAGGTTATAGATAAGTGGGTTGATGCTGTTTGATTTCTCCCATTCAGTTGTGCTTTGCTGCAAATTCCTTCCTCCAAATAGACCCATGAAATTTACCATCCTGGAATAGGAGACAATGGCTACTCCATCTACCAACAACAAAAAAATAATCTTCAAAATAGTCTTTGCTTTTTGGTGAGAGGACTTGTTACATTTTTTTAAATCTTCTGCATCAGATGAGGAGATAATCCTGGAGAATTTAGTTTGGAATAATCTAGCTATTTTATTTTTTCTTTACATTTTTAAGTAGGCTCCACACCAAATGCGGGGCTTAAATTCACCACCTCGAGATCAAGAGTGGCAAGTTCTACTGACTGAGCCAGACAGATGCTCCTACACTCTTAGCTGGAGTCCAGAAGAAAGGAGGATGTAATGTAGGGGATGAAAACTAACATCCAAATGTTTTTCTGTCCCTAATTTTTTAAAAAAATATTTATTTATTTTGAGAGAGAGAGAGAGAGAGAGAGAGAGAGGGCATGTGAGCAGGGCAAGAGCAGATCTGAGAGAGGGAGCAAGAGAATCCCAGGCAGGCTCCATGCTATCAGCACAGTGCCCGACACAGGGCTCAATCCTGCAAACCTTGAGATCATGATCTGAGCCGAAATCAAGAGCCCAGAGGCTTAACCAACTGAGCCACCCAAGTGCCCCCCCCCTCATTTTTTTTTGACAAGAGGAAAAATGGAGAACAAAGTAAAATCTGTCAGATGCATCAAAGTGTTTTTCTCATTTACAGGTGACACAGATTTGTAAAAAATCTGAAGGAAATATGGTTGAATGTTACAGCTACTTCCAAGGAAGGCAAAGGGGATGTTAACTTTCCTCCAGCTGCCCTCACTCTCTTGTAACACAGGCACTGAGTGGACAATGTAGGGGCTTGTCTTGCATTCAGCTGAATCACAACAGGAAACCCAGCGGTTGTGGGGCAGGTGCAGCAGACAGTCCCACTTGTGTGTGAATAAATTAACGGGACGCCCCTGTCCACGGTTAGAAAATAACTTAGGTGTGAATACTGAATCTCAACAACGAAACTGAAAAGATATTTTATTGCCCCAAATAGAACGTGAATTGTCTGAATATGAAGAATCCGATCCTGTTTCTCAGTTGGTTGGTTGATGATTGGTGGAAGATTAGATTATATGGGTCTTTCTCTCACAATATATGAATGTAGGTCCCATTCTTTATATATCACAGCAAGTTCATAAAACACCTAAAAAGGGATTTTATCAATTATATTAAAATGAACGAAGAGCCACAAATAAATTATGCAGAATTACAAAGCTCGTTTGTTTACTGTTTAGTAACAAGAGATCATATTGAGCTGATATCTCCTTTTCTTTTCTTTTTTCTTTGTTTTCATCGATTTACTTTGTGGAAAATGCTTTCTGGATAATCATACAAGCTTTTGTTTTCATAACAATGTAATGAGATTTGTATTAAATAAATTCATATGAAAATATATTAATCCATGTTCCTAGCAATAGAAAACACTATTGTATTTGCTTCATCTACATTTTTCACTGTTTGGAATACTTTAGGTAGACAGCACAATAAATATGCGTACACAAATAGGCATGATTTTATCAAAATATTACACATTCAAACATTGAAACTGCTTTGGTTATTACAGCAAAACAGCTAAATCCTTGTCTCAACACTGGGAATCTTTCATGTTTGGGTTTAATGGGAATTTGAGACCCAAAGATTAGTATTTACTAGTTCCTATGCCATATTTGAATCATTGCAACCATTATCATCTGTTGAAATAAAGGAGCTTCCTGCTCCTAGATAGCCTCTTAGACCAAATGACAAGGCTTAAAATGGTGCTCATTTACAACCATGTAATTTAAAAATCAGTTAAAAGAAAAAGCCTCCAATTTTTCCTGATAGAATTCAGTAACTTTTAGAAATATTGTCAGTGATACAGTTGAATGCCCCAAGCACAGAAACGTGGAGAAATATTTTGATGTCATAAAGAAGAAACAACTCAACCATATTTCTGGAATATTCATTTTTAAAAAACAATTTATGAGAAGCCTTCTTTACACCTTATGTATTTATAAACACATGATGCCTCCAAGATGCACAACTAAATGCATGAAATAATCTGTTATATATATATTTTTTTAAATTTAAAGTTTAGTTATTTAATATACAGTGCAATATTAGTTTCAGGAGTAAAATTCTGTGATTCATCACTTAACATAAAACACGCAGTGCTCATCACACATGCCTTTCTTTGTACCTAACACCCATCTGGCCAATCCGCCACCTACCTCCCTCCATGAACCCACAGTTTGTTCTCTATCATTAAGAATCTCTTGTGGTTTTCTTCTCTCTCTTCTTCCCCCCGACCCGGCCACTTCCTATACGCCCATCTGTTTTGTTTCTTAAGTTCTACATATGAGTGAAATTATATGGTATTTGTCTTTCTCTGACTTATATCACTTAGGTTAATACATTCCAGCTCCATCCACGCCTTGCAACATATATTTGAACTCTGACAGAAATGTCAAATTCATAATGTTTTTTGTGGCTTTAAGACAATGCCTTGTAGCATTTTTATTTACCACTCAGCTAATATTCTGTAGTTTTCATTTCTATTTCATATAGAGCAACAAGTGTGCTTATTAGAGATTAATAATGTCTTATCTAAAATGGTTTGAGAAAGGTCACTTCTTATTAGAGATGTTATTTAAAAATAAACAACTGAAAGATTTGGTCAGGATTGAAGGGAAATTGTGTATTGGATCGCAATGAGTTAACTGAACCTTCAAAATTTCTATAAAAATTGAGTCAAAATAGTGAAACTGCATTATTTAACTGAAAAGGAGTGTTTTATTTTTTTTTAATTTTTTTTTAACGTTTATTTATTTTTGAGACAGAGAGAGACAGAGCATGAACAGGGGAGGGGCAGAGAGAGAGGGAGACACAGAATCGGAAGCAGGCTCCAGGCTCTGAGCCATCAACCCAGAGCCCGACGCGGGGCTCAAACTCGCGGACTGCGAGATCGTGACCTGAGCTGAAGTCGGACGCTTAACCGACTGAGCCACCCAGGCACCCCGAAAAGGAGTGTTTTAAAATATCCTAATAATAAACTTTAATAAATAGATCCATGATGCACCTGCTTCTCTCTTCATTCATAGAATAAATGTAATTGTTCACCATTTTAAGGTAAAACAGTTAAGGACATGAGATGGGACTAGGAGAATTATCCCTTTCTTGCCAACCTAAGAAATATATTTGTTGATATAAGGTAAAGCCCTCACATTATAATTCGCTTTTATGTAACAGTATAAAATAATATAATAACAATAAAATAGATTTAAAATTACTTTAAAGATTTACAGCTCTAAAATAATATTTAATGATTCATAACTGCAAACTTTTTCTAAAACAGAACTGTTTTAATATTGCATTTTATTGCTGCCAAAGCACTCAGAGCACTAGTATGTTTTCTTCAAATTTTATACTCATTCCCAGGTCCTACTGCAACAGTAGGTATGAGATGAGGTTCTGCCTATGAACAATGACTCTCAAATACATGTCATCAGCAGAGGGTGATGTGCTGATTTCCAAAGAGACAGATTTTCCATTTTCCTGTTTGACATTGCTAATTGGATTTGACATTCTGAATGCAACATACCCAAAAGAAATTTATGATCTCCCGTCAAAACATACACTGGAAGAATGACATCGCCAGCTATCCATAACATAGGTAGAAACCTTCAAGGCACCCTAGCGCTTGCTTTCTTCTTTATACTACCCATATGTAATCACAACCAAGGCTGGTCAATTTTGCCTTCTAAATGCCTTTCAAATTCATCCATTCTTAACGAACCCTGCCATGACTACTCTGGTTGAAACTGGGCCTTGACTACAGACAGCTTCCTAGCTGACTTGACCTCTACTCTAGCTCCTTATCAAGCAACCAGAATGATTTTTCAGAACTGGACATGTTTAACCACCCCACACTCACATCCTTCAGCCACATGAGCACACAGGTCCTTCTGTGGATATTCTTTGTTCCTACACTGAAGTGGAAGTCCTTTCCATGACTTCCAGATCTTGCATGGTGTGTCTTCACTTTCTAGCAGAACATCTTGTAGGACATAACCCCTCATTCTGTGCTCAGCCACACCAGCCAATCTTCATTTTATTAAATAAATCATTCTTCATACAGCTAAATGTTATCTGTGTATGTTGCTTCTTTTCCCTGGAAACTCTTCCCCCAGCACTCATCCCAACATTTTTTTCATTCATCAGTCAGACATCATTTCTTTACAGAGCCTACCTCAACCTCTTCAAGTTGGTTGCTGTATTTTGTTTTCTACTCGCATGTCAGTAGACATGCTCTGCAATGGACCAATGTTTGTGTCCTTCCAAAATTCACGTAGTGAAATCCCAACCTCCAGTGCGACAGTATGAGGAGGTAGGGCCTTTGAGAGGTGATTAGGTCATGAGGGTGAAACCCTCATGAATGGGATTAGCACCCTTACAAAAGAGATCCCAGAGAGCTCTCTAGCTCTCCTTTCCCCGTGTGAGGATGCAGACAGAAGATGGCCATCTATGAACAAGAAACTGGACCCTCACCAAACCCCAAATCTGCTGGCAACTTGATCTGATCTTAGACTTCCCAGCCTTTAGAACTGTGAGAAAGAAATGCGTGTTGCTTAGGTGACCTAGTCTCTGCTATTTTTGTTATAGCAGCTTAAATGGACTACGATACTCTCTCTTGTAGTATTTATTACACCTATATTTGAAATCAATTTGTCAGATCTGCTGATTAATTACCATTTTCTCACAGTTTCTAAACTCTTTAAGAACAGGAGACAATAGTAGTCAGGGCAGGTGCTGAAAATGGCTCAATCTAGTTGCTATGTAAATACTTGCCACTCAAAATTATAATAATTACATTGAAATAATGTGAAATTTTTTCTACATCTTAATACTTAATACTTAAACATACACCAAACATGAATGTTAAGGTACTATTCTGGAAATTCTGAGAAATATAACAAGTTTGTCCTTGACCTGTGTTTTGTGTTTTCTATAGGAATTTATAATCCCAGTGCCTAGCTCAGTAGCATCTCAGAATTAGACACTCATTTATTCAATATGTAAACACACTATCTTAAACATGGTATTTGCCTTACGGTTGGCATATCCAACTAGGAAAATCAAACCCTAAGTATGAAATATTGATCATAATATGAGTTTCAAAGCACAAATCAAAAGTTATCATTAGGAAAGACCTGAATTATCATCAGATGAATTGTACAGATAATAGGAACAGGAGAAGTGAAAAGGAACACAGATCATTAGAACTTGAGAGTATGATATGCTGAAGACAAGATTTGAGATATGTCCTGAAACTTCAAGACGTCTTACTGGCATTGAATTTTTAGTCAAGGTGGATGGTGTGTGAATAGAGGGTTCTGTCCAGAGCTAAGTTTAGGAGATGCTGCTGGTTGATTTGTGGGGGGTGGGGGGTGGAGTGGAATCTGAGTGATATAATTTGATTTTGTCCTGAAGGCAGTGAGAGATTTTCAGGGATTTTTAGTTAGGTTAACACAAATTATATAAGAGAGAAACTGACATTAGACTATCTCAGTAATTCAGGGTGAAGTGATGGTAGTTACAGATAGTAGCAGGAATGAAGAAGGGGGAGTAATTGGGAGATACTGGAACCAACAGGAAGGGAAGACTTAAGCCTTAACACACAAATTGACCCCAAAGTTTTATGCTTTCTATATTTTTCCAGATTTTAAAAGTTAAAGAGAGATATGTTCAATTATAGATGTATTATAAAACAGCAAGGCACACAAGTGGAACTGTTTAGCAAGTAACTAGAAAAATGAGTCCAAAGTTTGGTTAAATATATCAGGCCTGATTGTGTTATTGAATATAAAAAAGTCCATTTGAAAACAGAATTTCTCAGAGTATAGAGCTGGTAAAGGGAGAAGACCATCAGATCTTCATGTAAACCACTGATATTTTCTCATATATTACAGAAACATATTAAAATACAAGTACATATCTCTCATCTCTATATCCTGAACTACTGTGATCCCTGTCACTACTGTCAAAAAGGCTTGGAACTTTCAAAGAATCTATAGGTTCAGAGATAAAGGAAACAAGGAAGCGAAAATCTGGAACAGTGCAGGAAAGGGTTTACTCGTAAACAAAGCAAACTCAAAATGTTTTCCCTCACCCCATAACCCATTTCATGAGTATCCTATATTGTTACAAATTCTATCATTTATGGTTTCACTTAGATTAACCGTTTTCTATTGAGTTATGTTTACGGGACTATGGCTCAGTCATCATCTGTAATAGTTAAAATAACCAAACTACATTTCAAAATGTCTTAATTATTTGAAAAGTATTGGTGGAAGGTAAATAATAAAAAATACACAGTGGGGAAATTTTTTTTGTAGTAGATAATATTTGCTGGTGCTTGCATAGGCCTTGGCCATGGAGGGGGAATGCACAGGGAGTGGACCGAGGGCACAGAAAAGGAAATGGAAGGAAATAAAATATGGACTGTACAATTTAAATCTTTGAGGTTACAATGATGATTTATCCTAGTGAACATTTAAAATATTTTCTGTGCCATCAGTTTTGGTCATTAATTATGTAATACCTAGTGGTTTGTTTTCACTTGTTCTGTGAAACAATTTTCAAAAATTTACTCTATAATTATTTAACTTTTTACATAATTCCTAATTCAGTAAGATGACTCAATGGGATAAGATTATTTAATTTTTCTTACTTTTTTTTTTCCTGTGGCAAGTCAATAGTCAAAACTCATATCAAATTACTAGTAAATATTTAACTTTACTTATGGGATTAATATTCTTTCTATTCTTTTTTATATTGGACTTATATAGACAACTGGAAATGTATGATACTTTTGTGGGCTCTAGAAAGTGCAGGTAAGGATTGGGTCAAATCTAAATTGCCTTTCTTCCTCTTAAGTGTATACCATGGGGGCGCCTGGGTGGCCCAGTTGGTTAAGCGGCCGACTTCGGCTCAGGTCATGATCTCACAGTCCGTGAGTTCGAGACCCGCGTCGGGCTCTGTGCTGACCGCTCAGAGCCTGGAGCCTGTTTCAGATTCTGTGTCTCCCTCTCTCTGACCCTCCCCCGTCCATGCTCTGTCTCTCTCTGTCTCAAAAATAAATAAACGTTAAAAAAAATTTTTAAAAAAAGTGTATACCATGATTCTGAAGATATATTAGACCCCCCAGGATGTATTACCAGAGTATATTTTGCCTCAGAACTAATTAACGTATTTTAAGCAATTTGTAAACTTTTTGAAATACAAGAATGTGTTTTGGGTATTAGGACTCTAGTATATTTATTATCTTCTATTGACACTTTAAGAAAATGTGTAATATTGACTTTCATATTTTGGCAGTTTTTCCACAGTGTGAGCACAGACATTCACATTCTAATGCTTAAAACCTATAAATATGTTATGGTATGTGGAAAATGGAAATGAAGGTAGCAATAGAAATTAGATTTTCTATTCAGCTGACCTTAAAACAGGGATACTATCCTGTGAATATGCAGGATAATATCCCGGGTGAATCAGTATACTCATCTTACGTGTGGAAGAGCTAAGAAGACTGAAAGTCAGAGTTTATATGATGTGAAAGACTCAAACACACATAGTTGGATTTGAAGATGAAATGTAGGCATGTAGGCAGCCTCTAGAAAAGAAAAAGCAGGAAAATGGATCCTTAGAAGGGAACATAGCCCTATTGATAGCTTGCTTTTAAGCCAGTCAGAGCCATGTTGGACTTCTGACCTACAGACCTATAAGATAATGCATTTTCTGTTTTAAGCCACTACGTTTTTGGCAATTGTTGAAAGCAGTAACAGAAACCGAATATACTACCACTTCTATGTAGAGCACAAAGGAATTCTAATACCTTCCATAGTTGACACTGTCTAGCTTGCTCACTGCAGGATGTTCCCAAATGCCCTTTCCGGTTTTTTCTCTGGTTTATTATTTTAATGGTTCTAGTAGAAATGGCTCCATTTCTCAGCTAATATCAGCTAAGCCGAATCTTCGTGAGTATATTATTACATTCTCTACATGGACAGAGCCTGGAAATCTCTGCAACTCTGCCTTAAAAAAAGGAAGAATGTATTTTATTTCTTGATGCTTTCTCCCAAGTAGGAAATCTTAAGCTTTCCTTCCACACAATTGCTTTTCTTTTGGATGGTTTTCAAAAGAACTAAATGTAGAGCAAATTCCAGGTTTAGTCCTCAGCCTTGGGGGCTGTTGTTCCCTCATCAAAGAGCCCATCCATTTATTGACAGATTTATTAAGGCTATTCGAAAAATTAAGCCTCCTAGATTTCCTGTCTCCAAATAGATTTTGAATGTGATCCTGCAGGCACTCACCTGACCTCCCCTTGAACCGTTAACAGGGGTTTCTTATTCTCTCTGCATTTGACTCCCTTAGGATGCATAGTAATGACTACGGCATTACCTCTGACATACAGGTTTAGTAAGTTCTCTGCTTGATTTATATTTTGGTTCTTATGATCCATTCAGTGCTTGTTTATGTTTTCCTTAGTTTAATGTTAAGATAAATCATCTCTTACCCAATCTTTGCTAGAAAACACTTTGTAAGACTAACTCCCAAATCCCTTACCCTAGGAAGTCTACTACTATATTCCAGAATTTAAGAAAGTGTTAGTGAAGATTTATCCAGAAGTCTTCAGTTCTCATTCAGAATATTTAGGAAGTATCCACCATCAATGACCCAACTCTCAAGGAATCTAATCGATATCCATGCCAGGGGTACTGGAATGTTTAAGCAAATCAATCAGAATACATTTTTCTATGAGAATTGTAATCAAGATACTACTGTAGAGCTTGGTGTCGGATTTCTTACAATAAGCTGAAGATTTTCCTCCTCTGAGAGTGCATGTACCACTGTTATTTAGGACACCATAAATCAATATGAGTTACTGAGTTCATACGGAGGAAACATAAAAACTGCTACTTCTTTCGTGACAATGTGTATGTAAAAGTAATGAAAATGTGGCAGTCACTGATGGTAGCCTATGCAATAATTATTTCTCCACTCATCATTTCTCGGTGATAGAGCTTTGTCTGTGATGACAAAGGTTGAAACTCTCAGTTATTTGCTTTGCTACTCTCTTTTGCAGCAAAGTCACATGCAAATACCAATCAATGAGATTTTAAGAAAATTGTGCTGGAGACTCCTCAAAAATATATTAGATGATATATATTATACCATATGAATAACCTAATAACATATACATGACATATAACATGACCAAACAATATATTTGACACGAGATATTTTCCCCTGTAATAAAAGAGAATAGTAGATTTATTCCCTGTCATTCCTTGTTAAGTATGTTGACATTTAAGGGCATGATGACTGGAGCTGTGGCAATCATCTGTGACCATGAGGAAAACTCATGAGACCAGAGAAGCAGATATTTTACCATTGATTTCTTCTCTCAGTCTCACACATTTTACCAGTAGGGGGGTGCTGCAGATCGAGTGTGTCCCTCCAAAGTTCAAATATTGAAATCCTAACCTTCAAAGTGATGGTATTAGAATACGGGAACTTTGCAAGATGATCAGGTCATGAGAGCGGTGCCCTCATGAATGGGAATAAAGCCTTTATAAAAACATTCCAGAGAATCATGGTGAGAAGATGGCTGTCTATGAACAATGAAGCAGGTTCTAACCAAACACCAAATTTGCCACTGCCTTGATCGTGGACTTACCAGCTCCAGAACTGTGAGAAATAAATTCCTCTTGTTTATAAACCACCCAGTCTATGGTATCCTGTTATAGTAGCGTGAGTGGTCTAAAACAAAGGATGCTTTATGCATAGTTTTTTGGTCTATAATTGTATTTATTATATATGTGCATATACTTTATAATATAGCATATACTTTATAATATACTAAGATGAAATAGTATTTGTCATTACCTGGTTCTCTACCTTGCTTTTCCTATTAACAATATATCCTGGAGATTTAGCCATGAACATGCATGCACACGCGCGCGCGCGCGCGCACACACACACACACACACACACACTTTTTCCATTTTCTAAACAGCTACATACTAGTTCAAAATAACTTTGTACCAATGTATATATGGAACAAAATTACTTTTTATAATTTTTTTAGTGTTTATTTGTTTTTGAAGGAGAGAGAGATAGAGTGTGAGTAGGGGGTACAGGGCAGAGAGAGAGGGAGACACAGAATCCAAAGCAGGCTCCAGGCTCCGAGGTGTCAGAGCCTGATGCAGGGCTCTAACCCACAAACCGGAAGATCATGACCTGAGCCAAAGTCGGACGCTCAACTGACTGAGCCACCCAGGTGCCCCACAAAATAATTTTTTATATAGGTGAAACTCTTTCTACCAGGATTGTACTTAAAAAAATTTATGTTTATTCATTTTTGAGAGAGAGAGAGAGAGACAGAGTGCAAGCAGGAGAGGGGCAAAGAGAGAGGGAGACACAATTCAAAGCCGGCTCCAGGCTCTGAGCCATCAGCATGGAGCCCAATGTGGGGCTTGAACTCACAAACCATGAGATCATGACATGAGCTGAAGTTGGAAGCTTAACCAACTGAGCCACCCAGTCACCCCTTACCAGGATTGTTTTTAAATGCTCTTCACATTTCAGATACATATCCCAGACAGCATTCCAAATTACTATTCGTCTATATACACAGAAAAAAAAAACCGCACACACATAAATACACATAAACACCTACAGATTTATATAGTACCCTAGTGGGCTCCCAGTCATATTTGTCTAATTGTCCGGTCCAGTGTCCACACCATACTCAGAAGCTTTCTGGAATATTTCTGATAGAGCAAGTTCCATGAATACTATCATCAAAACCACGAATAGATCTCAGAGATTACACATGTTCTTTAATTTCAGGCAACATTCTTACATCCATGTTTGATTGTTTTGAAACTTTGGATACCTAACATTTTGTGTTTGAAAAAGTTAATACAGATTTAATGTATCTAATTCATAAGATAGAAGTAACACAATATCTGGGCCCCCTGTGGGCCCCAAACTCACAACCCCAAGATAAGAGTTACATGTTCTACCGACTGACCCAGCCAGACACACCTTCAAGTTCATTTTACTTTCACAAAGTGGCCTTTTGTTGTCACTGCTGGAATTTATCCAGCTCAAGAAAAAATTCTGAATTAATACAGGTACCATTGAGAAAGAATGAAATAGACAGACCACAGTACCCCCAAAGCCTTTCCACTGAATCAGAGATCTCTGTAAACCTTGGGAGACTACCAGAATGAAAATCTGGAAGAAAATTTGATCTATGTTGAACATTCTATTCTTTATCCATGTTCCCTGGCTTTCTAATCAGCACACATTCACCCTGCAGTCACACTACATGTAAGCTAATACACCTTATAGAGATATGAGCAAAAAAAAACAAAACAAAACAAAACAAAAAAACAAAGAAGGAGAGGAGGAAGTAACACAATAATCAAGAGCATCTGGTTCACTTTTAAAGAAACCCAATATTTTGAAGATATTGAAGTTTAAGCCAATGAAAATATACTTCACTAAACCATTACAAGGTGATTTAAAAAGAAAAATATTTCATTTGATAGTGCTAAAAAAACCAGATTAGTCTATATGAAAAAGTAGAGTACATTATAACTGATACTATTACAAAAATGTGTGCCCCAAATTACCCAGTTGTGTCAACTGCCATGAACTCAGGCAATGGCCTCCCTCACGCTTCTAGTATGTTCACTGCTGGCCAACTGCAACACAATATGTACATTACTGACCCTGGCACATCAATGGCAGCAAAGCTTTCTGCAATATTAGCAAATGCTTATCTGATCATTTTTTTAGGATGCACCCTCTCGAACTATGAACATTTCAGAGAATTGTGTCCCTTTCCCTGCCATTTGGTTAAAGTGCTTTATTGTTTGAGAAGCTGTTGTTCCCAGGAATAATAATAAATACAAGTCTTGCATCTCTTAAATGCCTAAATCTTATTAATAATGTTGCCTTTTAGAATTGTATGTAAATGCCATGTTAAATTTGATTTTTTGTAATCTCTTTAATCGGAAACAAGGGAATTAGCCAGCTGTTTGGAACTCATGTTAAGAAGTAATTAAACATCTGATTGAATATCTGTGCATATCAAATGAGAAAGGCTAGTGTTTGTACACAAGACAGACTACACCGATTATAGTTTCACAAGGCCCTACCAGATGACAATGGTAGAGTGGCGGTTAAAGGTTTGCTCCAATATTTCTACGTCTATGACATTTTCCCTCAAAAAAAAAAAATCCCATAGTTTGGCAGGTAGTTTAGCATAACATGTAAATCATGGGAACTAAATTTTCATTGATTAAAACATATCTTTACAGCTGAATACCAACATAAATTTTTGTATTACGCAATTTTTTCCAAGGGAATGTTGCACATTTCGCAAGTTTTACAAAATGAAATTATCAGATATTTTGTTATAAAAACATTTCTCAATACCTTTTGCATTTGAAGATAAATAGAAGATAAAATGATAAATAGAAGATGGCAAAAAGAATTATTTTCAAGTTCATAAATGTATTAGTTGTTTTAGGAAAGATATATGGTGTGTGTTTTTTTAAGACTTGAGGTGAATAGGCTGTGTCCAGAATAATTGTGGAATAATTTAATATCACTTTAGGTCTTTTGCTATAGATCCATGCTGACTTTTCTTTGCAATTTAAAGTATGTGTTCTGAAATATAAATATGAAAAAAATGAAAATAAAATCTACATTTTAATATTTTATAGTATTAATATTAATGCTTAATTGACATGGTGCTTGGAAAAGTCAGAGCTGTTGATTTAAATCACTGGCAGTTTGGAAAAAAAGTAAAAATGCTATAACTTTGAGTTGTATATTAAGATTTGCATAGTGGATCAGACTATTAATCTTTTTAGCCTAACAGCACATAGTGGACAACTTTTCATGCTTAAGAAGGAGATAAAATCCTCCATAACACATATGCCCAATCGTGCAATGAAATTTTATTTCTTGGACTTCTTCAGAGTAAAAAGTGTCTATTCATCATTATGTTTCATTTTACGATGTGGACTATTGCCCAGAGGAATTCTGCAAAGGTTCAAAGATTAATTTTACATGTGGCACCAAGTTGGACCTGAATCTAGGCTTTGAAACTTGTAATAATTCTTTCACTAATATGATTATTTTTCATAATTCCTTAGAGGTTACTGTAATGCAAGTACATGAATCAACATTGTTTGACGAGTTGCAGAAATGATGTATTTCAGGGCAATGAAATTTGGCATATTTTACCAAAGATTTTCAAAGCCTACTATTCCAACAGTTGATAAAGTTATGATAACACAGCAGTTCAAACATTGCTATCTTACATTTGTATCCTTAAAAGATCATAGAACCAAGAGTTCAACAGTACTCGAATATTTTCATAAAATATGATTTAGTTTATAGCCCAGAATTTAGACGGTTTTATATGCTCACTGATTATAAATTCAAAGAGTCGTCCAAAGAATGTCATAGAGGTTCAGTTGATAAAAGACACCTTAACTGAAATTATCTTTTATTATTTATTGTTTTTTAAAAATTATTTGAGTACAGTTGACACACAATGTCACATTAGTTTCAGGTGTACAACATAGTGATTCAACGTCTCTAGATGTTACGCTATGCTCACCACAAATGTAGCTACCATCTGCCATTATATAACACTATTACAATATCACTGAATATATCCTGAAATTATATTTTATTTTACAGATCACATTAAAACCCTGCTAAAGGTCAAGGTTTTCCTGGGTTGATGGTATCTCCCAACTTCTCTGATGGTGTAACTGTACGTAATTCTATTTTTCAATATCAATTCCAGGCACATATACTATATATACATGTTAGTATGACTTCTAGAATGTGCAGGTAAGATCATTACTTATTTCTTCTACTTATTCAACAATAAGATCAGGTAAGTTCCTAGACTCAGCTAGTGTGTCTTGATCTTAGATCAGGTTGACCTGGGAAGGCTGAGGGTCAACAATGAGGACTTTATTCTTGATCAACTGTACTCTACTGAACTCTGTGGTCATGCTGCATTTTAGATTCTTCCAATATGGAAGAGCTTTCCTGATGTACGTTTTGTGGGTTCCAGCACACATCCAGACTTGCCTCCATGTCTGAGCTTGGAAGGAGGGACTAGTTATGCTTTCAGAAGGTCTGGTCTGCAATAGTGTGATGATCTGACTTCTTGAATGTACTTCTGTACCTTTTTTTATATGTAAATGTGCTTTGAATTACCAATGAGGTATTCATGTCTGATCTGTCTCTCAGTCTGAGCCTATTACTGATATGTGTCACTAATAATTGTGCATTAGCTAAACATGGACAATCCCCAGATCTAGTTCCCTAGTCCCCCTGAATGTGTATGTGTGTGTGTTTAATAAAATTTCAAAAATTGAAGAAGACTACATAATAAATTCTCATGATCCATCACCCAACAGCAACAATTTTCATTTAATACGATCTTCCACTCCACGTCCCATAGAGAGACACCCAGGTTCCAGTAAAAAAAAAAAATCCACTCTCTGGTTTGATAAACACATGCATTTCAGCCTTTCTTGATACTAGTTTCTCTGTCTGAAGTGCTTATAGCAAACCAGTTCTTTATTCCCAGCTCAGCTCACTCCTTCACCATCTAGTTTCACTTTAATCTTTGAGAAGAGTGACCTGAAAACCAAGCTCCCTCTTTAATCTGTCTCCACATCATGTTCAAGGCATGCCATCATTTAAGTTATACTTTTTGCCTCCACCTATATGATCACATTAGGTAGAGGTTACTTATGGCCATGAAGATCATCTTCTTAAATATTTTTACATCCTGTGTAAAACTCTTAACGCTAAAGTATGTTTGAATAAAAATTATAACAAATCCTTAATAATATGGGATTTTTATGTATAACTTGCATAGTAATGTATATGAAATTTTTGACTACATTTCTCTTTTAGACTTAATGGATAAAATATTCCCCTATCTGAGTAAATTTCTGGTAACTATTCCATCCCAGTGTCCTGGATAAAACAAAATTCTGAAATAGTACCACCTCCATATTGGTAAGCATACACATATTTGCCTCACTTGAAAGTTTATGCTTGGAAATCATATTACATCTGAAAACAGTCTCAGCAACACCATCTACAATTCCAGTGATGTTAATCCATGTACATTCACCCACACTTCACTACCTGGTTCATAGGGTTATTGAACTGCTCATTGTAATTTAAGTGAAGTGACAGGTCAATTCAAGCAACTGATTTCATCTTGTTTTTGCTGCTTGATTTTGATTGAAATTACCCACAACACCCAATGTGTTGACACTGTATTAACATGACTCTCTACCCAGTGGCATCTCTGGCACAGAGCGGGGTAGAAATTCAGAGATTTTGGGGGAAAAGTGGGTAAGGATGGGGGTATATTAAATATTTAACAGTTTCAGGAGAGATACAGTATTCATTTAAGGAAAGTTAAATGGTACAGTTGTATACATGCATATAAAATATGCCTCTCTGGATATGTTTCTTATCAAACTTTGAAAGTTAAATATAAGTATGTAAGTGATGAATCACTGAATTCTACTCCTGAAACCAATATTGCACTGTATGTTAACTAATATCTAAATTTAAAAAAGAAAGTTGAAATGAAAAACCCACCAAAATACTTTGTTACAACCTGTCCACTTTATGTTGCCCCCTCAAATTTCGCTGTGCATTCTCTAGAAAAATATGTATCTTTATATATGCCTTATAAGGTATCTATAGGATATTAGACTTAAATATTACTTCACCATATATATATCTATATACATACATATTTCTAATTAAAAAATAACTTAACCAAGAGAATGATGATTTTTAGCAGTTGGATTCCTATAATACATTTTACTCCAATAGAATTACCCAGCACATTAATCAATCAGGTCATCAACCCTGATTTTCTAGGGTTTGCTCTTCAGTTAAATTAGATCATCCGCTGATGGGGAATAATATTTTTCCACAGTCATTGGGCCAAACCTGCAAATACAATGATCTTTCATGTCTAAAGGACTGTCAGTAGCAATTAACGGGATTTATTATTAAAGTGTCTAAAATCACAGATTCTAATTTTCTGCTTCAGTGTATGAGTCTGTACTATTATATTTGCTCACAAATTTGCATAATTTAGAAGTTTAAAACATTCCCAAACTTCAAGTATTTATTCTCTGTCAGGGCAAATGTACTGTCACATATTTCTTTCTAATTTGCTTTTTCAGATTACAAAATTTTGGCAAGAAGAAGTCTCCCTGTAACTTTCTGAACAAAATTATTCATCAGAAATAGAGTAGAAAACACTGACTTTCTAAATATTTTATTTTTAAACTAACTTTGGCTAATTAGCATTAACAGAAATTCTTTCAAGGTTCACCCACATCTTCAGTACGTAATACATATTAGAAATAAATAACATTACTGGTAATAATGCATGACTTTGATTTAAAAAGTAAAACCTCTGCTTCTCAATGAAGAGGACTAACTCATTCAATCCTCACGAAACCTCTATTATTTCCATTAATAGATGAGGTAGCTGAGATTGAAAGTGATTGAGTTTCTAATCCCTCAGCTAGTAAACTGATGAGGCAGGATCCCAACGTTGTTCTGTTTTCATGACTTGCTTCCTCCCCACTACTTTATTTTGCAGTAGGCAGGAAGGTACAGGGGTGGAATTCTAGATTGTTCTACCTGCCAAATCATCAGCCTATACCCTCCCCTTTAATATATCAATATATTTGATATATATATTTAAATATATATATCAATATACTTTCAGTAAATAAAATGCATTTAAACGTAATGGGATTTCACAGGAATATGTCACATTATAGAATATGGCAATTCAAAATAGATTACACTTGAGAAATAATGTAAAAACAGAACGTAACCATTTTTTGATCATTTTGCTTTATGAAAATACCAACCCCCATGTGGATTTATTTCATACAATGAACTAAATGATGTGTCTGACGTAGAAAGTATTTGTTCACTGCACATGCAGGAGGGAGAGAAGCTATTCATTAATTGTCATCTTCCCAAGTAATTATAAACTGGAGAACATGCTTGGAATCACTTCAGGGAATATATTTCTAGGGGAAAAATAGACAAATGTGTATGTAACAGCTAAGCATTCCTAAAGGGTGAGGTTCTCCGGATTTGCTTTTTTCAAGGCTTTACGTTTAGTCTTAGAAACTGTCATTTCTCTTGTTCTGCATAAAATATGGCATTAAACGAGCCATACTGTTCCTTTCAAGTTGATTTGTGTTCCCTGAGACAGGGCATCAAATCACTGTGGGGTACCCCCCTGCTCTTGATTGCCTGGAAGAATAAAACTGGTAAAGAGATAGTGCCTCACTGGAGAACCCAACTGAAAGAAAGCACAGAGCAAAACCATTGATTTGACCTGTTAAATGGATTATTCAAGCCGCATATAAAATTTTCTTATAGTTTTAGGTTGTCACTAAATTGATTTATGATTAATGCTGGGTGAATAGTTCAGAATAATAAATCTGGGCTTAATCCATACAAAAGCATACACATATATTCTGCCTCCCAACAGAAGCAAGGTCTTTTTATTAGCTGCGTTCAGATCTGACTCATGAAATCTTTCACTCTGAGCAACTCAGGATTCAAGAAGAGAACTCATCTTGTCCTTATTCCATTCCCTTGAAGTCCCCGGGAGATTTTCTAAATGCAGTTGTGGAAATATGCTCTAAGCTTCAAGGTAGTCATGTATATGCAAATGTGTTGGTATATTTTACAGTTTCATCACCTAGTGCCTTTATATAGTTGTTGTCTTTCCTTTGAAGCCTGATGGAACCAGGAATAAGCAAAAATATATAGACTAAAAGAAAAAAAAGTGAGAAATGATTCCAGAAACCGTGGGGATTTCACACTATAAAGGCCCTGGGGTACAGATTACATGGAAGAATAGTTAATATAGAACAACACAGTATTCAACCCGGTTTTCATTAGGCATACCCAGTTGAGGACTGAAAAGTATAAGCAACATTAGTTCAAAGGAATAAAACAATGATTTTTCAAATTTAACATACAATGTTTTTTTCTTTAGTCTACTTAAATGCTACTTTTAGGTAGAGGATAATTTTTTTATCATATTTCTTTCAGAAACTTTAGATAAATGTGGCTTTTTCTAGGAGAAATATTTTATGTCTCATTGTTTTACTATGCAATAACATTTTTCCTTTAATGTTTTTAGTCATTTTTACAGTTTAGTCTCCACAAAATTTGAATGTTTACAGCAAATATTTAATGTTCAATCCATAGATAAAAATTATTGAAATTTAGACCATTTTAACCTATCATTATAGATTAATTTGTCTTCTAAATTAATTTGAAACTAACTAACCAGATAAAGTGTTTTCAAATAACAAAGTATTCTACCTTTGAATGGCACTGAACATATTAATATAAATACAGAGATAGGCACATTCACAAGACTTTAGTACGTGTCCTGGGAAACATTTGAAATACTACACATTGCATATATTGGGTACAAATTATAAGCTATATGCTTTCTAGGATTTGTTTGTATCTTTTTGTATTCCTGATAAAAGAATAATACACATTAAGTTTATAGAAATATTCACCTCAAAACATCCATATCTTGAATACTGCAAATTATATTTTCTCGGTCAAAAGCATGCATTTTAATAACCATTCATATTAAGGTACAGGAGGAATATTGAGGTAGAAATCATAAGCCAAGTATTTAGCTTTGGACTTTGCATTGTTAATTAGCATGACCTTCATGTGTCTTTTATCCCTAAAATGATACAGTATCTGTCCAATTTAACTAACACGCTTTTTATAAAACAAAGGAAATGAGAGACTATATATTAATGCATTTAATAATCTCTGAAGTGATATCTGAGGATGATTTCTTAGAAATTTATGTTTACCATTTTCCTACCTGACATATATTCCTCAATAGCATTTCTGTAGAAATGGATAGATTAAAGGGAATGTTATTCAATGAGCAGCATGTGAACAGAAATAAAATAAACTGCAAAGTTCCAAGGAAATTGCTTGTGGCCACTCACTGAACTTCCTGGTACCTCAGAGAGTGCAGTGATACCTGAAAAAAGTGATGGATGGTGAGAAGCACGCACCAAATCCAAGTCATCAAGTCCTGAAAATTGTATACACACACTCTCCCAATCTGTAATTGCCTTCTCAATCACTAATGCAGTCTGCACGGGAACGTCATTTCCTATTTCCTCACAAGTACACAGACTGTGCAGATTAGCCAGTAACTAGACGTCATCTTGTCCTTGCCCTGTTGTCACTATTTTTTGCCCAAATCTTAGCATTATATAACTTTAAACTGATTTCATGAAAAACAGTATTTGAGATAAGACTAAAAGACTTATTTGTCTGTTTCCTGAATACCTCAGTGATACCGTAGTTTGGGGATGGGTAAAGGGACAAGAAAAGCAGAAGAGAGTTCTGAATTATAGATACTGAAAACGAGGAATTGATGGGAACAACATATGAACATGTCCAGTTAGTAGAGAGCTGGCTTTGGACGGGAAAGGAGAGAACTGAAAAAGCTTAACCCATTACCTAATAAGAAGTTATAACTAACTATGGAAATTACTTTTGATCACCATTTTCTCACACACACGAGAGCTTTAAAATAATTACATTTTCTTATTAGCAATCAAAATAACACATGGATAATCTACCGGCATAATTAGCTTTTGTCTCCAATAGAACATAGGTTCTATCCACATTTCTGTAGGATTATTAAGGAGCAGACAATTTAATCTAAATTTTGAATGGCATAGTTGATTTAGGAGGACTTACGGAATAAAGTCAAATTTCCATAAGAGTTCAATTTTGTATTCTGCAATTTTTATATCTTTTGGAACATTTGTCCATTTGCAATGTGAATTAAGAACTAAATAATGTTTGCTTTAATTTAACAAATATGGGGGCGCTTGGCTGGCTCAGCTGGTTAAGCATCTGACTCTTGATTTCAGCTCAGGTCATGATCTTATGGTCATGGGATCGAGCCCCCCATAGGGCTCTGCACTGACAACACAGAGCCTGCTTGGGATTCTCTGTCTCTCTCTCTCTCTCCCTGCCTCTCCCACCGCTCATACTTGACCATGTATGCTCTCTCAAAATAAATAAGCATTTAAAAACAATTTAACAAATATGGGATGATAAATTTTTAATGAAAAAAAAAAACTGAGACACTTTTCCAGCAAGTATCTGAGCAATAATAATAAAAAAACAATAATAAGTGCTGTTGAACTTTTACTGAAAATATAGAAATTTAATCATATATTTTCCTCTGTCTCAGTCTATGCTTCCCATTTTCTTAGAAATGCTACAAAGGTGGGATGCCTGGGTATGCTCACTCGGTTAAGTGTCTGACTTTGGCTCAGGTCATGATCTCATGGTTCATGAGCTCAAGCCCCGCATCGGGCTCTGTGCTGACAGCTCAGAGCCTGGAGTCTGTTTTGGATTCTGTGTCTCCTTCTCTCTCTTGGTCCCTCCCTGGCTCTGTCTCTCAAAAATAAATAAATATTTTTAAAAAGTTAAAAAAAAAAAAAAGATATATTACGAAGGTTATTATTAAACCAGAACCTATCATGGAGAATCTACTCATTGCGTTCTTTGTTCCTTATAATAAAATGCAAGTGACTTTAATGTGGTTTCTATGGTCCTTGTCTAACAGCTCAGGCTGTTCTAACAAAATGCCATAGCCTGGGTGGCTTATACAACGTAAATTTTTTTCTCACAGTTCTGGAGCCTGGAAGTCTGAGATGAGGGTGCCAGCACAGAGCCCTCCTCCTGGCTTGCAGATGCCTGCCTTCTCACGTGGCCTCACAGGGGCAGAGAGAGGGCTCGCCTGTGGACTCCTCATCACAAGGGCTCCACCCTGATTACCTCATTTAGACTTAATTACGTCCCCAAATTCCACCTCTGTATAACATCACACACATGAATGTGGGGGAGGGGAACACAATCAGCCAATCAACCCCACCGAATTTCAGACCTCAAATTCCTCATCGTGTACTACTCTCACTTTTGTCTGTAGGTTCAAGCCCCTCTGGACTTTATATGGTTCTAAAACACAACTGTCTCTTTTCTGCCTTGGGTCCTCTACATACGCTTTCCTTTTCCTGAAACTCTTCCCTGTCTATTTTTGTCTGCTCTCTCCTCTTCATTCTGTTTTCTAGTCCAACAGCCTCTTCCAGAAATCTTGCTGATTCCAGTCTCCTCCAGCCTCTCTCGTACCACTTTGTCTTGTTTTGGCTTCTTTACAGCATTTATCAACACCTAAAACTAGCTCCTTTGTACATTGATTTGCTGATTTTGTTTGTCTATTTCTCTCATAGCATACAAAAATTCTCTGAGAGCAATCTACTTCTCTGCCTTGTCCCCTACTTTTCCCTAATGCCTAGCATACTGTAATCACTCAAGAAATATTAACTGAATGAGTTAATCATGGAACATTTCCTTATGGAGTAAAACAACAGCAATCTGGTTCTTAGAACTTGAAATGGCCTCTCAATGTAAAAGTGACTTCTCTTCTACCTCTCCTCAAAAAATAGGTAATAAAGCAGCACATCCTATGCCCTCAGTCACAGCCAGCGTGGCACTGAAAAAAAAAAAAAAAGTTTTAGAACCACAAAATTACATCAGTATACTATAAAGGCTTGTCTACCAGGCAAAAGGAAATGCATTTTCTTATTGGTAGATACTTTTTTTAAAACATTTTTTAATGTTTATTTATTTTTGAGAGAGAGAGAGAGAGAGAGAGAGAGAGAGAGAGAGAGGATCAGAAGCAGGCTCTGTGCTGCCAGAGTAAGATGGACAAGGCATTAGAACTCATGAACCTGCAAGATCATGACCTGAGCCCCAGTTAGACGCTCAACTGACTGAGCCACTCAGGTGCCCTTTTAAACTGAACATTTAAAGATAATTTTAAACTAAGCATTTTCCTGTGAAAGTGGAAAAGAAAAAGGGAAGTGGCGTGTGACAAATTGTAAAGGAAAAGCAGCAGAACATGGAAAACAGAACACCTCCCTTAGTGCCGGGAATGACTAGAACAGATTAGCATGGACTTAGAGGTTCCTATGCTCCAGAAGAAAAGAGAGACTGACAAAGAGAAGACTAAACCCTTGGCACAGGGGAGATGTGATGGAGGGCATGGTCATTCTTGCCAGTCTTAGCAGACGACACCACAAGACAGACAAGAAGGAGAGATTACGGCACCAGAGTCAGACAGCACTGACTTCAGTCCCAACTCAGCCTCTTACTGTGTCACTTAACCTTCCTGAACAAATGTCATCTGTGAAATGGAGGTTTTATCTTGGGGGACTATCTTAATGAATTTTAAGCCCAAAACTTTGCAGTATTCAATGAGCGATGATTAGTTTTCCCAGTAGTCAGTTTCGACAGGGAGATAGGCACATTCTCTATGATTGCAAAATTTGAAATGATAGCTTTCCTGATAGCAGTTATACTGTTGCCACAGATACTTACATGAGGTTGTTTAAACACCTCAATAAAAACTCAGTAATAAAACAAATGAGCAAATAAATAAGCAAAGAAAAAAAGGAAGAATCAGACCATAAGTACAGAGAACTACGTGGTGGTTGCCAGAGGGGAGGGCAGTGAGGGGATAGACAAAATGAATAAAGGGGAACGAGAGATATGGGCTTCCAGTTAAGGAAGGAGTTAAGTCACGGAGATAAAAGGTACAGCATGATAGCTACACCTGTGGTGAGCACAGCAGAAAGTATGACCTGTTGAGTCACTACGCCGTGCACGTGAAACTAAAGGAACATTCTGTGTCAACTATACTTCAGGGGAAAAAAAAAAAAAGACACATGCTTCAACCTTCAAGACAAATTATCCTTTCAAATCTTAATGGCTGTAGGTGAAAACAAATAAAATAAAATGAAGTTGTTTATGAGTTTATTTCTCTACTTGCAAAAAGATCTGAATTCACTAAACCCACGCACAGTTTAATAGGAAGGCCTACATAATGATTAGTGTAGGTGGCCGGCAAAGCCAAAGTACGACATGTGATCGAACCAGCCTAGGATTATATACAGTGAGAGAGCCCAGTCCTCTATAGGAAAAGAAGGACAAGAGTTGGAGATTTAAAAAAAAAATGGTTGTCATTTGTTTCTCAAAATGAATATATGCACATGATTTGTAAGAGTCAAAACTGGATAAATATTTGGAAAGTCTGTTTTGATTCATGATTAGGAATATTGCGGTTACACAGGGCACACTCCACTTTTGTCAAGAAGAGGAAAATGACTGAGAATCTTGCAGATAATAGGGAACCTTTCTTTGGAAGCAAATTCCAGGACAATTGTTACAGACCATGTCCACTCAGCACTACGTCCCACTCTATAGACAGCAGATCATTGTGCCAGATTGTTTAATGATGGCCTGCAGTCCTGGACGACAGGCTCTGTTCCATATGCTGTCTTTAGAACAGCTATGTGTAGAAATACTTATCAAGGGCAATTACAGTAGAAAAGCGCTCATTCTTGAAGTGAAATAATTGAATTAATTATAATCTTGGCAGGATTTTATCCAGTGGAGAAAATACTAAATCGACTGTGATTAAAACCAAAGCTGTTTAGTTTAGAATTTAAAGTAAAGAAACACAAGTAGTTAAGTATGGCAGATCCTCGTGTAGGTTTAAGAAGCAGTGAACAGTCAGTGAGAGTGGACTTGAAATGGATTTGAAGGGGAGTGTGCAGTGTTTATATAAACATGTGGAGGAAGATGAGAACCAGGTTCACTGAGCATCGATCTAGGTCCTTCCGCAGGTTCTCACATTTATTTTAATTCTAAAGTAATTTTACTTTTACCTTACAAATGATGAAAGCATGATTACAAAGTTTTAAGAATTTTTCAGGTATATTTAATTTGGCCTGACTGCGAAGATCTTTTTCTATACTGTGCTATTTTTAAAAATTTTTTTTTATTTATTTTTGAAGGAGAGAGAGACCGAGTGTGAGCAGGGGAGGAGCAGAGAGAGAGGGAGACGTAGAATTTGAAGCAGGCTCCAGGCTCCGAGCTGTCAGCCCAGAGCCCGACGCGGGGCTCGAACTCACGGACCGTGAGATCATGACCTGAGCCGAAGTCGGACGCTTAGCCAACTGAGCCACCCAGGCGCCCCTATACTGTGCTATTTTTAAGCTCACAATATGTAAAATGTTATGAGATGATGTTTAGGTGTGGGAATGTATGTGAACTTTATACAGACA
The DNA here is from genome assembly GCF_014898765.1 of Herpailurus yagouaroundi. Taxonomy (NCBI): domain Eukaryota; kingdom Metazoa; phylum Chordata; class Mammalia; order Carnivora; family Felidae; genus Herpailurus; species Herpailurus yagouaroundi. Next base: position 33,255,947 of record NW_024412403.1, read on the forward strand.
TGAGTATAAAGAGTATAAAGAGGATGGTACATATTGGGGACTTAATTAATCCTTAATGATTTCAGAGGATTCTGGGAATATCCGATAAACAATTAAGATTTCCAGTAAAAATTCCTTTCCAGGATAGTGGGGGTCCAAGAAAATGGGACTTGGCCTTTTTAGTCTCTTTCCCAAATTAATGATTTTTAATTAAAATGGCATGTCCCACTGTGTCCTCTCAAGGCTATACAGCTCTTTTAACAGAGGTGAAATTCAGTGATGAGGACTAATATCTAAAAACTCAAGATCAATGTCCCATGGTGTAACACTTTTCTTCCCTTCTGCTTTTCCAGGGGGATGGAGTTTTCTACAGGAAAAACCATGGCAGTTTCACTGATGTTAAGGACACACGGGTGACAGGTTTTGGGTGCGAGTAAAGTAATCCAAATACTGCCACTCTTGGTGGAATCACTAGCAAAATGCCCAAAGGTTGCCCAGGAAGTCATCTGAGAGAAAAGCACTCATTAGGAGATAGTATCCTTCTCACTCAAGAAGAGAAAGACTGCCTTCTTCCCCTCTCCTCATCCTTATTGTGGAGGTCCATGGACTTCTGATGTTGAGACTGAGACAGTCATCAGGTATACCATTGATGTTTGCTTTTTTAAATGAAGTATAGTTGACACATAATGTTACAAGAGTTGCAGGTGTATAACACAGTGATGTGACAAGTCTATATATATTATGCTATTCACCACAAGCGTAGCTACTGTCTGTGACTATACGATGCTATTACAATACCATTGACTATATTCCCTAGGATGTACCTTTTATCCCCATGATTGATTGATTGATTGATTGATTGATTTTTGGCTGATCTACTTTCATTTCATTAAAGCTCTTAAAAAATTGCTGGATTAAGTAGTCCTAAAAGAGAAGCATCACACGGTGCAATGGCTTTTCCATGGCTCATGAAATGTGCATCCTCATTGTACAACATGTATACAGGAGTTTCTCTGGGAGTGAGAAGTCTACCAATATGGTTTACATAAAATGAGATCACTGAAGTGGAACCGTGCTGTTATGTGGACTGTGCAGATGAGGAAGATGGCACTCATTTGAGTAGAACCGATGATTGTTCATTGTAGGGTTACGGGCACATTCATCTAATAACGAGTACATCAAAACAGGAGCCTTTTTCTCCTTGGTAATTTTCAATATATAAAATGAAACAGCAGAGATGTTAAGAAAACATTGACTGGGGCGAGACTCAAGATTCATTTGATGTGAACAGGACTCTGTTATTCATAGATACATCTATCAGCACTAGGTTCTGTGGGGAAAAAAAAAAAACAAAAAACAAAAACAAAACAAAACACGCTCTCCAATTCCAATATACCATTCCTGGGCATGATTTTGTGCTACTCTCCAAGAGCAGTGACTAGGGTTAGATGGCAATAGTCTCCTGACAATAGAAGGATTTTGAATTATTGTCTGCCTCCACCATTCAGTGGCAAGCAATCAGCAGATTAAGAGTAAGTCAGTGCATTAGAAGGAGAAAATGACTGGAAAGGGATTCTTATGATGCTCTCCTCCTGCTTGGTAGAGATTCTGAGGTCATTACCAGTAGAGGAAGGGACAGGGTTTTGTCCTCGGTGTTAGTGACTGAACTGCTCTTTCAAGGGAAGGTTTTTGCTTTGCTTTCTCATTGGCTGAGAAATCCTATAAAAACAGACAGGTTCTATCAAAATACAAGTTTGAGGGGGAAAACCAAAATTTCAAGCAAAGTAATTTTGAGCAGAATGAATTTCACTTGTATTAAAATCATCAATTCATTGCACCTTTACAGAACACCATTTATACTTTAGACACGACAAGAATGGGGATGAGAACAGAAAAACCATACCGCCTTCCAGGAGCTTATGATACATAATCATTGATATTTGACATAATAATATATGATGCACGTACACAGTGAAACATATAAAGAGAGTGCTGTGTTCTGAGAGTACTTAGAAAACACAACCAGTTCCTACCTTGGAGATCTGGAAAGTAGTTCCATGGGAAATGGAAAAATGTAAATTAAAAAAAAAAAATAAAGTAGCTTCCTTATTCTTTATCTTCAAAAATAAAGGATATCAAAGTTAAGGATATGTAAGGAGTTTTCCTCCTCACCTCTTATATTCAAGAAGCACTGCTCCTCAGTTAACAATAACATCTTTTTCTTGGTGACCTAAGTTTTCTGAAAAGTGATTGCTCTCTGAATCAGCAGTGTTGATAAGGCAAAGTACATCCCAAGCGCGGCTTTCACAGAGCTCTCCCACAGTCTAAAGAGGATGAGAAGCACTTCAGTAAATGGCTTTCTACAAGTCATATGATACCATGTGCAGTGTGAAACATCTTAACTTTTATTCAATAGCCAAGTTTGAATCTATGTAATATGAACAAATGTAACTGTAAAGTGGACAGCAGCCATCTTCTTCCTAAGATTATGGCTTAGTATTAACATAGGCTTAGAACATTTGAACTTTGTTGCACAATGCTGAAATCCTGGGAAAAATAGGTTCCAGGATTGGTACAGACCAGAACAAATAGTTCAGTCACTTTAAAACAATGACTCTTGAAATCGAAATTAGTGGAACACACAAGAAATATGCTCTAAAGGGTATACAAATAACAGTATACAAATAAGCTCTACTCAGGAAGTGCAAGTTGGAGACGGGGTGGCAAAAGGTAGATCCACTTAATAAGAAATATATTTACTTCTCAGTTAAAGAGTGAAAACTATTCTGGGTTTATACTATTATAAGTTTGGAAAAATAAATAGTTGTTGCTAAATTTTCTTTATTCTCTACCTTTAGTTAGGAAGACAAACAGTACAGATCCTTTGGCCATCAAAACAAACAAAGCCTGAAGTGGGGTGGAGAAAAATATTGATCCAGGCAAAGAAAAGCTCTTAACTATTCAGAATTTATGTCTTCATTCATGTGGTAGCTACTGGCAGAAATAGCCAGTTCCCAGTGACTATGACACCCCTGGGGTGGTACTTCACTATTATGTGACAAAATAAATGTAGAATTTTATGTGAATCGGGAGTAAGACTTTTAAAAGGATGATTTCTTCCTTTGTGCACGTAATATAAAATCACTCCATTTTATAGATGAGTAAACTGAGGGAACACAGGAAATTAAACAGTTTTTCTTCTTTTTGCACTCATAGTACATCTCATGTATGATGATCCCTCTGCAGATTAAGGAAAGGGTCTGAGATTATTTCCTCAAAGGTGACAAAGAATAGTCTTCTCTCATCTTAAACCTGTACTATGACTTAAAATGTTGTCTGCTGTGACAGAAAATTTATTAGACGGTGTTACCCAAAATGTGCTGGGCAGAACAGTAATCCCCTTAAATACACACACATACATATACTAGACCTCTGGTCAAATATACTTTGGACAATGATGCTTAACAATGTTTCATGAATATTCACTATGAATATTAAAATATTAAAGATGCAAAAAAGACATATATTTCCTTATATGACTCAAGGTATCTTCAGTTTCATGAGTGACATTTATATAACATTTACATAAATTAAGGTAGTGATTTTTCCTTTCTATGACTTTACACAATGAAAGCATTCATCTCTTCATTCTCAGATCAGTTCTTAACACATTTTATCTTTTTAAATTGAATGTGGACATAAAGAGAAAGCTGTCATAATACAGAAATTTCACAGAAGTAACTTCTTCTTATGAAATGGTAAATTCACAAATTTAATAGATAGAAAAATATGCAGGCATTTCAAATATATGAAGTATAGCCATGTGGAAAACTCTAATGTTCATTCCCAACAGAATTCTCTGAACCAATAAAATTATTTTCCAATTTAATAGTTCAAGTTACCCAGTCATTAGCTTGGCATTGGCAGATAGTTGGCAGTTTGTGTAGGGAATAAGAAGCAAATTATTTCTGTTTGTTAGGCTTCAATTCCTGCCAGCCTGGATGTGTTAAATCCCAAGAAAATGCAGCTGTGCTCAATATACGCATTTTGTAAAATTTCATATTGTGATTCCCTAGGGGCCCAGGTATCTATTACTGCTACAGTCAGTACTTAGTTACTAGGATAAAACAACTGATCAGGGTATTAAATACATATATTGAAAATTCGCCAATGGATCAGGCTATTAGGGCTCACATAAACAAATGGAAATACAGCCTCTGCATTATTTTTCTAACCACCATAACTAAAGAAACAGACTACTCGTTCAGTAGGTGTGAAATTCCACTTTAGGTACAAGCTACTCTAATTTCACAGTTGAATCACAGAGTTGTCACAGAGCCCCATTGAGTAAATCTCACATTTGCATGCACTCAAGGTCATTACTGAATGTGATCAAAATGAGATTCGACGCCTCCATTTATTTGTTGTCAGGGAGTGGGTTTTAAATTTGAGCAAACTCTAATTGTGCTTATTCCACATCTAGCTAGGGTGATTTCAACCCTGTCTTGACTGTCATAACAAAATTTCCACTTCTAAAACACTATCTTTCAATAATTCTACTCTGATCAGATTTCCAACGCAGTCCTCTGACAGATACTGAATTTACATCATGCCACATAAATACATAGGATATAGGTTTATCATTTAATGTGATTTCCCTCTGAGAAGGTAATAATAGAAGCTTTCCTATTAGAGTATGCATAAAATTCTCATTCAAAAATGAATCTTGATATCAAATTCCAGGAATACAGGAGAAAGGAAAGTTTTTTTCATTCTGTGGTCACAAAATGCTGTATATCAGATTGAACCCAAAGTCATTTTTGAACAGAACAATTGATGATATAAATAGGGTCTTCAATAAGAAAGTACCATTCAAAATTTTGTTAAACCCTAAGCCATTACTAAATACCATTACATTTAAAAGCATGAACTCTTTTTGAGTGCTAAACATTAAAGAACTACAATAACATTAAGAACTTCTTAATAACATATATTGCCAACCTAGTTTTACATATTACAGCATCAATCCCAGTGAAAATCTCAAACAATGCAGAATATGCATCTATGACATAAGCATACTAACTATTGTTTTTTACTCTGTGTTGAGGAGGGCTGAGGATGTTGCTTTTTGGCTATTTCAATATAAGTTAGTTCTCACTGCATGCAATTACAAAGCAAAAAGAGAAATATTGATCCCATCACTTGTTATAAAATTTGATGTTGAGCTAATAAATAAAGAGTGAACTGATGAGTGAGAAATCAATAAACTGAGTATCTTTTAACATTTTAGGTTTCACAGATAAATAATAACAATGATTATGTCATTCTCCCAATAGATTTTAAGATTAGCCTCACTCTAATCTCTACTTTGGGAAGTTTAACAATCAGGATATCATTAGCTCAGAATGTCTCAATGCATACATTTAAATTCAAGTAATATGTTTTCCATCCCTTATGCACTTATTCTCTGTAATTTCATGATACTAAGCTAGGTATCATTGGACTTAGAAAGGGGGAATAAAACTGGTACTTAAATTGCTTACAGTTCAATAGGTAATAACTTAGAACTATAAAAACTATAATTCTTTCTAAATAATATAGTATTAAGTACCCTTAGCATTGCGCGCGCGCGCGCGCGCGCACACACACACACACACACACACACACACACACACACACATGCTTTGGAATTGGAGAAAGAAACATTCCTACCTGGTTATAACCAAGCAAGAGGGATTGGAGAGAAAGTGAATTTAAAGAGTGTATTAAAGGATGATTAAAATGTACACATATAGGGGCGCCTGGGTGGCGCAGTCGGTTAAGCGTCCGACTTCAGCCAGGTCACGATCTCGCGGTCCGTGAGTTCGAGCCCCGCGTCAGGCTCTGGGCGATGGCTCGGAGCCTGGAGCCTGTTTCCGATTCTGTGTCTCCCTCTCTCTCTGCCCCTCCCCCGTTCATGCTCTGTCTCTCTCTGTCCCAAAAATAAATTTAAAAAAACGTTGAAAAAAAATTAAAAAAAAATGTACACATATACACTCAGAAGCTTATCTCAAGTAGTGGAAGGGGGCTCTGGCAAAATCATGGAAAAAGACACGATACACATGTTAGTAATTATGTGTGTCTTCAACTTAAGATGCACAGTAAAGGTAAATTTGAAAAGATATGTTAAGTCTCTAGAAAGATAGAATGACAGTAAGAATTAACTTATTGAAAAAGGAAAGATTTTGCATTGCCTCTTTGACACAGTAGAAAGAGCACTGCACTTGAAGCCAGAAGATGTGCACTTCAATTTGCTCAAAGATCTGGATAGGTCCCTTAAACTTTTGAACTTCACAGCTCTAATCTGCAATGCAGAGCTGATATTTACCTCAGCACTTAACTACGAGAAGTAACTGAGAGAATAAATATCAGAGGTTCTAGCAATGAACATGGTACACAGAAGACACACATTTGTTGAAAAAGTATAAAAGCTTAGTTTTAGAACAGTTAATGTGGCCTAGTGAATGGGATGACTGAATTTTGGTTTAGTCAAAGTCTGAGGTAAACTGGTCATAAGTTTTGGAGTGACAATGGAAAATGAAAACGTAAAAAACTATTATTGTGTGCCTACAGAGACTTTGAGTCACTACCGTCTCATATTTGGTTTTAAGTAAGATGATATTTACTAATTATATTTAATATATTGTCATTTGCAATGTTTTACATTTTCTAAAAATATACATTAGACTGTATTTGAAATTATCCCTCGTATTAACTCTTATTATTTGGTCCAGTCTCAGAATGCTTTCCAAACTCAGAATCTTAGTTGGGATGAATAAGAAGGTTGGCTCTTCTTGGTGACCCTGGCCAAAGCTATTTGAACCAGGGAGACAAGTGACTCCAGGGCCATCAAATTATAGGCATAATGATTACATAAACTAGTTAGGCAATTTCTATTAATTTCAAACTGAAATACAGAGTCTGAGAGGGGGAGAGATAGCAGAATGATGCCGAGGAACAAAACAGGGAAGAGAAAGTTGAGGATTTACATAATGGTGCAGCAGAATAGAGATGAATTAAATTCTGGGAGTGAGGCAATGTGTTGGACCTAAGCCAGACTCATCTCTAGCTTCTGAGTTGCATTTTCATTAGGACTGTGACCAATAAGAACTGAGATTCCTGTCTTGTTCCAGAGCTTTTCCTGGTTTTCTGTCAAGCTTGGTTACATGGTTGAAATTCCAGTCTTCTTTATTGCCTCTGTTTTTCCCAGGAAAACCTTAAATATTTCACATAACCTAAAAATTTTCCGTAGGAAAAAGCCTCACCAATATCCAAAGTATAGATCTCTAGACACAATCCATTCTATTATGCTATCTCGAGTGACAGAACAATGATGCCAAGTGATATACCAGGAATCACATAAAACCTGCAATTTATCCAATCAGTGGGCAGATCCACTGGAGTATGCCATGCATGCTAATGCAATTTGTCATGTGTGTTGAAGCAGATCAAAATATGTGGCTTCTCTGTTATACAATTCTCTAAGAATTAACCTGGTTGTTTAGTGGATTCATGCAAGATGATGTGTTCTACATTTGATTTCATAAAATTACCCATTAAAATGTCTTTCAGTATTGTAAGCCACACTTGTAAATCTTTACCTTTTATTCCTGGGATGTATAGAAACAGAGAACATCAGTCCTTAGAAGGATTTTTATTTATTTATTTACTTATTAATTTTTAAAATTTTTTTAAAAATTTAAAATTAAATTTAAAATTTTATTTATTTAAGTAATCTCTACACCCAACATGGGGAGCTCAAACTCATGACCTCAAGATCAAGGGTCACATGGTCAACCCAGTTGAGCCAGCCAAGTGTCTACTTACAGGGATTTTTAAATATCATATTTCATAAAAATCTAACTTATCACCATGTGACGGGGCGCCTGGGTGGCTCAGTTGGTTGAGTGTCTGACTTCGGCTCAGATCATGATCTCACGGCTCGTGAGCCTGCTTCCGATTCTGTGCCTCCCTCTCTCTCTCTGCCCCTAACCTACTTGCATTCTGTCTCTGTCTCTCTCAAAAATAAATAAACATTTAAACAAATTTTAAATTATCACCCTGTGTAAGATATATTATTTAGATATGTCTTCTCCAAAATCAACATTGCAAAATATAATTATAAAAGTGATCTGATTTCAGAAATGTTAATATGTGAAAAAATACACATCCTTAGAATTGTTGAAAAAAATCATGTAGTTGTTCAACATTTTTATTTTGATGATGATTAAAAAATAAGCATCATAGAGAACTTACTGGTTTTCTTGCTACTGGCAATTACGATTCAAACTGGAGTTTCCTTAACCACAGTCCAATATAATTTCCATCTACCGTATTGTATAAAATTATATGTAATCAAAAGAAAAGATAAATTATTTTTACAACTTACTCCCATAAATTAAGTTGTATTAATCTACCTATGTATTCACGCAATAGACTTCTATTAAATATTTTACTTTCTATATGTATACATATATCAATCATTACATACTATATGTACCTATATATGATATAAAAATTAGTAAAACATGATCGTACCTATCACTAATTGGAAATATTCATCCTCACTTCTGTTGATAGTCTTTCTGTCAGATTATTCACATTTTAATGAGTAAAGTTTGAAAATATATTTTAAATTCCACTAAATTAATAATCAACTTCGCACTTTGCTCCGTGCACAAAACATTTTGCAACATTCTTCTTCACAACTATACGATATTTTTATTTTAAAGAAGAAATTGTTTGTCTCACATTTGTAATATTGCAAACTTTAGTTGTCCTTGTCTTTATGGAGAAAATGAATCTTTTCCATACAAGAACTTTGTCACTTAACCCATCCTACAACTCTTCATTCACAGTCCATGACTTTTAACTCACAGAGTTCCAGTGATATATTTCCTATGCATTTTCAGAGAATTTCCTACAGTTGAATTTAAACTATTTCAGTCTATATGAAGTTATTTGTTTTTTAATTTATTTTGAGAGAGAAAGAGAGCAGGGGAGGGGCAGAGAGAGAGAGACGGAGACAGGGTTTCCCGAGCAGGCTCTGCACGGTCAGCACAGAGCCCAGTGCAGAGCTCAAACTCATAAACTGTGAGATCATGATCTGAGCCTAAATCAGGAGTCAGATATTTAACCGATGGAACCACCAAGGTGCCCCAGTACAAAGTAATTTAAAACTCTGTAGAGTTTTGGCCAGCCTTGACACCTGTTATATTTGTGTGATATCAAAAATTTTGGTCAAAGAATTTTAGCTTCAACTTTAATTTTTAAAAAGGTTTAATTAACAAAAATACTAACTTCAATAGGAATTTTTCATTCCAAAAAGAGAAGTATTAAGTATTTTTTTTATTTTGAATATTTTAAATTCTGAAAAAATAGCCCTTAATGTCAGAAGATATTTAATTAAATGAAGCAACTAAATTTTCAAGCAGTATCTATATGCATAAGTTTAATGAAATAATTTGATGATCTTTCTTACTAATGTTCGGCCTAATGTCTAATGTTTGTGTGTATACAGAAGAAATCGGGTAGATTTTTAAAAGGCATAACCACTGTAGTGTTCATTAACTTCAACTTTGGATTTCTTATTCAAATATGATAGTGACTATAAAATATTAAGATACATAATTAAAAAGAATAATTTTTCTTACATCATTGTCTATATTTCCTATTAGGTTTGGAAGACAGAATGGTTTTTTTTTTCTATAAAAAATTGCTTTCCAGAGCCCTCAAGCCAGTGCCAACATGACAAATGCGGGAAAGATACACAGGTCTGTTAAATCTCATCTTTGATAAGTAGTCCATAGGGCTCATGCTTTGAATCTATAAAGATTAACAGACCTTGAGTGGTGCATTCAAGCATCCAATCAATGTTTGATTCATTGTTATTTAGTTAGTGTGTAATAATGTGCATGAATAGAAGAGACTGTCAAAGTTGTGAAATGTTTTAGTATATTGTAGCTAATGTATTCTAGTATTAGCTCTAACTAAACTGGTGCTTTGGGATAAAGCTGGATTTTAAGGTCTGAACTATACTGGGTATATTAAAATAATATTGCTTCAAAATTATATAATCATGCTTTTCTGTTACCAATATTGTCTTAACTGGGTGCACTTGGGTGCCTCAGTCAGTTAAGCATCCAACTCTAGATTTTGGCTCAGGTCATAATGTCACGGTTCATGGGTTCGAGTCCCCTCATAGGGCTCCTCATTACTGGAGCCAGCTTGGGATTGGGATTCTCTCTCTCTCTGCCCCTCACCTGATCATTCTCTCTCTCTCTCAAAATGAAAATGAACTTAAAAAAAAAACAAGTACTGTCTTAAGTTAGAATTATATAATATATTTAGTTCAATATAATTTTAAAACTAAATGTGATTACATTAGCACAGCATGTGCTGAAGAAAAAACATGGCAATCTCATAGTATAACAAAGTAATAAATCTTTACAAATACTTTTCCCCTCTTGAGTGAATCATTTGTTTAGTACACATATAGGAACTTGATATCATTATAGATCATTAGTATACCTGTTGGTCGTATTATATTATAACTATTAGCATTCCAAATAATTTTAAGATATCTTCTGTGAAAACCTGCTATAAGGCAGAAAGAATATGAAGTGGAATTCTCTTGGATTAGGATTCAGAAGACCAAGGTTAATTCTTGCTGTACCACGGTTCCCTAACCTATAATTTGGAGGTAGAAACACTTATTCTATTCTAGATTTCTTGTGAAAATCAAAAGGGCAAGACCTATGTCTTCACTATAACTATAGCTCCTAATAGAGAAACCTGCCCACTCCAAATTAAAAAAAAAAATATTTGCTGACAGAATTAACATGAGCTCTCACATTAATAATTCAATAAATCAAAAATGTATAGCAATATTAATATACTCCGAGATACTCACAGAATAATATACTTACTTTACCTATGTTAAATGGAATGCTACTAGTCTTTTTAGTAATAGGAAGTAGATTCTTTCTTGCTATTCTATTGATTAATAGAGGCTTTTTAGAGCAGTAGGGAAGGAATGCCAGGACTGAGAGATGTTTGCCACGAACACACCATTAAGCAGTGGCAGTGAATCAGCCATTCTGGGTCTAGTGGCCCATGTCATCTTCACCCCATGACCTTCACATCATGACACTATGACAATTAGGGCTTAGATTTGTACAGTCACATTTAGTCTCTTACCATTAGTAAGAAATGCAGTAAAGAATATCATGTGTCTCGCATGTGTCTTATATGAAGTGAAAAATTACACAGAAAAGAAATATCCTTTGTTATCAGAAGGATTTTAACCAACAAATTATTAGCCTATCATGTAAGTTGCCAGGCAAGAGACAAATATTAACAACTATTAAGGACCGTATGTATCATTTACTGTCTCTGCTTTGGGCTTCCAAATGCTTTCAAGTTTTTTTAGCAATTACTTTTCATCTGTTTTTTTCCCCCCTCAACTGATATTTGATTAATGTCAGTGCTTTTGTGATAGAGTAGGACTTCTCAACTAGTCAATCTGATTTGGGGGGCCGGGGGATGATTGTTAGACTTTGCACTGTGGCCATAGTCCTTTTGGTAGAGTTCATAAGATTTCTTCACCAGGGAAGGGAACTATGTTCTCCCCATCCATTTCTTGACTTTACTTCTTAATGTCTCCTGAGCCATTCTAATAAAGTGCTATCTTACTAGGAAGTAAAACATGACCTTGCTCTCAATGAGCTTTGAATATGATTATAGCCAACAATACTGTATTTTATACCTCAAAGGTGCTAACATAGTAGATCTTAAATGTTCTCACCACACACACAAAATATAATTATGTGACATGATGGAGATGTTAGCTAATGCTATGGTACTAATCATATTTCCATATATAAATGCATCAAATCACTTTTATACCTTAAATGTACACATTGCTATATGTCAATTATATGTCAATAGAATTAAAAAAAAGAGGAAGGCAGATTTGACCACATACACAGATTTCAAAGTATTAAAGGGAAATACTTAGCCATTTGAGACTCCTAAAAGAAGGATAAGGTTGGGAGACGTCTGAGCTGAGTCCTGTGACACTGGAGGCATGAGCTAGGTTTTTCTGGGTAGACTATTAGAATAGATGAAGCCCTAGAAGTAAGAAACATGAAGCAGGGTTTGAAGGATCTCACTAAGGTACTGTGATTGAATTTTGGAGTCGGAGACGAGGATGTAGATTTAAACATGAACCAGATTATAGAGGACATTGTAAGCCATGCTGTGGGTTGTAAATTTTATCACCAAGGTTCTGGGAAGCCATTAGGTATTTTTAAATAGGGAAGTAACTTAGTCAGATTTGTAGTCTTAGAAGACTGCCCGTGACATTGTTGGAGAATGGGCTAAAGTTAAACGAGACGGGTGGCAGGTTGCTGCAAATTCCAAATAAAAAACGATGAAAGAACAAAGCAAATGAATGTCACTGTGGATGAAGAGATTTGGATAGATAACCATTACGTTCCACAATTGCAAGACGAAGACAGCAGTGAGATCACATAATACAAATGGCTGGCTTTATAAGAATTAGATCTAAAACACCTGAGGTGAGAAGGAAGGGGGAGAGGAGAGAGAGAGTGCACAGAGATGATTTCTATCATTTTAGGGTTCTTGATCTCCTGAGGACAAACGTCATTTCTATATGATTAGAATTAATAACCCCTAGGTGACAACTGGCTATACTTCTTAACTTCCCAATCTAAACCTTTATACATGTGGCCTCCATAGATAAACTCAGCAATTAATCTTTATCCTTTGACAAATGGCTCCTTCTTGTCAGGTGGTTCAACAGCAAAGGTCAGAGGCCACAATGTTCTATCTGAATATACTCTATGAACTGTGCCATGCACTTTTGTCATAAGATATCACTTAACTATAAATAAAACCTACTTTGGCCACTTGGTTTTTCCTAAAATCATACCCATCTTTAATATAGCAAACTTTCCACATACACACATGTGTACACACATGCATAAAAAGAAAAAGTATAAAAAAGAAGAAGAAGAAAACAGAACTGAAATAACAGAAAACACAAAGATTTGAGTATTGGCTATTATTTCTTTGTATGTACTGTTTAAAAACCATCTGGCAAAGGGTATTATAACCTTTTCTTTCTCCTGACATTCAAGTGAGATTTAAGTTGAAATATGTCCAAGAAAACAAATTTAAGACTAGATGAATGCTTTTCTGAGTTGAGAGAGGCATATATTCAAAGACTGCTCACTTTATTTATTTATTTTTTTTAATTTTTTTTTCAACATTTATTTATTTTTGGGACAGAGAGAGACAGAGCATGAACGGGCGAGGGGCACAGAGAGAGGGAGACACAGAATCGGAAACAGGCTCCAGGCTCTGAGCCATCAGCCCAGAGCCCGACGCGGGGCTCGAACTCACGGACCGCGAGATCGTGACCTGGCTGAAGTCGGACGCTTAACCGACTGCGCCACCCAGGCGCCCCAAGACTGCTCACTTTAAACAGTAATAAGATGCAACCAAAATACTTATTCAATCAAAACAACAATATGCTGTTTCATTGAGCCTAGGGCTCAAGAGGCAATATTACTATACTGTATAGTGTATATAGTATCACTAAATAGGTTTTTAACTTCCAAATATTTTTCTCATTTTTTTTCAATATGTGATAAACACCTCCAGATTTTCATCGAACTTTTCATACTAACACAAGGTAATATTCAATCCTAAAGGGACACCAAACAAAAAATAAAGCCTCCAGTGGATTTTGGTCTTGTAATATTCCCCAAGTGGTTTATTTTGATACAAATATTTGAAGCAATTTGGTGACAAAATAGACTTCGACATATTTGAAGAAACTCAGTTTAAAAATAACAAAGTTTTAAAAGTGCTTGAGATTGGATTCCTAGTACCCAATTTATTTCATCAGAATGTAGTGTCTAGTGTTTCTGACACTTTCTCCTGGGAATACATATATCGCTAGCGTGACCTATGCTTAAATGTACAAGTGCGACCATCTTTGAACAAAAACACTGTGACGGGACATTTTATATTCTTTACCTTTTAGTATTGCTCGTTTTGTTCTGTAAGTCCCTTCTGCTTGTAGTACACAAACCTGATCTGAGAAAGCATACAATAAGGTCAATAAAACTGGCACCACAGAGGAATTCTGTGCATAATTAGATTGTGGTTTCTAAAGAAAATGGACAAACTTCAACCATAAATGGGGTGATGTGATCAGAAATACCTCCAAAGAGAAAGTCCATTTATATATGCCTATTGCTTTGCTTTTTCTTCAGCGTTTATTGCTCATATCTTTGTTACTAGTTATTTATTCTTTTGGCACTGAAAGGTCATTTTGGTGATAAGTGGGCTCAAACCATATGGATTTTTACTATCTTCATTCCAAAAAAAATTAGCTATGCTTGGCATAGACTCTAAATATAATGTAAATTAAGAAACAGTGGGAAAAAACATCAGTAGTCATCAGTAATAATCTGTTAAAATATCCAATAAGAAGAAAATTATTTGTTTACAGTTTGGAGCCTGATTATGGAATAGAAAGATTCACTGTGGAAAATTAATTCATTTTGTTCATCTTATAGAATCACTTAAATTTCATCTATTGGACAGTATATCAGGGAGCCAAATCTCAACAATTTTACATATAAACTTCTCACATCAAAGTAAAACATAGGAATTAAGCTTACATTTAATTTTTTTGTGAAAAACTAGAACTTAACATGATTTAATAACATTTATTATCTTTCCTGCTATAAGTATTAGTTGGAATATTAATATTTTAGTTATAAAATGCAGAACAAATGAAATTGTTTATTTTGATATGAGAAATTTTTTTCAAGCAATATTTACTTTATGTAAATTTATTCTATAATACGGATTTAGGGAATTACTACTGAATTTTGAAATCAAAACTATATAGTGGTATGTCATTCTACTGATGAATGGTGACATAGAAAACCAATAATGAGGGGCACCTGGGTGGCTCAGTCGGTTAAGCGTCCGACTTCGGCTCAGGTCATGATCTCACAGTCCGTGAGTTCGAGCCCCGTGTCGGGCTCTGTGCTGACAGCTCAGAGCCTGGAGCCTGCTTCAGATTCTGTGTCTCCCTCTCTCTCTGACCCTCCCCTGTTCATGCTCTCTTTCTGTGTCTCAAGAATAAAAATAAACATTAGAAAAAATTTTTAAACAAATAATGAAAGGTGGAGAACAGCTTCCAGAGACTACAATTCCACAGTAAACATGCCTGTTTAAATGGAATATCATTACAATATGTAATTAGCAATTTCAGGTTGAACCAAATGGAATAAAGTGAAATTGAAAATATCACAGTTTTTCCTGCATGCGTTTACGTATAAAGGGATACTTTTAGCAGAACTCTGAGGTTTTTGTGGTGAACTGATTTTGCCAAATTTCCATTTACTACCAAATGTGTAGCCCTGCTGTGGGACAGACCAAAGCATGTAGACTTTCAGTATCAAGCATGGTTCACTGCGCTGTACGATCCTGTCCCTATTTCCGGAAACAGTAATCATATGTCATTCTGTGATCTACCACTATGCTCTGCTACTGGTCTCATAAATAAAGTTGAGAGGTCATTTCCACCATAAATTTCTGTTTGTCAGAAATTTTCAGTCAAAGGAAAGTATGTAATGGAGTACGGAAGGCCAAAGTCAAACATAAATTTATCACCAAGGTGATATTCTATATATTTAGTGCTGACCAATTTAACTGCAAAATGGCAAAGATTGTATCAAAATTATTTGTTATAATTTTGTGAATTTATATTACACGCTTTTAGAGGGCACACATTAAGATGCCTTTGCAAGAAAGCTTTAAATCTTCTTTTGGAAAGAAATGTGTTTCATGTAAGAGAACAAATGCATTAAAAATGCATTGTTGGAGATTTGATAACACTGACAAATTAGTAAGCTACCTGAAACTGTCATGTTTTTACATTTTGCAGTTAAATAAATTTATCAAGTGATATTAGTTTCGGATATAGAAAAAGAACATCTTGATAATGTTTCCAATTGTCTATGGGGCGGAATTCATATGCTTACCTGGTATAAATTTCCTTCAGCGCTTGAGTAAATTTTTAGTAATGGTGAAAAGAAGCAGTCAAGTAAAATGCTAGCACACAAATTTCAATTCGAGTTGCTAAAAAGAACCATCAGGTGCATATGAACTTATTTAAGCCCCATTAATACTTATTTTATATGAATGGCAATCAAAACAAATTCCTGTAGATGACTGTGAACTTTAATCATGGAGATGGCATCAAATAGAAAAAAAAATTGCATTAATTAATAGAATATCATCTGCATTTTAGAGGGTCACAATCAAAATATGTAACTTAATGAGGTTAGTTCATTCAACTTAGATCGTAATGCTGCCTACTCCAACTTAAATCTGATGGAGAATGACATACTGTGTATCTCAGAGTAAACCTTAATGACTAACATTTGGGAAAATTTTTAACAAATAAATAAGAAAGCCGGAGAAATTATAGTTTGTATTAATTTTTAAGCTCGTCCTTATCTGTTTTACTAATAAAACTAACCTAGTAAGTATATTTGTCACATATGGATTTCTTGATGCAATACAAGAAAAAATATTTAGTTTAAACAGATTGGCAATTATCTAGAAAGTCTATACCACAAAATATCATCAAAGGGGAACTATTTCGTCTTGATTTAAATAAATACTTAAATGGCACAACACTTGGAAAAGGATACTGCATTTATATTTGTTGTTTCTTCATGGAACATTGTCATAGGCAATGATACAAACATAGTCAATCCAGGAGTGTTTAAAAAGGAAAATAAAACAGTGATATGCACAATTTATTAGGGCCCTCTCAAATGTAAATGGTTATTCATTTTACTCAGTGGAAACTGAAATACACTGTTTTTGGTGTCTATTCACACATGGCTAATATCCACATATCCTTTCTAGTATTATTAACTTAGTCCATTATCCAAAATATTCCAGCCAATACTGTCAATTTATATGCTCTCTTTTTTACCACTAATTTGTCAGGTCTGAATATTGAAAAGAAATTAACCTTGCCCATATGATATTTCTTGCAAACACAAGCATCACTGAATGATAAGATACCTGTTATCCTTGCCACTTTAAAATATATTGACCAACTAAAATGGCTATTTTGATTCTGCCTTGATTTAAATAGTTTTCATTAAGTCCAGGAACTTATAACTTCTTGAGCAACTAGGGGAAAGGCACTTATTAAACTTCCTTCCAGTATGTTTCATTTAGGATTTTCAAATTAAGAAACTGACCAGGGGCCCCTGGGTGGCTCATTGGGTTGGGCATCTGACTTAGTCTCAGGTCATGATCTC
Organism: Herpailurus yagouaroundi; assembly: GCF_014898765.1. Taxonomy (NCBI): domain Eukaryota; kingdom Metazoa; phylum Chordata; class Mammalia; order Carnivora; family Felidae; genus Herpailurus; species Herpailurus yagouaroundi. The sequence goes on from NW_024412403.1 coordinate 33,273,355, forward strand.
ACAGCTCGTGAGCTCAAGCCCCACATCAGGCTCTGTGCTTACATCTCTGAGCCAGCAGCCTGCTTCAGATTCTGTGTCTCCCTCCCTGTCTGCCTTTCCCCTGCTCACACTGTGTCTCTCTCTCTCCTTCAAAAATAAATAAATATTGAAAAAATTTTAAAAAAAGCAACTGATCAAATAGTTCTTCCTAGAATATTAGGCTTTTTATCCATACCATTCTGATTAAATATATTTAAAAACTTAAGTGGTCCATGATAAAACTAAAGTATTCTTTGGTAAATATAAAGGCTGGTGCAGTGAACATAAGGCACATTCCTTATAATATGAAGTTATCAGCAATCCCATCTCTCTCTATACATACACTTTGAAAAGTAGATCAACTCAGATGGTTTTGTTACTGTTCTATAAAGGAAAACAGCAAATCTATAGTTAAACAAAAAGATAAAAATACGTAAATAACTTATGGATTAAAAATTAATGCAAATATAAACCATTTTGTAGGGAACAATGCTTGTCAATCACCAAAGTAGAGGCCAACTAAATGGTATACTTATGTAGGAGCAAAAGGAAAATTGATTTGAATGTCTTAATGGACCATGACCAAATCATCTCTCTCCATGTTCAAGTATTCAAAAATTAAAAACTGAAAAAGCTGAATTTGGTGATTGTTGATGCTTGAACTTCAATTTCAGCCTTGACTAATCCATAAAGTTTTTTCCTTCTACCTCCTACATGAAAAAAAAAAAAAAAAGCTGGCTGATTAAATAATTTTTTCTAATCTTGACTCCTGCTTTTTCTTTCTTATCATTGACTAAATATGGGGACTATGAATCAATCTCTCTTCTTCCTAAAATTACAGGCAAAATTTTATATGTTTATGCCTGCATACCTTTTGCTTTGGGAGAAAAAAAAAAACATAGTTTCTAGAATTTATGCAGAATAACCCTCTTCCCAAAAGGTTAAATCCCATTTGGTTAAAATTTCTTGCCACGTTACAGTGAAAAAGTAAACTCTAAATAATCCCAAATAGGGAATTAGTTTTTAGGTAAAATTGTTATGAATATAGCATGCTATATTAATATTACTTTACAATCTACTTATATTTTTGTTACACTTTTCTTTTTATAATATATTTAATTCTTGGGACAATATAACACACTAAGAAGAGAGAGATGAGCCTCATGCATAGCTATAGTCTCTTTTAGGAGAATGTAGTACCGTATTTTAAATCTGTCCTCAGTAGGTTTGTGTTTGCTGATGCCAACTCTTATCCTCTTTATTAACTAGGGTATACTCTTCAACACTTCCTTAGACAGACAGACACACACACACACACACACACACACACACACACACACAGTTATTTTGAAAGAAGAAATCCATGTTGGATCAGTTGGGCAATCTTTTGGTCGTAAGTTTTAATCATATAACTTGTTTGGACTATTTGTTTAGCCAAAGTCCTGAAAACCTTTAAACATATTGATTCCCTTTGCTGACAATTTATTAAAGGGTCATTCCTTCAAACTAATGAAGCTAATGCTGAGCCAAAAGCATTTTTATTAAAACTAGGGACTCGCGTAAATTGAGAAAGGATGAAACTCAAGCTAGTAAATACAAAAGCAGTATTAATAGCTTTTTATATTTATGCTGACAAAGTGATTAAACCGTTAAAATTCTCATAGTATAATAATTCAATCCACACTATAGTCCTTAGTCATATTTTTCTTCCATTTAAAATTATTTTCTTAATTATCCACAGTGAATTCACAGTTGCTGTATTATCTCTTAAGTCATTTACATGTGCATGTTTCAGTTTACAAGTTCAATATTTTGCCCAACGCTGAGGACATTGATAAGCCAGTTCAATTAAAAATGAAATACGTCAATACAATCAGTGAAAGAACTGGTAAATATTAATAGGATCAAACAAACTCACCTGAATGATCTTATAGACTTCCTGAAGCTTTGGCTCACCAGATTTTTCTGAGGAAAGTTGAAAGCTAAGAAAGCAGTCAAAAAATGATGGCAAGCACATATCTCTACTGCATAACTGTGTAAGCAGACTCAGTGTTTAAACAGATGAGCAATTCTCTATTACCTCTAGGAAACTGAATTACTGAAGTGTATGTGTGTGCACACACACACCAGTGAGAGTGAAACTGATTGAAAATTACAGATAGTAGGATTAGGATCATAATAACAAAAACTATTTTCTACCGCAGTTATTTTTATGCCCATACTTAGCTTCCCAAGAGAAAAAGTTTCCATTTTTCGATCAGAATCATGATACTAACAAACTGTGGATTAGTAGAAGCACTCACATCGTCAAATATTGATTGTCATAACAGGCATCAGAAAAGCAAATGTTGAAACTGACTGACAACTGAAGCATGGATAAGAGAATGTGACTAAGAGAGAGAGATCAGAGCATCTGTGTATAAGACTAAAGAGAAATAAAGAAAGAAAATCTCACAAAAGTAAATTAATATATGAAAATGGTAAAAATAGCATAAAAATGTGATAGTGGAAAGCTAAAATGCATAGCATTTGCATCACCCACTGCTTTTAATTAAGGAAATATGATTACATATAACAATAAAATAATTATAGTCAGAATCAACAACTATTTTATGTTAATTTATGAAACTCCTTAATATAAAATATTAGTTTATACTTGGATTCTAAAATTACACTAATAATTAATTCGCACTGCCCTTTGAAAACAGAATAAAGTGATTCATCTTTAGAATAATTTGAATCAAGGAAAACTTAGATGTGATTATTGTCATGGAAAACCATAATGAGTTACTTCTCTGGCCTTGAATAGGACTGAGTGATAACTGTCAGTGGCATTTCTATCTATAAATTCAAGAGGATTATAATAGTGCTGAAATAAAATCATTCAAGCAGAGTCTTGTTTCACAAACAGTACCACAAGCTGAGGAGTCATATCACATGTATATTATTGTTATGTCTGCAGTGCTGGGTGATAACGATTTTGACTGTAATTCATGGCGTGTTTTAGGATGTAGAAGCAATAAAATATTGATCATCAGCATGTCCAGCCATTATTCAGAAGATTAGATCAATTTATGAGAAGCAATAACCTGTAAACGAGTGACCTTCCAAAGGCTAAAAGTAATTCCAGGGTAAAATCATCGTGTATCTAAGGCTCCAGATGAAACCTAAGTTACTAAAAGTCAGATGTTAAAATAAAATATAGTTTTGAGCTCAAATCATGTAATAGTTTTGGGGGCCATTACACCATAAATATGATATTAAATATATTGCCAGTTTTTGATAGTATGTATAGGAAGTAAAAGTTTATAGAATTTTTTGATGATATAAACAGGTTTTTAAACTCAAAGGCGAAAACAAAAGTAACAAAGTAAAAATTTAAATACGCCATTTAGCGTGATTCAGATTCAACCAGTGAACTTACAAAGGAAAGAAGTTTTCTAAAAATACAAAAATTAAGGAAACAGTTGATTAAAAATATATCACTATTTCACTATTTGCAAAAATAAAAAGGATGGTATTTAATTTTGGGGGAAATAAAGTGATATAAATGCTCCCTACATATTTTGATTCAGTGTAGATTTCAGTTTGAATTGGTTAATTACACACTTGACTATCTTAAATTATAATTAATACACATGTCTATGTGATATATGTTCAGGGAATTAACCCTGAGCAGAAGAGGTAAATTTAAATTCAGGTCTGTATGATATCTACAGATGGACAATTCATTGTATATTCTGGAAAATTATAAAGAGTATTTTTCTAGGCTTTCTAAATGTAACATACTTTTCTGAGACTTAGTATTACTAACAGAGATTAAATGTCTCAATACAAGTTTGCAAATCAAAGAAAAAAAATTAGGTAGAATTAAAGAAACACATTGTATCACGGAAGTAAAATTATAAAATAAAACATGCTACTCTCATTTTAGAGTCATTTTTAAAGAAAGAGAAAATAATTTGCAAAATTGTTAATACCACACAATAGAACATTAAAAAGCTGTGTTTAAAGAAATTAGGTGATACCTCAAAAAAAAAGGCTAAATATGCAATATTCTGTGAAAAAATCTCATTGTCTGACAGTATGTGCATTTATAAGTATAACACAACCCTTTTCTGATTAGATGAAACATCTTAATTTGATGAATATAATTATAAATAATGAAGTAAATATTCATGACATATAATTCTAGCAATGTTAAGTTATAGCTGTATGATACATATCTCGACATTGCTATGGTTGAACTAAGGAGACTAAGAAAATACATGATTAGGTAAGGAAAATGTATCTGAAAAAAATGTATTACCCACGTATAAAATTTGAGCTAAAACTCTGCTGGTTTTTTTTTAAGTTTACTTATTTATTTTGAGAGAGAGAGAGAAAGGGAGAGAATGAGCAGGGAATGGGCAGAGAGAGAGGGAGAGAAAAAGAAAGAGAGGGGAGAATCCCAAGCAGGCTTCATGTTCCATGCTGAGCCCAACATGGCACTCAATCCTATGACTGTGAAATCACGTGCTGGTCTTATTTTTAAAGCTAAGTTATGACACAGCATCAATGGGAAAATAGTGGTATTATGAAATGACAAAATTCAATTTAAATCAATCATAAGTATTTATAGCATGTATATATCATATTCTCAATTGTGATACCCATTTTCAAGCTAAAGAAGTAGCAAAACAAGGGTAAAAGTTAGAAACACAAAAGTAGGTTTTTAAGCAAGAAAAATATGGAAAGGCCAAGTCAAGAAAATTAGTTAAAACATAAAACATGATTTTTTTTTTCCTGGCAAGAAAGAGATTGATTTGATTCAGTGAGTACTTAGTCTTTCAACTTTTCTAATGTAGTGTTCAGACCATTTCCAGTCCTGCCTGTAATTATACGCATCAAACAAGATGGGGAAGATCTTGTGTGACTTACATTCAGTAAGGTGGCAGAATAGACTCACATGGTGTGGGCTGTATCATCATGACTTTTGAAGTCAGATAACCCAAAGTGGGTTCAAATTCTGTTCTGTTAAGGTTAAGTTGGAAATACTAATTCTTTTCTCACAAAGATTTCTCATGGATTAAGTGAGATCAGTGCAGAAAAGAACAAATAGTAAGTGCTCAATGAATGCTATCCATTGATGGTCAATGTATTATTTCTTACCCAGAAATTAAAGACACGGTAAAGTAGATATACTACAATCTTTAATTATATTATCAATTATTAAAATTTGTTTATAAAATTTGTCCTCAACTATTAATGGCTAAACATTGTAACAGTGAAGATAGATTGCTCATGCAAATGTTCTTATGCAAAAATTCCACAAAGTTGTCTTTTAAATTATAAATGTGAAATTATTGATAGTGAAAAGAACATGATAAATTGCCAACACAATCAGCTTTAGCTTTCAGCTTTCGTTTGAAACAGACCTTTATATTTCTGCAGACCTCCTGAAGAATCTGTTAGCTACTCAGTAAAATTTTCTCAAATCCTCAGTAAATAATTGCCAAAAAACTTCTTTTGGTCAATCAAAAACCTAACATTAATTAAACAGATATCTTAGGGGCGCCTGGGTGGCGCAGTCGGTTAACGTTCCGACTTCAGCCAGGTCACGATCTCGCGGTCCGTGAGTTCGAGCCCCGCATCAGGCTCTGGGCTGATGGCTCAGAGCCTGGAGCCTGTTTCCGATTCTGTGTCTCCCTCTCTCTCTGCCCCTCCCCCGTTCATGCTCTGTCTCTCTCTGTCCCAAAAATAAATAAACGTTGAAAAAAAAATTAAAAAAAAAAATAAACAGATATCTTACAGCAAATTCTTCTGAATAAAGACAACATGAAGAGCAATATATTGTCCAAATATGTTATAGAATTTGGCTTTGCTTAACTCATAGTGGGAAAAATGCATATATAGTAATATAATAGATATATAATAGAGAAATAAGGTGATACGCACAATTATATGTTATATGTTTACATATTATGTTACATGCTATTATATACATTTATAATTTTGTATATATAAGTATATATATATATATTGTTATTGTATGACTTGACTTCTCATGTAATATGATATATTCATATAAAATAATGACATTTCTAATAGTGCCAGACATTTGAGTCAATGTCTCATAATTTTAATATAGCATTTTCTATATTTTAACTGAATTAATCACACTGATTCTACTGATCCTAACTTTCCAACTGATTCATGCATTTAGATAGATTCTGTTTGTCCATGTTACTGTTTTCATGTTTTATGCACTAAACCTTTTCTTCAGCCTTTATTGAAATTTGATGACTCTAATCATTTTAACTAATTGTTCTAATTCTTAATCATCTCTTTGCCTTAAATTTCAATTTTCTTTCTTAGTGCTCATTCAATTAAAACATACTTTGAATTTATTATCTAATTCTTATTACTATAGTGTCATAAAAATTAAATTGAGTCGGTGACAATTCTACCTATCAAATAATTATTGTAGTCATCTTCACTTTTGAATTTTATTATCTACTTTAATCAGTCTGCATATATATGTGTGTGTGTGTGTGTGTGTGTGTGTGTGTGTGTGTGTGTATCTCAGAGATCCTCTAATACCATGTTTTATTCTTTTTATTAATAATATTTTAGTTGTGATTGACGGATCTGTGTCATTTACATAAAGTCAGCCCACCCTAGTCTACCACATAATAAATTTAACAGAAAAAAATGCCACTCTTGACAAACTATAGCTTATTTTCCATCCATTGAAATCAAAGTCTATGATGATATTGCATAACAGTGAATCAAATTTTATTTCAGTCACTAAACTCCTCCAAAAGTCACAATAGATTCAACATAAATATAATCAGGCACACAACATAAATATAAACACACAATGTAAAACTGAAACCTTACTTCCTACCAGAGTGCACATGACGAAACTTTTCCTTGGCCAATTCTAGTCCACATTTCAACATTTCATTACATGCTTCTATAGTTTCTTTAGACAAGTGATTTTCAAACATTTTCTGCAATCTGTATATACTTTATCTTTGTGGTTTCTTTAAATAAAGAAATACAAAGAAATAAATTATATACGCCTAAAGCAAAGTACTTCACTAACACGAACAAAGAAAAACAAAAATATGAAAGTCCTTCTATTGCCAAGATGCCTGAGAAGGGCATCCTTCTGCTTGTTTCACTGCATGCTCTCAAAAACTAGAATCCTAGGAGACATTTGAGTGCTTTAAAATACTTATCATGTTAAACAATCTAGTAATAATGAAAATTAAATAGCCACGGTACTCTTAAAATATATCAGTGTCTGTTAAAAGTATTCGCAATTATGTTTCTCTTGTTTGCCTTAAAGCATATGTCACTGAGTAGAAGTATCTAACAGTTGTGACTTAACATTCCTATAAATTCAAAAGGCAAATCTAATATATTCTGTTATATTTTAATTATTTGCTTGATTTAGGTTGTAGTGAAGTTTTGTCATGTCTGCTTTTCATAGCAAATTAGAACTTCTCTATATTGCTCACTATTTTCTGTTCGCTACACATTGTGATTTTACACGTTAAATAGTCTGTTGGAACTTCTGAGGGGGGTTCAAGACACTGAGTAAAACCAACTGGTCTGAAGAAAAGTAACTAATTATATTCACATCCATAAAAATCTGTGATAAAATCCACGTATCTTATGCCAAGGTATCTTCTAACTCTTCCATTAATCTGGAGCAACTCTCCAAATTCTTGGTTTCAGTCACTGACGTCATCATCAGGGCTCAAAACTGCCTGATAATCTTTCACTCATCTACCTCTTTCCCGTCTCCTTCATATTTCCAGAAACATACTAACAATAGCTATTTTCTGAGTAACAGCAGCTGTAGTTTATTGAGTGCTTTCTATAAATGTGGTATTGTATTAGATAATTTATGTGAGGTTCACAACCACACCACCAGGTATTATCTCCTTTAGACAAACTAACAAAGCAAACAAAACAAAAACCTTTTTACAAGTTTCCCAAGTCCACACATTTCATACAGAATCCAAGTAATTTTGACACTAAAGCCAATGCTTTGATTTATATCTTCCAGCCTATTTATTATAAAGAAAGCAATCTGTAAAAAATGGCTGATTCCTAGATATACTTGATAAAAGCTTCACTCATAAACATGAAATATTAGAAAAAGCTCATCTTTAAAGAGGTAGCAGGATACAAGTAGAGACAGCACTGAAAGATTAACGCTAAACAATATGGTTAAAACATGAATGAACCACCTACACTGTGATCGTTAAAAATCAACTGCCAGGGGCACCTGGGGGCCAGTTGGTTGAGCTTCTGACTCTTGATTTTGGCTCAGGTCATGTTCCCAGGGTCATGGGATCAAGCCACGCATCGGGCTCCAGGCTGAGCATGGAGCTTACTTAAGATTGTCTCTCAATCTCTCTACCTCTGCCCCTCTCCCTTGCTTGTGCTCTCTCTAAAATAAGTAAATAAAATTAAAAAAAAATCAATTTCCAGTCCTCCCCAAAGTGTGTGGGAGCTGATTCTGTGTGTATCTAGAGCACATCAGACACTTGACCCACACAAACTACTTCCACCCAAATAACACTTCTGAATTGGTCCTCTTACAACCCCACTCAGCTACTGGTTTCTTTAACAACTGGCATTCCTTTTCATAGAGATGGCCTCTGGTCTTCCTTTTCAATTTTAATTTTATTTGCCCTGTTTTCCACTGCATTTAATATTTTTAGATGCCAAAGTTTTGTTTTGTGATTAGACAACCATTTCCATATCATGATAAATACAAAATAAGCTTTACTGTTAACATTGACAAAAATGACATTATTAGTACCCTGTTTACATTTAAAAATTTTTTTTTAAATGTTTAGTTATTTTTGAGAGAGTGAGAGTGGGGGAGGGGCAGAGACAGACAGAGACACAGAATCCAGGCAGGGTCCAGCCTCCGATTTGTCAGCACAGAGCCCAATGTGGGACTCAAACCCACGAACTGCAAGATCATGTCCTGAGCCGAAGTCAGGTGCTTAACCAACTGGGCCACCCAGGCGCCCCACCCTTTTCACATTTGATTCTGATTTCATATATCAGTGCCACAGAAGCTATTATTTCTAATATCATTTCTTTACACTGAAAACTTACAAGGGCACTATCATTCTACATATTTAAAGTATCGTATGTAAATGAGGATGATGTCACATATTTAAAAGTTCTTAGGAGAAAATTATGGTTTCCTTGGGTTTGGTAATGAGTTGGTAGATACAACATCAAAAATATGATCCATCATTCTAGTGAGAGATTCTGTTCACCATACAGTGTTACATCTAATATACTATGTAATGGCACACCCAGAAAAGATATTTCTAAATGCTAATGTTATGTAGAAATGAGCAGATTGATATTTCAGTGAGAATATGTTCACAAAATGGTGTTGCATTTAGTATACTTTATTTTTTAAATTTTATTTAAAGTTTATTTATGTATTTTGGGACAGAGTGATCCAGGGAGTGGCAGAGAAAGAGGGAGAAAAGGACCCAATGCAGGCTCACACTGTCAGTGCAAAGCCTGACACAGGGCTCAAACTTAGGAACCCTGAGATCATGACCTGAGCCAAAATCAAGAGTCGCATGCTTAACCGACAGGACCACCCAGCTGCCCCTAGTATATTTTAGATAATTATATGTACAAAAGGTACTTCTAACTACAGTAGTTTTATATGTGAATAATTAAAGTGTTATTCCAGGAATGTGTTCACAACGTCATTCTGTATTTAAAACATTCTGCAAAGGCGCAAAAATAAAAGAAGTTTCTAAAAATGGTAAATGTATATATGAACACAAAATATTATTGCAGTATATAACTATATTCAACACAATATGGTGCATTTAATACACCTTGAAAAAATATATGCATAAAAGTTCCTTCTAAGAGTGTTATATGTATATATGTGAATTATTGCAGTATTATTTTATTGAAAGAATAAATTCACCAATGTGTAATGTATGGAATATACTATGCAGTGTCATATGTATAAAAGATGTTTCTAAGGGTAATAAAGTTATGTTCTATCAGGAAAAAAAAACAATACTCATAAAGGAAAAAGATTTGATAAGGTGGATTTCATTAAAAACTTTTTCTCTGCAAAAGACACTGTTAGGAAGATGAATAGATAAGTCACAGACTAGGAGAAAATATTTGAAAACTACATACATGATAAAGGATTTACATTCAACATATACAAAGAAGATTTAAAACTCAAAAAAAAAGAAAACAACTCAGTTAAAAACTAGGTGAAAAATCTGAACAGACATCTCTCCAGAGAAGGATACCAATGTCAAATAAGCATATGAAAACATACTCAATATCATGTCTCTAGGGAATTGCAAATTAAAACAACAAGGAGGTATCATTACACATCTATTAGAATGGTTAACGTGCAAAGTATTGACAGCACCAAAAGCTAACAAGAATGGGAGCAACAGGAACTCTCATTCATTGCTGGTAGGAAAGGAAGATGGTACATGAAACGTTGGGCAGTTTGGGGGCCACCTGGGTGGCTCAATTGGTTAACTGTCCAACTCTTGGTTTTGGCTCAGATCATGATTCAGTGGCCTGTGGGATCAAGCCCCACATTGGGCTCTGCATTATCAACATGGGATTCTCTCTCTCTTCCTCCCTCTCTCTCTCTCTCTCTCTCTCTCTCAAAATAAATAAATAGAGAATTTTTTTAAAAAGTTTGGCAGTTTTTTAAAAGGCTAAAACTTAGTTTTACCATAAAAGTTCTTGGTTAGAAAAATATAATAAAACTGTAGCTATTAGAGAATGGTGCCAAAAATAAGATTCAATGAAATAGGTTTCACTTCACTGACAAACTGATTCAGGGAAAAAAATAATACATTAGTTACAGCTTGGCTAAGGAGTAATATTACCTTCTAATCAGTATTAGCCAATTTTTATTAAATCCATCATTTAATTGATAAATACTTAGCAATTACTCCTTTCTGTACATAGTTAATTTTTAGTATTCTTTTGAAAATAAAGTATTACAAATTCAGTTCTTGCAACTAACTGCATTGGTATTATCTAGAATCTAGCCAACACTTAGGAAAAACAGCACAATATCTATTGAAGCTAGTTTTGTCTACCTAGGAAATTCTGTGAAAAATAACAAAAACTATACAGATAAATTACAAAAAAAATGCACTATTAATTTCAACACTGTGCATACTGGTTAAGAATTTCAGCTATCTTTTTTAAAAAAATTTTAATGTTTTTTAATTTATTTTTGAGACAGAGAGAGACAGAGGATGAGTGGGGGAGGGGGAGAGATGGAGAGGGAGACACAGAATCTGAAGCAGGCTCCAGGCCCTCAGCTGTCAGCACAGAGCCTAATGCGGGGCTCAAACTCACGGGAGTGTGAGATCATGACCTGATGACCTGAGCTGAAGTCGGACGCTTAACCGACTGAGCCACCCAGGTGCCCGAGAGTTTCAGCTATCTTAATGGTAGTAAGATTCCAAGTACATAAGCTTAGTTTCCTGATGAAAAGATTTCTAAACCTGAAAAAGACACTTCCTTTGGGAAGAAAAAAAAATGAGCCTTCAAATGGATGTATTTAACTGATTTTATATTCGTATTGTATATCTTTAAATTCACCAAGTGTGTGGCTTTAAAATAATGATCTAAGAAGAGGTGGCTGCCAGTAAATATTCGTGCCTTCACATAAAATAGCTTTGAGGAACACTAAGGAATATGTCAGGCTCAATTTCCCTCCATACATCATATTACATTGATTCAAAGATATTCCCCCCTCCCATGTTCTGATTCTGAATTCTTACAGATGATGGCATCTCACAATCGTTATGAGCCAGACAGTTTTGATATGATTGTCATTGTCTGTGATGGGATTACTTGGTCATAACTGTTCACACTGTTGTCATTTCAGTTGAATTACGTGTGCTTTGGAGGATACAGAAGTTGAGTTTAATTACCATTTAAAACGTCATCCACGATTCCACGATAATTGAGCATTGTCAGTAAGTGTAATTGTTATTTGAGGCTTAGAAATAAAATTTCAGAAATAGATTTGACATTATTGAAGGAAATATTTATTGTTGGAGGGATGCTCGCAGATCTACCCTTTTTGTGAAGCAAAATTTAAGCTCCTCAAGAAAAGAAGACACACTTAGAAGAAGATGTCTACTGAGAAATTTCAAAAGGATTATTATCCACCAAATTTGATGCAAAAGAAATTGTTCCTCTAGGAGGGAGGAAAAAACTTCAAAGCATTAAGAGGCTGGTCTGATTAATGCACTACAGAAAACTACCCTTAAGACATTCTTCAAGGCTTAAGCAGTATTTCTATTTTTTCTTAGCCATACATAATGGCATATCTTACAATCACTGTCATCTGACGCTTGGTGAAGTTCAGTTTCTTTAAAGAATATGAAATCAGCTATGAAGCACTCCTTTTTATGCAACTATTTCAAAACCACAATTTTCTCATCATATTAGAAAATAAAAATCCAAGAAAAAAATATGTGCATTTTGGAAGGGATAAGAATATATTAGAGTCACAGGTTATGAGGAAAATCTATAACCCAATAAGCAATGATGCATCATGAACAAGAATGGCAGCATAGGATTCTGGGTACCTACAGTCAGCTTACTGTAAAACTTCTAACATGATTATGTCTCTAATTCAATTCCATGTCAAGCTATGAAACTATACAGGGTAAACATCAAAATAAAATTGAAAGACCATTTAGATAGAAAAATGAGACATTATATTATACATTTCTATAGAATTATTTTCACATACAAGGAATTCAGTCATTTGTGCATACATATTATCTTAGTACTCTAATAATTTAGAGAATGACTATGGATATTGATGAAAAATTATTATAATTCTTATATTTTATGAGAATTAAAAAATTAATCTTTATATCAGTCTCTATATAGTAACCAGACCTCTATGAATAATTTAGAATAATAAACACAAATACTCTTTTATATACCTACCTAAATTTAAATATATGTTTAAATTGATGTACTTAAATACAAGTGATATATATGTGGATATATATGCACATATAAATATGCATATTGTGACAAAATTCATATATTTGTATATAAGGCCATATCTTCTCTCTAAATTTGCACAGTGGATTCTTTTTTGGGGGAAAAGTTCAGTGTTCATACTTTTGAGGCTTGCACATGCATTCAACTTTTCATCTTGAAGCATTTATATATTCTTTTTATTTTAATAGTCCAAATACCCATTTTATTTATTATTTAATCAATGAGAGGAGGAAATTTCTAAGGCATTCTCCCATGTGAAAACATGGCAGAGCCTGTGTCTGTTTAGACAACAAAGGGCACAGGCGTGTGGACAGAAGAAATCTGCAAGTAAAGACAAAGAATAAATGAATGCTCACTAGGAAATCCAGGGTAAAGAGTTGAATGAAGTAATGACAGCCTCTCAAACAAACAGAATTTTTTACAAAAAGCTTTCTCTACCCTCAGGCACAATTACAACAGCTGTACCATACAGCCTCTATCAGTCATAATCTAGCATAGTGCCTCTTTCTATTAACCAAGCAATAGAGGAGCAAAAATTACTTATACCGGGTCCATATGAGGCACTCTGTTTGCTGCAATGCATTCTGATGGCTTAATTAGGTGGACGCTGTGGCACATGAGGTTTTGCAAGTCAGGTTCATCACAAAGGCCATATCATCAAAGCAGAGTGGTCATGGACTCCACAGCTAGATTACAAATACCAGTTTCTTCATTGAATGTCTTGTCACTGACTGTGTCTGTTTGCTTCCATCTACTTAACCAATTAGATAAAGCCTCACGCTAGTAGACTAAGGCTAATAAAGAGCCATGGAATTGAGTACAGCTGGCAATTTGTCTGGTTATTAAGATCTCATCTTCAACTGAGTGATGGTCTCTAGAAAATAAGGAATGTGTTTTATTCTTTTAAGTATATGTTCTCTTTCAAGACCTGACACACCTAGAGATGGGATTTCCAATTCTATTTAACACTCACAAACACACACACATTAAAAGTCACATCACAATGTCAACTGATTTAATAATCAAAGAACTTCAAAAATGTGTGAATGGAATATGAAGGAAAGTCCTGAGAAATGCAATTACACTGACAGAATAAACCATAAATTCCAGATTTTTTAAGTCTCTACTCCATAGATCGGATATATTATTCATCTTATGAATGCTAACTTTAACTTGGTTAATTGGTTAATTGTCCAGAAAAATTTTACTACTGTTAATATATATACAAGAGACAGTAACAAGTAATACACATATACATTAATTCACATATATGTATATTCATACACACACACACACACACACACACGATGGGTGACTCGTAATTAGCATTATAGATACCCATTTTGAGCTTAAGTCCAACAAAATTCAGAAAGGAATTACCAGTTCTATGACCAAATGGAAGTATATTAGTATGCTCATATATTTTCCACTTGATCTTCTGAAATAATTATATACTGTAAATACACATTAAATCAAATCATAGTGTAGCACTTTATGGCTAATTTCATTAATGATGCCACAAATGACGTATCCTCCAACAATGAATCTTAGGGTCATTTCTGACTCCTCTCTCACCTTTTCCCTTCTCTTCCCATGATCACTCAGCTTTTCTGACTCTATATCCGTATGTTCCACAAACCTATCTATCTCTTTCCCTTCTCTGTTGCCTGATCTATACTGAGGAATCTGCCAGTTTTTTCTGTAATCTCTTCCTCTCATTGCCTTATTCATTTATCAATAAACAGTCAGTGAATAATTTCTTTTAGGTATTGATGATACTTTTGAAAACTTCCAGGAGTGTTTTCCTGTGTTCTAGCATAATGATAATTTGTTATAATTAGAAAATTAGGTGAATAATTGATTATTATTTTTTCCTCCACATAGGAAAAATGTTTCCTCCAACCTTACAACAGTAAGATGCAGATGTCAAATAGATGTTAAATATTTGTTGAATTAATAAATGAAAATAAAAGAAACAACTTGATGTACCACAAATCCACTAAATTACAGTTCTCAAAAATAATCTTGTTAGCTTACTTCCCCTGTTTAAAGTCTCCCAGTGTCTCCCTGATGCCTAGAGTTTACATTTAAAGCTTCTTCACATGGTGTAAAAGGATCATCAAGATTTGAACTTCAAACCTCTCTGGACTCCTCTCCAAACATCCCTTCATATGCACTTCTCCTTTCAAGCAAACCACACCAGAGATTTTCTTACATTCTTCATGCTCTTGTCATGAGCCTGGGATTTTCTTTCCCACTCACACCTCTCCAACCAGGTATTTTGTAAAACTAAAGTGCACAGCTCACAGTAGGTGCTTAATAAATGTTAATTTTCCAACAGATTTTTCTCTTGCTTGCCTGCTCTGTGAAGTCTTCTGTGAGGTCCTCAAGTTGCTGCTCTGGGCTCTAAGGGACATTTGGCAATGACTCCTACTAGCATTTATCATAGGGTCTCATCCTTGATTACATGTCTGTTTTCCCTCAATGGAATTTGTAGTTAGTTATCGTCCTGCTACAACCATATAGTGCACATTAGGCTGGTAACACACATTATAGACAGTCATAATGTTATTATCAATATTATTAAGAACAACTTCCATATATGGAGTCCACTCAGGGACCCAAGTTCTTTGATGATTTTATGCTTAATTCAGACACAACACCAGCTAATTCTAACTTTCTCTCTGACATAAGGAGAGATTAACTTATTCACCAAGGTAACAAAATGAATATATAGCAGAGATATTATTCAAATACAGGCCTATCTGAACCAAAAGCCATATTTTCTCCGCTACGACATTTTGACATTTTTGATGTTTCCTGAGTAGTCTTCCCTCGTCCTCCTCCTCTACATCCTTTCCCCCCCTCCTTTTCTTTCTTTTTTTCTCAGCATGGGTAGCTGTTTATTATTTTGGTTAAAATTAAATTGTGGAAAGTAACATTCAGAAAATATGTGGTTTCTCTTATTCTCCGGCTTTCTAGTTTTCTATAAAACTTACAGAAATGTATGACATAAAGTTTTACTGTATTTCATTTGTAGTAAATATTTTTCTAGGTATCATATTTAAGCATAAGTCATAAATTCATATTTTGTTTTTTCATGGTTCTTAAGAGAGCTGACCTGTGCACTAGCCACAGTGTGGCACAGTGTGGGCCAACCAAACAATTAGGGGCCCATGAAAATATTTTAATTTATTTTAAAATCAGAAAAAGAAAATTTACTTCTGTGGTAAAAAATCATACTCACACTAATGCCAACACAAACATTAAAATACAAGGTTTAATTTTCTTTATGGTGGAAGGAAACCTTGAAGTGTTCCCATGGGAAAATGGTAGCATTAGTCACAATGTAACACGGGGCTCTCAATTTCTTTTTACAGAAAATTTGCATAATTTAATTATTCTAATTTGGATATAAATTCCCAGATACTTAATGTCTGAATAAACATTTTATTAAGGTGTGGTAAAATTTAGGAGAAATTGTACTAATTAGGCAAAATCATTTTATAACGTAATTTTAAGTTAAATAGGTTAATTTTCTGACTTATCTGTACAATGCCTTTCTTCCAGCATGAAAAACTATATTTCTGAATCTCTAGATATTACTGTGAGATAAAAAAGCAAGAAACAGAGGTAAAAACAAAGCAAAATAACACCAGTAATGGCCTCAAATCTATTCCCCATAATATCTCCTCAAATACAATTATCTTCAAATACTTTTATCCCTTTCTCATGAGAACCTTTCCTCAGAGAATAAACATTTTTTTTAATGTATTCAACCATTTCTTTATCAACTTAAATTTTGTCAAAAGCAGTGCTTCTCAAATTTTCCGTGTATTACATTGATTTGGGGTCTTCATAAAATTTCATGTTTCTGGGCTTCAAATCTAGGCTCTCTTTTTCAGTGAGTCTGCCATGGGCCCTGGAAAACTATACTTTTAATAAACATCTAAAGTATTCCTGAAAAAAATAATCTATGGAAAATACATTAACAGACAATTTCCTAGTCACACAGACTTGTCAAGTAGCATATAAAATCATGTAACTTTTGTTTCTTTATTTACTTTTTTTTACTTTTCTTTATAATAACACCTCTACCGATGCATAATTGAAAGAGTTAAGTAACCCGTTAAAGTACTTTTAAATTTAAATGCTATATTCTTAAGAGGAGACAATTAACTTTTTAAGTTTTTAATATTAATTTCTGAATAGTCAGTGCAGTTAAAAAAATCAAACTGCCTCTAAACAGGAAGTCTCTATAGATTGCAAGTAACATGCATTCTCCTGATCACTGCCCATGGCTACTTTGCTCTAGAAACTCAATAACCATTGGAAAAATCATCCCTGTAGATAAAAAACCTTTATAGGATGGTAGGGTGGATATATGCAATATTATTTTTAAATAATGTACTCCAAAGGAAATGTTTGATGATTCTATCACACTTCTATTTCCGAAATATCCCCCCCCCCTTTTTTTTTACATTATAAAGATTTTAAAAATCTACTTTGAAAGAATTCCTCACACCTATTCAAAAATCTGTCAGGCATGTGAAAGTTAAAACACAAAAAATATGTATATATGGGAACCGTATGTATATATGTCCTCTTATTTCTCGAATTTTACAAGAAGAATTGTCTTTAAAATTTATAATTTATCTGTGGGTGATTTAAATACCCAGATAACACTTAGCTCCTTGCAATTACCTTCATCTGGGTAAAACAGTAAGGTACGGAAGTGGTGGTGGATGGATAGGTGGGGAGGGTAAGCAGTAAATCATTTCAGACAATTTCACACTCAAGCCTTGTTGACATGAGGCAGGGCAAAGGAAATAACCCTGTCAGCACCTGCATCTTTAATGAAGGAAAACGCTGCTGCACATGTAGAGAATAGAGAGGAAAAAATAAATCATGTTTAACTTTAAAGTGGGCTGTCGGTTTTATTCAAATAGAAATGCACCCTTCTGTGCTTCCCCTCCCCATATATTTCCATTTAAAATCTTACAAAATACACCTAGATGATTCAACGTTGTGGTTTTTTTTTTCATCATAGATGTTCTTCAAATTCTCAATTCTGTCCACTATATTCAAAATGTATACTTCTAAAACATATCATTTAATATATTTGTCTTTCATTGTCTTCCTGACATCTGTTGCAATCAGAGGTGGGTACTTAAAATGTAAAGATGGGGATCTGTCAGATTCCTTTGTAGGAGAGATTAAATAAAGATGTGGCATAGCCCAGATACAGCATGCCTCAAGAGATAACCACAGTTGGTTTAAGAGTCCTTTATATGTAAATAAGAGATGAGGTAAATTGACAAGACAAACGTCTAGCAGTGGTTTTCATTCAGAGGCAGGTTTTCAGGGGCTCTCTATGCAAAGAGGGGCAACAACTTGAATTGTTAGAATGGGCTTATCATTGCCAGAGCCTGTCCTTTAATTACACGTTTCCCTTAAAACTGATTTACTTTTGAACAAGAATAGTGCTTGATTTAAAATGCACAACTAATTTCTAGGCACCTCCCTGACACACCAACTACCTTCACATACAACCCTGTAAATATACAAAAATGTAACTATGATAAAACATAAGCAGTTTTAAAAATACAGACAGACAAAATAGAAAATAAAAAACACAAGCTGAGTAATCCATCAAGCCAAGCATTCAAATAATGTTTTAATATTTAATTACAACAAGTAACCAAGGTCACGAAAACTTGTGGTGATAAAATATATTCTTGTGGTGATAAAATAATCTGCATCATGATGGTTATTTGCACTGTTTTTTGTTTCATGCCCTGATGCATCTGGTTCCTGTCTACACCTCTGCTAATGATGTCAACAAGTTAAACTCTACAGACCAGGTACTTCTTAGATTTTAGAAACCTGTTACATTTTTTTCATGTATCCGGCTTTTGAGATAAATTTCTGATGAAAGAGATATTCTTTTCTTAAAGTGAAGAGTGCAAGTAAATCAGGTGAATGAGAAACTGGATTTTTTTTTAAACCGTTTAATACTGGATCTTCCCGTCTTTGCTCCTTCTAAACTCCGCCGCTAAGCTCACTCAGGGCCCAGGTCCTCTACTGAACATGAGAAAGCTAGAACTACAATAAAAAGAATCAGGACCTATTTCATTCTAAGACTAATGTGAAAGAGGAGAGAATCTGAGGCTGATGACTCCTTTCAGTAGAGTTTTTTATCTCCTTAGCCTGCAACCAACGCTCCTGGAGGGAGACAGTTATGAAAATGACTTCCCCTCTGCAGGTGTTCCTTTTGAAAAGCTAACAGTGTATTTCTGCCGGCAGGTAAATTACTTTGAAATAATTCTTGACCTCTGCGGTCCTGAGCAAGACATTGAACTTTACGCATCCCCTTTTCAGTACCCATATTTCTTTTTAAGGTATTGCCTCACAATGGACCCGGAGTTACTCATCTGTATGACCCAGTGTTAACTAATTGATAACTGATCAATCACCTTTGAAACCAATCTACATATGGTATTCAGCAATGAATTCGTGTATTTTAAGCTCTGTTCAGTTATAAAAATGCTTGCATATAGGATAGTAATTGCAGAGTTTTGACAAATTTTAGATCTAAATGTTCAAGTTGATTAGTCTTCTCTGAAATGATACAGTATCTTCTTGAATGACAAGGTAATTTTATATTCCATAGGTAAACCTTACACCCTCCTCCCACACACATCCATGCATGTACTCCTTCTTCCAGATAATCTAGATAAATAAAGAAGATTCAGACTACACCTGATCATTTTGAGATTTGATTACTCACTCAGTAACTAGATCATGGATTAAATTTGTTGACCTGGAACACTCACAGGCTGGCCAGACAGTTTAAGGATAATTAAACCTAAACTATATCTTTATCTATATATATGGATGTGCATAGTTTTAAAAACATTTTCATTCAAATACCCTCTTAACCTCGAGGATTTGGAAAACAATGAGTTATTTTGTACTTAATTTGCATTTTTCATATACTTTAAAAATGCACACTTTTTCATATTGCCCATTTTTAATATTTGTTTCATTCACTAATTTTAATCAATACTCAACAGAGTACTGGCAAGAGAAGGGAATGTAGAAATGGGTTAAAAATAAAAAACTTTCAGTAATTTCAGTAGTGTATTAATCTAATTCAGTGCAAGTAGCTAAATGCACTTGGCTACAACAGACTAAATTTTCTGTATACTTTCACCCTATGGAAATGTTTCAGTGGTTTATACACAACTCCCTTATGTGTCAGCTCAAAGTATCAATCTTAACCCAGCAAGGAAAAAAAAGTCAAGCCCCTGGATTATTTGAGAATCCTGATTTGAGTGTGGGCACACATGATAAATTACATATAGTTGCTGAATATTAAAATAAATATAACAATAAAACAAATAAAAATCAAGCTTCAAGGTTTAATCTAATGAAACACCATACACCATTCTTTTGTGAAGAACTTGTCTAAATTACGATGCTCTGTTAAATCTATCCAAATTAACTCCTATTTGTCCCTATAGTTTTGTCTAAGAGGAAAGTTGACGTTGTATTTTGATCAGTGTATCAATATATTTTTCTATTTTCCTCTACCATAACATTAGGTTGACTTAATTTCCCATAAGAGAGTTTAAGTAAAGCTTTTTACAGCAATATTATTCAGGCAGCATTAATAAAATTATGAGTTCAAGGAAACCAGTTTCTAACTTCACCAAAAACAATAGTAACTATGGCAGCAACATGGCAGCATGTCGCATTTTTATTCTGACATTGTTGGGCCTATTAATTAACATGTCAGTTTTAAATACATCACTTTTTTTTATGGTCCTTTTCTATGTTACTAAAATGCACTGTAACTGCTTTTCTCTTTGTGCTACACATTTCTCCCCTACTATAATTGTTCTTCCACCATTCTAATTCCCTAAGCTAATGTAATAACTCCTTACATGTTTCAGTAACAGTGAATATTTGTCAATTTTCTCACTTTCTCTCGGGAACTAATAAAGTGCTCTGTATTCAAGAATATTTGATCCCGGAAACATATCAGCACACATACTTAAGAAACCATTCACACAGACTTAAAAATTTGAAAGCAAATGAACAAATTTGATTTATAAGACACACAATGAAAAACAAATTTAAAGCAAAGAAAGTACATTGGTCATGGTTTGATAAAATAAATGCATGGCACTTACCTGGAATAAGCTGTGCCAGGAACAGGTGATCTTCTATCAAGCTGAGGAGTGATATTATGACCAAAAAAGGAACATGTTTCCATTTCATCTTTGCCCCTTCCTTGCATTACACCCAGCCAGTGACGGGTATGTTTTATCTGGGAGAAAAAAAAAAAAAAAGAAAAATATTTTTAATGGTTAGCTATATATTGAAATAAAGATGATATTAAAAATATTTTCTGGGGGTATCTGGGTAGCTCAGTCAGTTAAGTGTCCGACTTTGGCTCAGGTCATGATCTATCTCATGGTTCATGAGTTCGAGCCCCAAATGGGCTCTCTGCTGTCAACACAAAGCCAGCTTCAAATCCTCTGTCCCCTTCTCTCTCCTCCATCCCCCATTCACGGGTGCTTGCTCTCTCTCAAAAATAAACAAACATTAAAAATTTTTAAAAATATTTTTTCTGAAAAAATTATAGTTCAAATGCAATTGAAATATCATTTTAAATTATAAAATATATAAATAGTTAAAACAAATACAACTTACAGTGAGTATATTTTAGGATATACATTTCAAACAAATATAGTATTTAATTTTGAAAAGCCGTTTTCAGATATAAATTTTTTTTTCTTTTTTTTCAACGTTGTATTTATTTGTGAGACAGAGAGAGACAGAGCATGAATGGGGGAGGGGCAGAGAGAGAGGGAGACACAGAATTGGAAACAGGCTCCAGGCTCTGAGCCATCAGCCAAGAGCCTGACGCGGGGCTCGAACTCACTGACCGCGAGATCGTGACCTGGCTGAAATCGGACGCTTAACCGACTGAGCCACCTGCGCCACCCAGGAGCCCCATCAATCAGATATAAATGGCAAATAAGTCCTTGGTTTTCTCTACCCTTTAGCCCATGCCAGATAAATAATTTTATTTCTCAATTTGGTTGGAACATTCTCGCCAGGTCTAGTTAAACTCAATGGTTATTCATTCACTAAGCAAATATTTAGAGACAGCTCATAATGAGCCAGTCATGATGCTACTTTGAAGGTACAGCAGAAAACAAAATTGAATATTCTCTCTTTATTCAGGTATATAAACAATTTAGGGCCATTTTAAATACATCGATTTATAAGCACATTAAAAAAAACAGCCTTTGTAGGGGTGGCTGGGTGGCTCAGTCAGTTAAGTGATCTGACTCTTGATCTCGGCTCAGGTCACATCTCAAGGTTCGTGAGTTCAAGCCCCACATCAGGCTGTACACTGACAGCATGAGACCTGCTTGGGATTCGCTCTCTCCCTCTTCCTCTGCCCTTCCTCCGCTTGCTCTCTCTCTCTCAAAAATAAATAAACATAAAAAAAGTATTTTAAAAAATCCTTTGTAGATATTCAATTCTGAACAAGATACTCTGTATCAGCCACGAAATAGAAGATAGTGCCTTACAGAGGATGACTTTAACAGATGGCAGAATAAAACTAAAGGAATTCAGGTGGAAGACTGATCAGTCTTGCTTGGGAGACCTGACCAAACTTCTACTAAAGAAATGGCATTTAAGATATGAGACAATATTTGATAAGTAGAAAAGGAAGTACCATTCATATTGAGAGAACAAAACAGACAAATATTCAAAGGAAGTGTGTGTGTGTGTGTGTGTGTGTGTGTGTGTGTGTGTATTCCAATATTCCAATAATACACTGATATATTCAGGGTAAATTGTAAGGGTAGTTGTTTGGATGGATGATAGAGTTTCCCAGAATATAGCACGATAGAAAACTGAAAAGATAAAGACAGGTAATGAGGAATCACTGTGGAGTTTGATGATATCCAAATTACTGAGCAGATAACTCTGGTAGAAATGTGAAGGAAAAAAGTAATTACGAAGAAAATTAACACAGAGGCCATAATAATTGTTCAAAAACTTATAATAAATGTTCACAAAGGACATTGGGAAAAGAAATAAATCGAATGGTTGGTGTTGGGGTGGGGAGTCAGGTGACATTACACAAGAATACTTTGCAAGACTTAACGATTAGATTTAGGAAGTAGGACATAGAAAAACATTCATTCACTTAGCCAAAACTACATAAATAAATCTACCACAATATAAAATGTAATTTGTCCCCAAAGAAAAATAAAGCTCTATAACTCATTTTATGACACTGAGTGCCAACCTGAATAAAAGGATGACCTGCTTGATTCTGTAGGTTTATCCACACAAAGCTATTATCAATTTGTCTATCTGAGCTGGGCTGTCCTTACCTTATTACTTATCACTGTATAGTTAACTGTCCACTTTTCATTTAGCAGAGCCCTCCAATCCTTCTGCCAGACACCTACAATCATCTGACCTCACTTAAGATATTTGAGGATTATTTCTTCTCTTAAGAATTCTGCAAGCAACTCCTGTCTGAGCTAGAACCTTGCCTGCAAAGAAATTACTCTTGTCTGCTGAAGATTCATATTGCTATCCATCCACTTTGTCTCAGAGCTAATGCCTCTGGAACTCTCCTCTTCCTGGTATACTACTCATAAATGGCATCATATACCCACATTATGTTCCATGCATTATCTGTTTTAAGTGTCAAATGAGAGTCAAAAGTAGATTAGATTTCAGATCATCACAAACCTAGATTAACAGTTCCACTAGGCAATCCACACTATGCAGTTGCTAGTTTGTCCTGAGGCTCCTTTTCAGAGTTATCCATTGGTGTTTTCGCTTATAGTCACATTTCTCGGTGTTATATAGATGTTTAGTTCTTCCAGAGAAAATGTATAAATACACTGCATCCTAGTAATTTCTGCTCGACTGGGTTTTGATAGAATAGTTATCCTATCATCTTGAATTCTGCTTGCCTAAGGATGTTCTCATATTCCTCTTCACTCTAAGATTTGACTATTAAGTGCACTAGACATCAGAGGCCCTGTGATAAGATAAACCCTACTTCAGATTCTTCAATGTACATAAGTAGTTTTGCCTTAGCTTTTGATGTACATAAAAGCATGTATGAAACTAGAGACTATTTATGATTTGCTTATTATATGAAATTTTAGAATGATTACATTAGATAAATGATATTTTATTTTTTTAATGTTTATTTTTGAGAGAGAGAGTGGGAAAGGGGCAGAGAGAGAGAGAGAGAGGGAGACACAGAATCTGAAGCTGGCTCCAGGCTCTGAGCTGTCAGCACAGAGCCTGATGTGGGGCTTGAACTCATGGACTACAAGATCATGACCTGAACTGAAGTCAGACGCTTAACCGATTGAGCCACTCAGGTGTTCCTAGATAAATGATATTTTAAAGTGTATTTATTGGGGCACCTGGGTGGCTTGGTCGGTTGAGTGTCCGACTTCAGCTCAGGTCATGATCTCACGGTCCGTGGGTTCAAGCCCCGCGTCGGGCTCTGTGCTGACAGCTCAGAGCCTGGAGCCTGCTTCAGATTCTGTGTCTTCCTCTCTCTCTGCCCCTCCCCGGTTCATGCTCTGTTTCTCTCTGTCTCAAAAATAAATAAACGTAAAAAAAGAGTGTATTTATTGAAATTGAGATTTCCATATCTGTGGTTGGTTACATTCTAACAATTTCATTAATAATTACATATAAGTTATTAGCTGCCAATAGCCATCAATCAAATAAAGGCTCACATCAAACAGATGAATTCTTCTTTAAAAATCAATGCAATAATCATAAGAAAATAAAGCTGGAAGTATAAATATTATAATTGGTTGAACTCCTACCAGTCATGTCAGTAGGCAGATACTAGTTCAAATTTCTAGAATATTTTAGTATAAATATTCATAAAACCAAATTTTATTATCTAAGGACAATTCTGTGAATTTACATGTTAAGTAACTAGTACTATAGCATGATTTTAAGGTAGAACTCACAAATCAGAACGGGCAACTGCGTAATTTGCTATGTACACACATCGTAATCGCTTGAAATTTTGACCTTTAAGAGTCCTGTCTGAAAATGAAAGTACCCCAGGGTAAATTATAAGCTAAACAGCAAATACACTCACCCCTTATTTAAAATCTCACCTTTGGATATATTAATAATAGGACAATTGATTTTAGTGAAGAATGTGATATAACTGCATTTAGATGCTCTCTGGGTATTACAATATAGTGAACTCAGCAACCACAAACACAACCCCCTATGAAAATATGAACATTTTTCTCCATAGATGTGTTCATACAGTGCCTATTATCAAAGTGCTAAGAATGCATATTC
This sequence comes from Herpailurus yagouaroundi, assembly GCF_014898765.1. Lineage (NCBI taxonomy): Eukaryota > Metazoa > Chordata > Mammalia > Carnivora > Felidae > Herpailurus > Herpailurus yagouaroundi. The sequence goes on from NW_024412403.1 coordinate 33,298,840, forward strand.
ATATGGTTTTGAATTAAAAACACTAACATCGTATGAAAAAAGAGTTCCAAAGCTGCAATAGCCCTTTACTTTTGCGAAATATTAGTCTGAATGTGAGAATACAGAATTATTTAGTGTAATATTATGCTTTAAAATAGAATTTTGTTGGGAACGCTAAATCTACGAAAGTAACACAGTGCACTGTTTTAGAAGCATAGGTGGTAATACCAAATTCTTGAGTGTGAATCTCAGCTCTGCCACTCAGATGTTGTTTGACTTTGGGCAAAAAAATTCAAGCTCACTTAGCCTCATATTACTCCAATATAAAATGTGAATAAATAATAAGAATAAGAAAAAGAAAAAGAAAAAGAAAAAGAAAAAGAAAAAGAAAAAGAAAAAGAA
>NW_024412403.1:33299230-33426805 GCF_014898765.1 Herpailurus yagouaroundi
AAGAAAAAGAAAAAGAAAAAGAAAAAGAAAAAGAAAAAGAAAAAGAATAAGAATAAGAATAAGAATAAGAATAAGAATAGCTACATCACTGGGCAAAATAATATACGTGGAGGGCTTATAAAAGCATCTCTTTCAAAAAACAAAGGGTCTGTTTCATCTTCTAATATCATCATCATGACCCCCAACTTCAAATAGCATCCAGTGAGGTTCCTCCAGGGTGATGATGGGAACAATCTTAGGTTTGTATTTACAGGTTGTTTCACATTTGAATAGTGTCCGTTTTAGGCTTAACTTGCAAGACACTAGGGGTTTTGATTTATTTTAATGAACTTGATTAAGTTAAATTTATATTTGATAAAATGAACTAATGCACAGTGTAAGTTTAAATTTAACAAACATATAGAGCTATGTATCTTCCACCTCAATGAAGATATTAGACAGTCTCCACAGGGGCCTTGGTGTTAAGAGCTAATATTTTATGTGCACATGTGCATGTATACATGTTGCTAATGCACACTTTCAAATAAAAATAAATGTGATAACAGGCTGATCTATTCCCTGCTATTCAGAGGAAAACTGCCTTAAAGAGAGTTTTAAAAATATGTATTTGGGGAAAAATTTGTTCTACTGATTACTAATTAAATTTTTCAGGAAGTAGAAAAGTGCCGTAAGAAATAGATTTAGGTAAATGTATGGTCCAACAAAGTCCAAAACACTTCTTTCGGCATGCATTTTGGATTACTGAGGAGAACACAAACATTTCCAAACCTTATCCGTGTATCATGAGGACTATATTTCAGTTTCTTCGGAAACTCTTTAGCATCGGTAGCTCTCTCTCTCTCCAAAGCTTTCCTTGTTACTAACCAAAATTTGTTAAGTTACTCTACTCTCTTGTTGTTTCCTTTTCAATTGAAAACAAAGAGTGGTCTGAGAAAGCAAAATATTTTTTGGAGTCTTGTCCTTCTCAGCCTTTTCATTGTATTCAGGTTACGTTTAAACTGATTATCTGTCATCCAGTGAGTCAAACGTTAGAACAGCTGGAAACGTTCCACAACACAAAAAAACCAACGAGTATTGTTTCCTCTGCACTGGTCTTAGAAAAAAAGAAACAACAGTGGCTAGTGAGTAATAGCTGTGTCCCAAAACGGGCTGCCCTTGTGAGATCAGTGGCCTGGAAAGGCCAGGCTCCTTTTGGATTTTACATATAATAGATAAATCAGTGGACAATCCACACACAGTAAGGAGATACTCTTCCTCTTTACGAATTGGATTAACTGAAGTTTGGTCTACTCAAATAGGAGTATCCCCCTAGAGAACTTAAAGGAAAATCAATCATGAGAAAGTAAAGGTCTCTACTCAAAACAGTCTTTGGAAATTTTTGGAACTTAAAAAAAAGAAGAAGAAAGAAGAAAGAAGAAAGAAGAAAGAAGAAAGAAGCAGAAGCAGCATCCGGGGCACCTGGGTGTCTCCGTTGGTTAAGTATCCTGACTTTGGCTCAGGCCATGATCTCACATATCATGAGTTCGAGCCCCACATCTGGCTCTGTGCTGATGGCTCAGAGCCTGGAGCCTGCTTCCAATTCTGTGTCTCCCTCTCTCTTTGCCCCTCCCCACTTGTGTTTTTTTTTTCCTCTCTCTCTCTCTCTCAAAAATATTAAATAAACATTAACTTTTAAAAAAAAATTAAGAATGCAAAATTAGGTGTGGTGAGAGAGCTATAAATAAATACTTTGGCACAGTTAATATATGGAGAGTCCTGTGCCAGACAAGTCAAACTGGACAAATTCTTGTTAAGTTAGGGTAATGTCACATCTCTTATAAAAAATACATTATTTGAAAATATCATACACATATAAAAGCAGAGTACTTAAAGCACACATTTAGGGCTAAATAGATTAAAACATTTAAACACACACACACAGATGCACTTGCCTTATAATTAATTCATTTATAATAGCTTTGGCTTTACTTAGGGAACCCTCCCCTCATAAAAGAATGTAGATATTATACATTTAGTCAAAATGTTTACATTATCCTAAACCCCAAATTATTAACATCCTAGATTTAAAGTGTCATTATTAGCTTAATGATTTCATTTATATATGTGAATTTTGTAAGGGAAAAAGGAGAGAGAAAAGAAACTAAAAACAAAGACACTTTGGAAAATGAGTTCGAAATAAATACTGAGAATAAAATACATGATTAGAAAATACAAGACTAAAGGAAAGATAAAGGTATACTTAGAAAACTGGGTAAGAGAGTTAATCAGAAAGAACAGAACTAAGGGAATTAGCAAGATTTTCAGTTGTTTTCTACCTAATTTTTTGCATCTCCTGGTTATGTAGACAGAGCTATATTACAATTCACACCAACTTTATATTGATGAATTATGGACCCCATATCCAATTTTGCCTCCATTTAGTTCACAAAGACTGATTAATTCTCATTATATTTCCAGGAAACACATCATTTTAAATTCAGGGCACAGTGATACACCTCAGGCTATATATAAAGAATGAGATGATTTGAGACTCTTATCTGTATCCAAAACATTCTGAAATACCTTAGCAAGTCAGGACACAGTCAAAGACACTAACTTTTTTACTTAGTCAATTTACTTAATATAGTCCATCTATTTAGTACCATGTAGACAGATATGTTACCATGAATTAATAGAAGTAAACTGAAGACATACATCCTTTTGAATTCTTACTCTTCAACCTATACCAAGTTAAAAAAAAAAAAAAAAAGAAAGAAAAAAAGTGCCATAGACAATGTTTCTGTCTGCTTAAAATTCTTATGTTGAAACTTAATCATCACATTCCCAATGTGACGATTTTAGGAGCGGGTCCTTTGGAAGGTGATTGGGTCATGAGAGTGGAGTCCTCAGTAACGAGATTCGTTTCCTTTTGAAAGAACCCAGTCACAGAGCCTGCTAGGAACCAGGAATTGGCCCTCACCATATACCAGATCTGCCAGGGACTTGGTCTTGAGCTTCCCAACTCCGGAACTATGAGAAATAAATTTCTGTAGTTTACAAGCCACCTAGTCTAAGGTATTTTGTTATAGCAGCTCTACTAGACTAGGACAGTAAGCATTTTGCCATAATGTAATGGATCTGCTATATTCCTAATGACCTCTAAAATGTTTGAACTTCTGTTTCTTTGTTTTGTTTTGTTTTTTTAATGTTTGTCTGGAAAGAGAGAGAGAGCAGGAATCCTGTTGAAATCGTGAGCTGAAATCAAGAGTCCAATGCTTCATTGAGCCACCCAGGCACCCCATGAATGCCTGACTGTTTTACACATTTCATTTAATTAGGGTGTTTAAACACATAGCGATGCATTTGATGATAATATTGCTTAAAAGAAAAACATCAAAAGAAATAATACTAACTAGCAGTAAAATGAACTTCACCCTCCCTTGAGGTGTTCTAAGAATATTATTATGGTACAGTTTTAGGAGAATCACCACAAAGAAAGAACAAATAATTACTTTATTGCTACAAAGTAAGAATCTGAAGCATTAGATAATTCTGAAGACACCATATACAGAGAATTCAAAATACTGATGGACATCTCCAAATAAAGTATCAAACAATCACTAGGAGTTCTACTTAATGTTTGGCCTCCTTTCAGCATGTTGAAGGCAGCCCTTCATTGGTTTAAAGCAACGTTAGCATGACTTTTGAATTCGATATTTTAATACAGTGCTTTGTGAGAATTCGTACACGCATTTCAAGATTAAAATATAAAAATCAATGAAGACAGTAAGATGGTTGTCAACCACTGGCTAGACTATCTTATCTAAATGATGGAAATGCAGTTATGTACAAAAATAAACATAATGTGCTATCTACAGGGCATGATGAAGATAAACACCAGTTTCTCTACTACAGCTACCATAATCATTAAAGAATCAATGCCAAATTAAACTTCACAAATCCTCAGGGGGAAGAGGGAGGGGAAAAAAGTACAGCAGTAACTGCAGAAAGGTTCAAATCAATTTTTAACCCTAAACATAGTGAAGTTCATTAGTATTGCTAACACAGCAGCAAAGGTAAAGACAGCAAAATGGAGATTTTTATCTTCCTTTTGCTTTAATTATAGGGTTGCTTCAGGCAACCTAATTTTCAGACTTGTTTTTTTATAAAAAGATTGCGCTGATATACTAGTGGAATCATATTAAGACTAAATAAATTTAAAACATAATTTAATATAAAGAAATTCTGCATGTAAAGACACAGTATGTAAAGATTTAATATACCAACAATTATACCCGATTTTCGTTCCTTTTTTAAAATTTTGTAGCTAAAATGAAAGCTGTCTACATCAGGCACTCTTTTCAAAATGAATGTCCAGATTCACAAAGATGAGTCCTTAAAAGTATACTCATGTACACGAAGACAAAAAGAAAGCAATTTTCAAACAAAAGCAATTTTCAAAATGCTCTGCTCACACAAGCTCTGTCAGATGAATTCTATGCCCACTTGACCCTCAATCATATTTTTCATTTCATCATTCTGATGAAAATTAGTGGGGCACATGATGTTTGGTCATCCTAGCTGAAAGTGAATCCAGTTGCAGACATATTTTTCTGGAAAATATCTTTCAAGTAACGTAACATGGAAATAAACAGCAGTGGCCTCAGTACTCTGAAAAGAAGTGTTGCCTCCGACAAGTTAGATTTATTGTAGCACTGATAACAACAATGGAGGAAATTGTCTGGGCATTGGTTTACTCAATGAAAAGTTACATATGAAACTGATCTAGGTTGACACTTATGTTGACAGGGAGACAGGGAGCAAGGTAGAGAGGGGGAAAGGGAAAAAGAGCAAGAATAAGAGAAAATAAGAGAAACTGAACAGTTGATTTAGCTAAGCATGTTCTGGTGGCAGTTCCTGGAATTAACAACAAACCAATTGTATAGCAGGTGAGGTTAGTTATCTTCTGAACATGCTCAGCTTTCAGAGTGCCGCTGTGATCATTCTCTTCTCTCTGTTTAATCTAATTGAAAAGGAATGCCTGGTGACTCATTTTTCACTTTAGCGACCAAGACTTCAATTAAAGCCAGCCATACAGCAAGCTAAAGGTAAACAACCCAAGCTGTGTTACTATTAAGCTTCAGTAAATACAAATATCTAATAAGGTTAAAAAGTGTATTTAATGGACTATGATGTCATTATCAGATTACTTTCTCTAAAGACAAAACAAAGAATATACCGAAAAGCATATTAAAATGACAATGCCCAAGGGCCTGTATTTCATTTATTTAATAATATTTCTTGGAGAACCCACTATGTGCCATCCTAAGATTCAAAAATTAATACCACATAGTCTTTGCCCAGAAAGAGCTTATTGTATGCAGGGGAAACACACCCAAATAAGGAACATATATGATGGTATTTATGTCACAGAGTTAGAGTGCTATTCTATGAGATTGAAGCAATCAGTGTTGTGGCAAATTGGAAAATGTTCATCACGGAAGTAAACACTTCAATGGATCTTGAAGGAATGGTTGTTGTTGATCAAGCCAAAAGAATTTAAAACTGGAGACGAACGGAATTCTAAATAAAAGTACCAACTGTGCAGAGGCATGGAAGAAAGAGTCTGTGTGTTTGAAGAACAATAAATGATTTCATTTGGTGAGACTTCAGGTGACATATATGTGTGAGGCTGTGACTGGAGAGGAAGTTGAAAAAATTGAACAAGGCCAGAATGTAAAGAGCTGTGTGCATAACAAGACACAAAAGCGGAAGAATGTACTGAACAAATGTGGTTTCTAGGAGAAAGCTCTGTAAATCCTGGGCATGAAGCAAGCAAGTCTGGAGATCATGAGGCTGCATAGGTCACCGTTACAATATTCTACATTTCTAGCACCATGGCAAAGTCTGCCATTTAGCAAACACTAAATATTTGTTGAATTAATGGATGGATAAATGAACACAGTAATATGAGCACAATGATATGCATCTAAACTAATGTACTTACAGAGAAATAGGAAATACAAACACAAAAGCTATTATATTCATGAAGTCCATATGTCTATGAAGTCTGCCATTACATTAGGCAAAAAATCATGGTGGATAAAGACAAAACGCTTATAGAAACATTGTACTTAACAATATGAAAAAGAGCAAAATATACTCACTTTTTCTTATTTGTTTTTATTTTCTAAACAAATTAATTTCAAAGACACTGCCTTGAATGTGTATGGAAACCTAAAATTAGCTCAATTCTATTGGGAGATGAGTCACAGCATCATTTTTAAATGGATGTGACATTTAAATTAAAATCTATTACTTCAGGTTTGACCTTTGAAGTATCTAAATAACTCTGTTTTTTACAACTATTCATATTAAGCCTTGATATTAATTTCTAAGCTGTGAGTAGATTACACACTAATACTTAAATGAGCTGCAAAGTTTTAGATTGCTTAAGAGCAAATAGCTCTGGAAATATCATTACCCCCAATGCACACACAGCCCAGTTAATCTGAGCAATTGTCTTCACTTGCGTCGGGTTAGTTTATGAAGATACAGTGGCAGAGAAGGGATAAAAGGAGCAAGCATTAGATTTCAGCCGGCTATTAGTAATGCTACAGCAAGAAAGACATTCATAAAGTAGCAGAAGAGCAGGTCAAAGCCAATTTTAATATGTCAACATGCACAAAGACATATAACAAAAAGATTCACCCACAAAAGGCTTTGCATGAAAGATGGGGAAAAATTCTGTGACTGGCAATTGTGTTGCACGCATTCTAGAAGGCAAGGGTTTTTGAAAGGCATTTAGCTCTAAAGCATTCAGTGTTCCCGTGAATGTCCTCAGCAGGACCAGAAATGGAGGATTCAATTTTCAAAGATAATTGTGTCAGATAACTGTCTCCTGCCTTTTCAGCAAGCATCAGATAAATACCTAATTACTAACCAAGTGATTTCAGAGCTATATAGCTTAGGCTGGTGTGCAGGCTACCTAGAAAGACCTGGCCATTCAACGTTTCAGGAGGGAAATACAGTTGGATTGTAAATTAATTTCATTTATTTGGCTAATGAAATCTTACCAACTATCCTATCCTAAACAAGTAATTTATCATTTTAACAAAAGAGCAGAAATTTCAAAATAAAATCAATTACAGCCACACAAATAACTTTTCACCACAACCCATTCAAAACAATGTACTGAAAATTAAAATAAAAACAGCTGTAGTTGGAAGTTTATTTTCTTTGGGTAAGCCTTGTATAATTATATTGATGCTAGCTTCTAATACGACACAAGAAAAATCTTAATATTTCTGGAGGTTAGAATTTGGTTCAACTCTTTTCATAACCATTAGCCATAAATTCATGACTATTCACTTTTAAACGTATATGTAGGAACACTCAGCTGGGCTCTTGACTACTTCTGAGTTTGACTCCCTGTCATATTCCCGGGCTTTACTTGCTATCCTATGTTGTCATGTGCGGTATAAGGCATAAAATTAAGATCCAATATTATGTGCTCTCTTGACATCTGGTGAAACTGGGATAGTCTCAAGTGGCCTGACTTCATTTCCCTTCCCACTCCACTCCAGTGGGTAAGATCCTCTAGCAAAACAACCTTCTTAAGGTTTTTAAGAAGGGACCAGGCACAGTTCTTGTTTATCCCTGAGTATAGGGTTTCATTACACAGCCAGCCCATGAAACTTAGTTAAACAAGCCAATCACATCCTTCCAGGGGAAGGAGGAACCCCATCCTCTTTATACTACAAAGCCTACCTCCCACAGCTTCTGGAGTCATTCCACTCTGTTCCAGAGTGCAACTCCCATGTGACCCTACACGGCATGCGGTATCTTCTTCCCAGAGGTGGTGAGTGCATATGAGTAGAAAACAACTGGTGATCTCACCTGTCCAGTGTTGGATGTTGTGTTTTCAACCAGCCTCATAACCCTATGGGGAGAATCCCTCCCTCAACAACAGGGTGAATATGAGGTGAGGTAAACATCACAGGACCACTCAGATTGCTCAAAAGTACAGATCTTCCCTTTCTTTAAATAAATAAATTATTTGGTATGTTTCCAGAGTGAATGCCTAAATGTGGAAACCTGGAGAGGCAACTAAAATGATTGGAGGCACTGAGCAAAATGCTTTCCCATGTCAAAGATGAATATATTACTGGCATTTACTGAACTCTTCCCCCAGTTCCCTCACATAGCTCCTATTCTACTGGCTACTTGTGTAAAACAACAGGGTAAAGTCAGAAGAGGAACATATTAACACAAAACATAAACAATGCTCTCCATTACCAAAGGATGATCAGAAAAGGGATTCATCCAATGAACCATAAAAGACCACTGCGTTTTAGCAAGTTATACCTAGTAGGTTTCATTACGTAGAAGTTGTTCTTTAATTATTTTCATCTTAGGGGCACCTGGGTGGCTCAGTCACTTAAGCGTCCAACTTTAGCTCGGGTCATGATCTCGCGGTTCCTGAGTTCGAGCCCCACATCCCACTCTGTGCTGACCGCACAGAGCCTGGAGCCTGCTTCTGATTCTGTGTCTCCCTCTTTCTTTGCCCCTCCCCTACTTGTGCTTTCTCTCTCTCTTTCTCTAAAATAAATAAAAATTTAAAAAAATTTTCATCTTAAAGGTAAGATGATGATTATTTATTAGGCAGAGGCATTTTTTCATTACTTTTACATTCTTCCATGTGCTGTCTTTGTGCCATGATTTCTTTCTCTTCTTTCTTTCTTTCTTTCTTTCTTTCTTTCTTTCTTTCTTTCTTGTCCTCTAGTTACTCCTATTTTAGGTCAATTTGAGATCAGAGGCAGAAGCCTGATCAGGGTAGAGGAGGAAAAAAAAAAAACAGCTACAGGAAGTAAAAGGAAATTACATATTATACATTTTTCTGTTAAAATTGGGATAAGATAATTATTTGAAGGCAATTACTGCATGCCTCTGCATCTATGCATTAAACTAAAGCACTTAAAAGGTTCTTGAGCCTTTAACAACATGAAATATTACAAAGCAACCAAAGGTAACATAGTGAATTTTAGCAATTACGGGATCATAGGAAAAGTAGGTGTTTGGTTAATTATGATTCTATTTTAGTTGCTTTTGAATCCACAAAATGATTTAAGCTAAAAGGTATAAAGACAATTTTGTTGTTGTTGCAAAGTAGATAGATACTTAAATAGAATTTGGAAAATTAAAATCCAAATCCATGATCCTTTCCTGATAATTAGACCAAGGTTTAAAATTTATGCTCTAGGTGCTAGCCTATCCCCAGTACTAAAGAGAAGTTACTACTTTCCACATAGTTTGTCTTTTGCCTGGTAAAATAACACCTGAAAAAATAATGTGACTTAGCTGACTTATAGTCCTGTCCTAGAAAATTCCACCCCAATAAGATAACCATTTTGTTTTGTTTTATTCAAGTCAATCATATCATCTGTGTCTTTTGTATCTTTTCCTCTCAAGTCAGTCATTTCCACCAAAATTCAAACATGCTCTCGTATCTCACAACTTCAAGCACAATACAGAAGGAAAAAAAAAAAAAAAAACAAACCAACAATGAAAAGTATTTGTTCTTTGACTCCCTGACCCACTGCAGTTATGGCCTTACCCAGACATGGCTCTTACGCTGTAAAATTCCTTTAGGGTTGGCTATTCTCCTTCACTTTTCTTATCCCTCCAGTCTGACTTCTGCTCCCATCATAGCACTGAAATCTTTCTTACTAAAGTAGCCAATGTTTTCCTTCATATTAAATAAGACCTGCCAAAAATATTCAACACAATTTACTTCTTGTTCTTTTGGAAACCCTCTCTTCTCTTGGCCTCTGTTTTGCTATACATTCTTGATTTTTCTCCTGTCCTCTGGCCAGTACAATTTAGGGAATTTTGGGGGGACCTTCCTCCTCCTCTTTCTCTTACTTTTAAATATTGAAGTCACTAGAGAGAGAGAGCTCTAGATGCTCTTTTCTAGGCCCCTTTTCTGGAAAAACTCATTGATAAATACTTTCTATGTGCTGGTATTTCTCCAGCCTAAGCCTCTATCATGAGCTCCAAGCCAATGTGTCCAAATGATTATGTGATATATTCACTTGCCTGCCTCAGAGACACCTCAAATTTAACATGTTCACAATTGAACTCTTAATCAAATCCCTCCTGCCTCCATCTCTAGCCTAAATATATTTATTCTCCAGTATTTCCCAGCTCATCCATCCAGGTACTCATGCTAGATTCTTGATAACTATCTTCCTCTTGCCATACTTTCCACATCCCAGCCATCACTATTTTCTATTGAATGTACCCATATATTCACAGAAACTTGAGTTTCATCATACTTCCTTCATACTTTCCATATCCAAACCATCCCAGTGATTTTACCTTTAAATTATTTATCAAAACTTCAATTTCCCTCCATCTTCAATATATCTACTGGTCACAAAAATCACCATATTCACAAAAATCACCATCATCTCTTCTCTAGATGTGACAATTTTACCTCCTAGCTTATACTTCTATTGGTATCATAGCTTTCATCTATACATTCTCCAAAATAATAAGTTTCTTTAATGTTTTTGAGTAAACCATATTTAATGCATAAAGTACACTGACCTTAAGTATACAAATCGATAAACATTTACATATGTATATATCCATTTAGCCACAGTTTTGATCAAGACATAAAATGGTTACTATATTCAGAAGTTTCCCTCATATTCCTTTCTAGTCAATTCTCACCTACCTCATCTGAGGAAATCACTATTTTGACTTCTCTTATAGTCAATTAGCTTTGCTTTGAATTTCATATAAACTAAATCATGTGTACTAATATATGATTTATGTCTCACAATATAGTGTCTGTGGGATTCAACCAGGATAATTTTCAGTAGTGGTAGATTGGCCTTTTTTTATTACTAAATAATATCTCACTATATGAATATACAATTATTTTATCCCTTTTCCTATTGGGTGGGCATTTGGATTTTTTTCCATGTTATTGACTATTATGAATAAAGTTCATGTGGCTATTCTTTTTTTTTTTAATCTTTATTTATCTTGAGAGAGAGAGAGAGAGAGAGAGAGAGAGAGCGCGCGCGCAGGCACAAGCAGGGGCCGGGCAGAGAGATGGAGAGGGAAAGTCCATAGCAGGCTCCAAGCTCAGCAAAGAGCCCAATGTGGGGCTCAACACAAGTTTCAACACGGGATCCATGTCATGACCATGAGATCATAACCTGAGCCAAAATCAAGAGTTGATCTCAACCAACTGAGCCACCGAGGAGCCCTGTTATGTGGCTATTCTTATACACAACTTTTAGATGGGCTCCTTCGTGGTCCTATCTCCATCAAAATATATCTGTCTTGTAAATTCAGGAAAATCTTCTTAAAAGCTTGATTTCAATATGTCATTTCCTCTCCAAAAACTTTTTGCATTGGCCTTTAAATGCTCATCCCATTACATCTAAACCTGGAGGCCCAGTCAAAGGTCTCCATAATCAAATTCTGTTCTACATATCCATGTGTATTTACCACTACTCTTCTATATGGACCACTCGCCATCAGACCGGCCTTTTTTTCCCCTTCAGTGTCCTCTTTTTTTCCCCTTATTATTTCCAACAATATTTCCTTCCTCCAACTATTCTTTTCCTCAGGGAAAACCAGTGCATCCCGTCTTTGCCTATTCAAGTCATGTTATCTTTTGACTCTCTTAAGTATCTTATTTAAGTAGCATTTGCTTTGAGGAATTTCTTCTGACCCAGCCTGAAAAAAGCACAATTTAGTATTTGATTATCTGCTTTTACTGCTTTCTGTTGAATGATTAATCAACTATAAAACTGAGATAATAAGATCAACCCATATGAGTACTTCTTCTAATGCCTGAGAATTCTTCCAGTCAAGTCTGTCATTTTACCACACTGTGATGGGCATCTTAATTTTGAGATTACATTACTAAAAACTACATCAAATAACATGATATCACTTTGTGATTCAGCATGTGCTCTTGATCTTTTTTATTTTTTCAAAGTAGGAATACTAAGCAAGACCTTGTGGTTTCAGTTCTAGATCTTACACCGAGGAGCTGAGATAAAGGACCACAATGGCCATTGCGAGTGACACAAAAATGACATAAGAACAGAAGATAAAACAGTTACAAAGACAATTTGCAGAGGGCCCCATGGATACAGATAAGAGTAATAAAACATTTAGTGCCATTCAGTCAGAAGTTGCCAAAATCAGATGTGTAATGAAGTACAGAAATTAAAAAGATCAAAACTACCAGAAGGAAATACAGTCATCTGCCTTTCATTATAGAATTATTGAAGACTTTAGCATAATATCAGCAGTTAATATCACACGCAGAAAAGGCCAAAGAAAGAATGCAAAGAATGCTTTGGGATCTGTACACATTTCTGCTTCTGCCACTTCTTTTCATGGAAACCATTAAGAATACAGAACTTTAAGCCACATCCCAGTTGAATTAGTGCATGTTTGGCAACAATGCCAGCTGTCTTGTCTCCAATGCACAGATTCATAAACCTTTTCCCTACTTGCATCAAATGCATGTAGTACATATTAAATAAAAGTGATGTTGGTGGGGGGGAAGTCATAGCATAGAAAGGAGCAGCAAACCCACTGAGCGGTATGGCCAGAAGTGAGAACATTGTGACTGTCAGGGCTTGACTGATCAGGCACATTTGGAGGCAATCTGTTACTATGGCCACTTTTTGTCTTCATAGTACACATGGGTTCTTCACCCAGTATCTTTGTGCATCACCTACCATCACCTCCTCAGGAACATCACTATCTCACACTCAACAACTATTTAATGAGTTCATTCTTTAACCTGGAGACTTCCTCGATATATTATTACTGAAATATCAAGAAAAGGCAAACTATTATTGGATTACTTTCTAATATTCTAAACAAATTTCAAACTTTGGGCCTCTCTGGATAGCATTCATCCTTGACCTAAGCCACAGTTTTTTCTAATGCTTCAGCTCCCTCATGTGTTCTCATTCATAAAATAATCTCTTTGGAACACTGTGATTCATGAATCTGAGTCATTTTTGCATAGATCGATTTATGAATACCCCTCTCCTCATGTCAGCCTTCCCACCATCTGCGACATCCACCTGGTCTGCATTAATGGACTTCATTCTTGTTTTTTTTTTTGTTTTTTCTTTTTCCCCCATTAATGGACTTCTTAACCTGTGATCCTATCGTACTGTTACTGACATGTCAGCCCTATGACCCCCAGGACAGCCTTCTTCACCTCCTACCCACTAGAGACATATTACTAGACCAATGGTCACTTTTGATCTCATGCCTGCCTGATTCCTATCTTTTGGACCACTTAGGGCTTCTGTCTTGATTCATATCAGTATTATATATTTCAAGAGGTAAACATTTATAACTTAACCATTTCAAGGAAAAATATTATTAATGAAGGATAAAAAAGGCAATGTGTTTCTGAAATATATTGACTGTTTAAATTTTATTGTTTTACTAACTGTACTTTACTATATAGCACCATCAATAAAAAAATACATCAAGAATTTTTATATAAAAAGTCACCACTACAAGTACTCAAAATCCCATGACCTTCCTCACTATGATTTCCTTAACACAGATAGCAATTTCCTTAACACAGAATTCTGAATATTTGCATGATTAATTTTATCATTACTTTCCTATTTTTCAGTAATTGTTAAAAAACGCAGTCAAACCTAAAAATGACCTTACCTGCTAACAACACGGAAAACTGGTATGATTTTACTATATGGAAACAAAAGATTCTCTTTTTACACTATTAAGATTAATACATTTTAAATTTCTTAATACAAACTTTCATCCTTATGAATGAATTGTTGAAAAATTATCGATTCATAGTACTGCATTATTAATTGTTCCAGTGAGCTGAAAATCTCCATTTTAAAAATCTTGGTTTTAAGTTACCCACTGAATATCAATGGTTTCTTCATTTGATGGACTGTTAATTTAAGTTAAAAAAAAATGGAGGAAAAAGAAGATAAATTTCAGGGTTTAGCTGACATATTTTAAAACATACTGGCATTAAAGATGCCTGCTTTGTAACAGAAAATTCCCAAGATATTTATTCCTCCCTCATTCTATTAAAAAATTATCTTCAATTGAAAACTAGACATTTGTGTTTTCCAAGATATTTTCATCTTCTTGCTGGGCAATCAGTTCAGCTGCATCCATTTTTTATTCTCCCCTAATGCTTCTTGAAATTATTTATTGACGAAACTGAATTTAGATAAATATGGCAATTTAAAAAGCTGTAAACCTGGAAACTATTTTAAATAGCTTTTAATTTCTAAAATAAATTCTTCCTCACTAAGTCTATCTGTTCAAATGCATACTCACATGCACCGTATTCCCAGGAGAGGAGCCATCTAATTGAACATGATAGTTTACAGCCCCAAGACGTGTTTGCCATACCCAGAATGTTGAATATTTAGTCATTACAGAAGTGGCCATGTAATAAAACTCTCAGAGGATGGAAAACTAAACAGAATCTCGAAGCTAAATCACATTTATGCTGTATGAATGTGGTAGTATATTGATCAAGTAGTCTGATTTCACCAAACAACTATGTTAGCTGTATTCTTTGTAAAATTTGAAAATAAATGCACACGTTGTGAAGTAGGAACTCTTCATATATAACTAAATTATGTTTCATGAACATGCTCACAGGTTGGTCATTTTGAAACTTCGGTTATACTTTCTTGCAGAAATTATGATTAGATTTACTGTGCGGTCCACAAAAGCATCTTTTTTTTTTAATTTTTTTTTTCAACGTTTATTTATTTTTGGGACAGAGAGAGACAGAGCATGAACAGGGGAGGGGCACAGAGAGAGGGAGACACAGAATCGGAAACAGGCTCCAGGCTCTGAGCCATCAGCCCAGAGCCCGACGCGGGGCTCAAACTCACAGACCGTGAGATCGTGACCTGGCTGAAGTCGGACGCTTAACCGACTGCGCCACCCAGGCGCCCCAACAAAAGCATCTTTAGTCCAAAATGTGGCTGTAATAATGATGGGCCCTTTACTCTTCTTTGATATTATGGTTTTGTTTTTTTTGTTGTTTTTTTTTTTTCAAATTCTTACATTGTTCAGGTCACTGAAATTTTCTGGCCCTAAACCACTATAAGGCTAAGACTTATCTCTTTCAAGATGTGATCATTTGCAGTTCTGTCCTCCGTCTCTAATATTAGAAAAGTACCTGAAATGAGGTATGGACATGTTACCATGGGTACATGAAAAGACTCACAGTCCAGGAGTTGGTGACATGGGAAGGGGAAGGTTGGGTTGGATGCAAATTTATTGGCAAAGGCTGTTTATATGTACAGGTTATAAGGGATAAGCAATTCCTACGATATCTACCTAAACAGACTTCATTCTATTTTTTTCTCCATTTAATTAACCAGCATTTTTACTAAGTAAAGCAGTTTTATCCACTGTTTTGGAAGGCCTATAAATAGAATTACAGTCAAACAAATGATTAAATTGGACAAAGGGGCAATTTTCTTTACGATTCCAAATCTCTATGGGTTTAAAACATTTCATCCGTACCCTGATATACCACTGTTAGCCTGTGGGATTTTACCATTAAAAAAAGGCTCACCGCACATTTCAAAATGTTGCCACTGCCTTCCTCAAATAGAATTGTTTTTCCTGCTAACAGCGTAAGGTGGCGGTGGCGGGGGGGTGGGGGGGGGAAGCTAGAGAAAAGAAAGGACTACTATTTCACATCCATTGGAATGGCTATTATTAAAGAAACAGAAAATAACAAGTTTCAGTGAGGATGTAGAGGAATTGGAATTCTTGTGCATTGCCGGAAGGAATATAAAATGGTACAGCCACAGTGGAAAAAAACAGTATGCTTATTCCTAAAAGAAATAAAGATAGAATTACCATATAACCAGGCAAATCCACTTCTAGACATATATTTAAAAGAACTGAAAGCAGAGGCTTGAACAGATATCTATACACGCATGTTCATAGCAGCGTCATTTAAAACAACCAAAATGGGACACCTGAGTGGCTCATTCAATCGAGCATCTGACTCTTGATTTTGGCTGAGGTCATGATCTCGTGGTTGTGGATTTGAGTCCCACCTCAGGCTCTGCACTGACAGCACAAGCCTGTGGGGGAGATTTTCTCTGCCCCTCCCTCTCTCTCTCTTTCTCAAAATAAATATATTAAAAATAAAATAAAATAGCCAAAAGATGGAAGAAACCTCTGTCAATCTTATTGACAGATGAATGAGTAAACAAAATGTGGTAACAGACATATAGTGGAATATTATTCAGGCTTAAAATGGAAGGAAATTCTAACATGGAAGAAGTGTGAAGATATTCTACTAAGTGAAATAAGCCAGTCACAAAAGGAAAAATACTGTATTATTCCATTTACATGAGGTCCCTACAGTAGTCAAATTCACAGAGACAGGAAGTAGAATGGGAGTGGTTAGGAACTGGCAGAAGGAAAAACAGGAAGTTATTATTTAATGGCTATTATTTAAATAAATAAAGTTACTATTTATTTCAGTTTTGCAAAGTGAAAACAGTTGTGGAAATGGTTGCACAACGATATTAATGTACTTAACTCCATTGAACTGCACACTTAAAGATGGTTAACATTTTTAATTTCATGTTAAGTATACTTTACGATAATTTAAAAATATATAAATCAAGTGACTAATTAATGGCTAAAGTATAAGTTAGGTTATTTTAATAATATGTTGCTAATTTATGGCATTATAACGCCTGGTGATCAATACTTTTTTCCCTCTGATAAAGGAAGCATTTGGATTGACTGAAACCTTAAAAAATATTGGACCCCACTAGAAAACAAATGTCACATCCGAACACAAGGGGCTTTATGAAGCAAGGTCAGTTTCCAGTTAACGTAGAAATTCATATTCTGTGGCTAACCCTGGAAATTCTTACTGTTAAAGGTGGAGATACACACAGTTTTGGTTTCAAGTGACAGAAACCCAGCTCCGCCTACTCTACAAATGAAAGGAAATTCAAGAAAGGATACTATGTTAGTTCTTGGAGTCACAAAGATATGTTAAATGATCATGCTGCAGGGAGGATGGAATTGTCATACAGGTAACCACTGAGAGCAGGAACTCAAAAACAGCTGGATTTTAATCAACAATGTGTGCTTTTCTGAGTGTTGACTTCTTATTTTCCTTCTCCTCTCTCTCCTCTCTCTGTTTCTCCCTCCTCTCTCAACTTTCCCTTTTTTGCTGAACTCCTTCCTCTGCACAGTATAAAATACAGCCACTAACAATGGCTGGCTTATAATATCTTCAGCACTTGAGAGACTAGTCAACTCTTATTAGATCTTACATATAAAACTCCTAGAGAAGGAATTCATTTGCCTTACTTGGATAAGGTTACCGTCTTTAGATCAATCTAATGTCACCAGAATATGTTTTGTGGGAACCTCATATTTCCCACATGGATAGGACAGTTAAGGATACAATTTTTGGAAGAAAGGAATGGTGGATCTATAAGGACTGAACTAAACAGACAAAACTGTGCCTATTTTTATTTTTTTTTTTTTTGCACTTCATTTCTTTTATTGATGCTAATTATTTTTATGTGTTTATTTATTTTATTTTTTTTGATTTCAGGGAAGCTACCAACTGATTGTGCTTCGACCTTGCCTGCATACAGTATCATTTACAGGAAAATATTATGCTATTTTTCATATTTATTATAATGCCACTTAAATATACAAAATATACAAGCTCATTATGCTTATAAGCTCATAAAATATAAAACAAAAATTACAGTTAAACACAAATGCTAGAAGCCAATAATTTACAAATTAATGATATCTGATTTTAATTAACTAAATGAAATAGATGATGTTATTTTTCTGTAATGAAAATATTATTTGCAATTTCAATATAATTCTGATTATGATGAAGCAATGCTTTTCAGTTTTCATGGAAATAGTACCATATTCACTGTGATGGTAATTCTCTTATGAGTATTATCTTTTACAAACACTGCTCAACTCATTGCTACAGAGTGCTAAATTGTTATTTGGCCTTCACTTCATTCATAATTTCTAAATCAATTGTCTCTATTACTTTCACATTGTTGTATAATGATTGAAGTGGCGTTCTTAAAAAATGAAACATGAAAATCACACAGTAATATATACTTCCAAGGCTGTTTTCTTCAGATTATGCAGAGTATGGATATGTAATTTTAGAAAATAACCAACATACATTCACACTATTAGGAAACAGTTGCAAGGCACCTGGATGGCTCAGTAGGTTAAGCATCTGACTCTTGATTTTGGTTCTGGTCATGATCTGACAGATAGTGGGATGGAGCCCCTCATCAAGCTTTGTGCTGACAGTGCACATCCTGTCTGGGATTCTCTCTTACTTCCTCTCCCTCGCTCTCTGCCCCTCCCCACTCCATTCTCATTCTCTCTCTCAAAGTAAATAAAAAAAAGAATCGGTACATTATAACATATAAGAGTATTATAACATAAAATGTAGGTCCTTAGCTTGAGAAACCCTGAAATAAAATGACAGGGAAAACAGAAAGAGGAGCTCGAAAGACAATTGAAAAGTAGACAATCGAGAAGAAGAATGAACAGTTTTCCTCCTTTAGCCGCACTATTTGATTTGAAAGGCAAAGCATTCTCAGAGCAAATATTCTCTGATATCTTATGATTACTCTTGTATTTGCACTAAAGCTTGAACAAAGGAAATAAAATAAGGCCATTTGGATAGTTTTCATTTGGGCTCTCCATGTATATATATACCTTGGTAAACTGAAATGACTGTGCTGAGTGAATCCATTCTAACTAAAGGTATATAGATTTGGCGATAGATCATCTACTTTTGCAAATCTGAAAATAACCTAAAAAAAGAAATTCATAATCATTATTGAAAAAGGAAGATGCTTTACTTACTCTTAAAATTAATTCAAAATATTATTACTGAAAAGAACAATTATGTATATTATAATTTATCATGGACATAATACAAATAGGTGACTTGAGAATAATTTATGATAACTAATTAAAGAATGATATAGATGATTTATGCTCTAATTTTTTTTTTAATTTTCATGCTCTAATTATTTTTGTTTAAAGTTTATTTATTTTGAGAGACAGAGAGAGCATGAGTGGAGGAGGGGCAGAGACAGAGGCAGAGTGAGAGGGAGTAAGAGAGAATCCCAATCAGGCTCTACAGTCAGTGCAGAGCCCAATGTGAGGCTCGATCCCACAAACTGTGAGATCATGACCTGAGCTGAAAGCTACAGTCAGATGCTCAACCAATGGAGCCACCCAGATACCACTATATTCTAATTCTTAAGAGCATGACATTTTGAGGCTTAAATAATTTTTTTAAACTTTTAACGTTTTTTTTAATTTATTTTTGAGACAGGGAGAGACAGAGCATGAACAGGGGAGGGTCAGGGAGAGGGAGACACAGAATCTGAAACAGGCTCCAGGCTCTGAGCTGTCAGCACAGAGCCTGATGTGGGGCTTGAACTCACAGACCGCAAGATCATGACCTGAGCCGAAGTCGGCTGCCTAACCGACCGAGCTACCCAGGCGCCCCAAGGCTTAAAGAATTTTTAATATCAACATCATATATTTGAACATATCACTAAATAAAACAGCTAGCCAGCTGGTTAAGTTCAACCATATAATTAAGAGTAAATCATCCAAACATGCCAGGTAAAACGCAGATATGGTCATATAGGATTTTAAAAAATTAGATGATATGTCTACAAGAAACACGCAATAAATATAACGCTATAAATAGGTAAGGGACACCTGGGTGGCTCAATCAGTTGAGCATTTGACTCTTGATTTTGTCACAGGTCATGATACCACTCATGGGTTGGAGCCCTGAGTAGGGCTCATTGCTGAGCATGGAGCCTGCTTAAGATTCTCTCTCTCTACCTCTGCCTCTCTCCCCAACTTTCATGCACTCTGTTCCTCAAAAAATAAAATAAAATAAAATGAAAATAGATAAAAGTAAAATGTTGAAAAAAGACATGTCATGCAAACACTAAACTAATGAAATGTGGAGTAGCTGTATTAATATCAGATCTAGTAAAATTCAGAACACGTAATAATGCCAGAGATCAAGGTAATGAAAAATGACTCAATTCATTCAGAAGACAAAAGTCCTAAAGGTACACCTAAAGGTGTACACACCTTAAAACAGAGTTTCAAAATTCATGAAGGGAAAAAAAAAATGACAAAAAAAGGAGAAATTAATAAAATCACAACAATAATCACAGACTCCACTCTCACTAATGCATAGAAAAAAAGAAAATATGAGTAAAAATATAGAAGACCGAATTAGTGAAATTCAAAGCATTAAGGTAATAAATGGGTTTAGCAATGCCCCATGATTAAAGGTCAATGTATAAAAATCAATTGTATTTATATAGTCTAGTAATAAACTAGAAATTAAAATATATAAAAAAACTTTATTAAAGCATGAAAATCATGAAATACTTAAAGATACATTTAACAGGGGCGCCTGGATGGCTCAGTCAGTTGAGTGTCTGACCACGGCTCATGACATGATCTCACAGCTCGTGGGTTCGAGCCCTGAGTCGGGCTCTGTGCTGACAGTTCTGAGCCTGGAGCCTGCTTTAGATTCTGTGTCTCCCTCTCTCTCTGCCCCTCCCCTGCTCGTGCTCTATCTCTGTCTCTCTCTTTCTCAAAAATAAATAAACATTAAAAACAAGATACATTTAACAAAATACGTGTAAGATTTGTATGCTGCAAACTTTATTTATTTATTTTTTCAACGTTTATTTATTTTTGGGACAGAGAGAGGCAGAGCATGAACGGGGGAGGGGCAGAGAGAGAGGGAGACACAGAATCGGAAACAGGCTCCAGGCTCTGAGCCATCAGCCCAGAGCCTGACGCGGGGCTCGAACTCACGGACCGCGAGATCGTGACCTGGTTGAAGTCGGACACTTAACCGACTGCGCCACCCAGGCGCCCCCTGTATGCTGCAAACTTTAAATGAAAGAGAAAAAAAGATACCACCGCAAATGAAGATTTATACTAATTCCATAACTCAGAATACTCAATGTTAATATGTCAATTTTTCTCAATTTGATTAATAATTTAAATGCAATCCCA
Organism: Herpailurus yagouaroundi; assembly: GCF_014898765.1. Classification (NCBI taxonomy): domain Eukaryota; kingdom Metazoa; phylum Chordata; class Mammalia; order Carnivora; family Felidae; genus Herpailurus; species Herpailurus yagouaroundi. Next base: position 33,320,387 of record NW_024412403.1, read on the forward strand.
ATTATAACCACAGTGTTTTCTATAGAAACAAAGATACTGGTTTGAAAAATTCACATTGAATGTTAAAGGTAAATAACTAGATTCATACAGTTCTAAAAAAGAACAAAACCAGGAGACTCACACTAGCTGAATTCACTATTCAAAAATCAAGACAGTTTTGAATAACCCGTGAATCAGAGAAATAGGTTAGAGAATCCAGAAGTAGATCGAACATTAATAGATCCATAAATATATACTCAGTAGGCATAAGTGCCAATGTAATTCAATGGGAAATGGATAGTATGAGCACAAAATGAATTGTGACACAACATAAAAAATTAATCTGAAATGGATCATAGAAATAAACATAAAACCTAAAACTCTCTCTATATATACATATATATATATATCTAGATATATATATATACATACATATGTAGATATACATACACATATATCTATCTAGATAGATAGATATACATACATCTATATATATTAGCAGAAATACATGATAGCCTATATTTGTGACCGTGAGTTAAACAAATATTTTGATAAGACAAAAAACACTAATTAGAAAAGAAAAAAAAAATTAAAATATCTTGCTTTTCAAAATACACTCCTGAAAAAATGAAAAGATAAGCTACTGAAGAGAAGAACATATTCATAAAATATATTCTGATAAAGGACTTGGATCCTTAATGTATAAAGAATTCTTCCAACTCAGGAATGAAATACCAAATAAAATCCCAACACGGGGAAAACATTTTGAACACATTACTGAAAAAGAGATACAGATGGCAAAAAAAATTGATAAAGAAAAAACATTATGAGCCATAAGGGAAATAGAGATTAAAACAGTGTCATACCACCACAGACGGTCCCTGACTTACGGTGGTTTGACTTACAAGTTTTCAACGTTATGATGGTGCAAAAGTGATATGCATTCAATGGAAACAGTACTTCGAATTTTGAATTTTGCTCTTTTCCCAGGCTAGTAATACGCGGTCTGATCCTGTCTCACAACTCCGGGCAATGGCACTGAGAGTGGCAGCTCCCAGGGAGGCACTTGATCACAAGGATGGACACTGATACACGTAGACACCTTCTGTATTCACAAAACCATTCTGGTTTTCACTTCTGGTATGGCATTCAATAAATTACATAGTATATTCAACACTTTATTATAAGTAGGCTTTGCATTAGATGATGTTGCCCAACTGTATGCTAACGTAGTGCTCTGAACATGTTTAAACGATAATGTTCAGTATATTAGGCATATTAAATACGCTTTTGATTTATAATATTTTCAACTTATGATGGGCTTATTGGAACATAACCCCATCATCAGTTGAGGAACCAAGAATCAAGTAAATTCTGTAATTGGAGAAGAAAGGGTTGGGAGAGAATTACTAATCTCTTTGAAGAATCTATTATTTATTTATTTATTTTTATTTAAAAAAAATTTTTTTTTCAACGTTTATTTATTTTGGGGACAGAGAGAGACAGAGCATGAACGGGCGAGGGGCACAGAGAGAGGGAGACACAGAATCGGAAGCAGGCTCCAGGCTCTGAGCCATCAGCCCAGAGCCCGACGCGGGGCTCAAACTCACGGACCGCGAGATCGTGACCTGGCTGAAGTCGGACGCTTAACCGACTGTGCCACCCAGGCGCCCCAAGAATCTCTTTATTATTTATATCCTCTATTTACTTTTACAAAGTACCAGTCCACTTACCTATATTTTTGTTTTGGCTTAATATTTAAAACATCAATTGAGGGGCACCTGGGTGACTCAGTCAGTTGAGCGTCAGACTTCGGCTCACGTCAAGATCTCACTGTTAGTGGGTTCGAGCCCTGCATTGGGCTCTGTGCTGACAGCTCAGAGCCTAGAGCCTGCTTTGTATACTGTCTCCCTCTCTCTCTCTCTGCCTCTCCCCTGCTTGCACTCTGTCTCTCAAAAAATAAAATAAAAAATTTAAAAAAAAACAAAAAAAACATTAAAACATCAGTAGACATAACATGATTTTTACCTAATCCGTTAAAATTTACCATGATAAATTAATTTAGAACTATGAAGAGATTTAAGAAAAGTGGAGAAGTCACTTAACTTCCTGTGCATTGCATTACCTATTGGACTGAAAAAAAAAAAGTGTTATTTTTGTACCTTCAATATTTGCAATGCAGCTACAATTTAATCATGTTTTCCATCTGGTAGAACAGGAACTTCAAAATAGAAACCATTCGTATGAAGCCTTCTAGCACAGTTCCAAAGAAAATGATAACAATTAAATGCTATATGTCACCTAATATGTATCAGTCACTCTTCTAAACACTTCGCACATATCCATCCTTTTATCTTTGTAACAACGCTGTGATATAAAAACAAATGGGGTTGTTTGAGGATAAAACAAAATGCCAGACTCCCTTGGAGGGTGTATTTAAAATCTTTTTTTTTTTTTAATGTGTATTTATTTTTGAGAGAGACAGAGACAGAATGCAAGTGGGTTAGGGGCAGAGAGAGAGGGAGACACAGAATCCCAAGCAGGCTCCAGGCTCCGAGCTGTCAGCACAGAGCCCCACGGGCCCGAATCCAGGAGTTGTGAGATCATGACCTGAGCCAAAGTCTGACGCTCAACCGACTGAGCCACCCAGACACCCTCTGGAGGGTCTATTTAAACTTCTCAAGTTTTAGAAGATGCGGATGCTTGAGTGTGGACTTAAGCAGAACTGGTCACATTTTCTTGTCGGTACGTTTAACTGAGCTATATTTTGTACATCCTTTTCATTAGTAATTTGTAGCATGGAGTTTAGAATACACTCTGCAGCTATATGCATGATGAGTACAAACAGTAAATTTAAAGAGCTTCTCAATTCCATAAATTTGAAAAAAAAAATCAAAATTTTGATTTCTAATATATTGTATAAAATTGTATACATAGAGTAATAATTTTCTCATTCTCTGGGTATCTCATTATTGCTAGTGAATATAGTTGACATGATAAATTTGAAAAAAAATCAATATTTTGATTTCTAATATACTGTATAAAACTGTATACCTAGAATAGTAATTTTCTCATTCTCCAGGCATCTGTTTATTGCTAGTGAATATGGTTGATATGTTCTCTTTTTTACCAGAAAGAAGTGAATGATAGCCTTTATTTTTAGATGGCAAGTTTTGAAATCACCTATGAAATAAGGATTATTGAACATCATCTTGAACTACTTAAAGCAAATATTCACTCTCAAAAATGGAGAATATTCTTTGAATTTTATTTTTGTTTCAACTCCATGGGAATTATTTTCCTTCCTAATACTTTACAGGACTATTATAACTTTGTTAATAAAGTTAAGTGTAAATAACAGGGAATAAATTCAAATGTGTACACAATCCAAGCTAGATGTTAAGCCAAAAGACAGAGAGGTACAGACCAAAAGGAGTGAAGGTGTAAGAAGGAGTCTAAGAGGCAGAGATGAAGTTGGGGTATATTGGATTCTTCATTACTGCACTTACTCATAGACCACAGTTTCCTGTAACTAAGGGAAATTAGTAGCACATGAATGTCAATTGGGCTATATGCACATATATCTTCGTTGATCATTTTGTTCCCACAGATTTTTTCTTTCACTTAATTTTACCACTTCTATTATATTAGGAAGCCAGCAATAATCGCCCCTCTCCCCAATCATTTAATTTTTTTACTGGTGGAAATTTGACTAATTTAAATATGGAGATCCTTTAGAAAAAATTATATTCTATAACTTAAGTAATCTACTGTTAGGTGTTGGGAAGAATGGAAGCAGAATTTCAGTATAGAGTAATTTCCACACTTTGTACTTTGGCTTCCTTTTAAACCTGGAGATCTTGATATTAACATTGAAAGTGACGTTTGGGCCCGTCTAGTCCATCATTTCGTCGAATACGAAAGTTCCTTCCTTGAACGTATTCATAAGTGTGTGTGTACTAGAGACATCACAATCAAAAACTGGGGCAAAATCTCTTGAATTTATGTTGAATCTGGAAAAAAATGTGTTTATATGAATTTTAACAAGACACTTATTAGGTATTCAATTCAAAGTTCCTGAATAAATTGACTCGCTACAGGTTTTCTTCTCCCCTCTCTTTATAGTACAATCCCCAAGGCCATAACAATGCCCATCACCATATCCTGTCAGAAAGTGATTCTTCTGAAGCTTCCTGTGACAGCTTCTTCCTTTTTTCTTACTGCATTATTGGTGAGGTGTTCCTGGTTCGAGACATTGACAGAACAAGGCTCCCTTCGCACACACTTTTTATCCCTATCCTACAAAAGCCTATTTTGAGAAGAATTGAAAAGCACACTGGATAACGCAGGCAACAGCAAATGGTTTGCTTCTGACATAAGTGTTGCAGGCACTACCGCTGGCTTCAAAGGAGGATTTGAAGTGACAGTAAGGATGCTCTTGAAATAACTTTGCACGACTAGGGTTTATAGGGATGACTGAAACATGTTAGCTATATAATAAAAATCCCGAATATGAAGGCAGACATTTTATTTTGATTATACACCCACACTGCTTCTCTGAAAAAAATGTGGAAAAAATATGAGGACAAATTGCTATATCTTGAGAGCTATGAAAAGAAAAAGGGTGAGGTTTGTCAAACATAATAAAGGCTAACTCATGAAAGACCATAATTAAATAAAATTAGGGATGTTTGGTGGTTCAGTCAATTAACTGTCTGACTCTTGGTTTCGGCTCAGGTCATGAACCATTTCATGGTTCGTAAATTCTAGCCCCAAGTCAGGCTCTGTGCTGACAGGGCAGAGCCTGCTTGGGATTTTCTCTCTTCCTCTCTCTCTGTCCCTCCCTTGCGCGCGCTCTCTCTCTCTCTCTCTCTCTCTCTCTCTCTCAAAACAAATAAACTTAAAAAAGCAATTTAAAAAATAATAATAAATAAAATTTAAAACTCAATCTCAGTAATTTCAGCAGCTCAACAGCTACACATGGCTAGAGGCTGTGGTGCTCAACACCATTGTGAATATTCCCATCATCATGGAAAGTTCTACTGGAGAGCCTCGATAGAGAAAAACTAATATGAAATGGCAATTTTCCAGTTTTTGTGGAGCAATCTTGCAAAATATATACACTTATTTATAAAATAATCTAAAAGATCACAGGAAGAGTCAGTGATATTTAGTAACTGATCTCTTGGTGTGCCTGGGTGGCTGAGTCAGTTAAGTGTCCAACTTTGGTTCAGGCCATGATCTCACAGTTCGGGGGTTTGAGTCCCGCATTGCGCTCTGTGCTGACAGCTCAGAGCTTGGAGCCTGCTTCAGATCCTGTGTCCCCCTCTCTCTCTGTCCCTCCTTCTACGTCTCCCCCACTCATGCTTTCTCTCTCTCTCCCTTCCTCCCTCCCTCTCTCTCAAAATAAATAAGTAAACATTAAAAAAAAAGAATATACATAGGTTTTTTAAATGTGTTACATATTTTATAGTTTCTGTTGTTTTATATTATAATTATATTATTATGTATAATTATATTACATGCATATATATTATCTATATGTGAGAGAGAGAGAGATTATTGCTGCTATAGAAAAAAGTTTGTTGCCTTTTAAAATTTAAATTGCATCCAGGACAGGGGCATCCGGGTGGCTCAGTTGGTTAAGCGTCCAACTTCGGTTCAGGTCATGATCTCACAGTTTGTGGGTTCGAGCCCCGCATCGGGCTCTGTGCTGACAGCTCAGAGCCTGACGCTAGCTTCAGATTCTGTGTCTCCCTCTCTCTCTACCCTTCCCCCACTCATTCTCTGTCTCTCTCAAAAACTTAATAGTAACTGATTCCTACAGATTGAAAAAACTACTTTTTAAAATATTAAAATATTGCATTCTTATAGACATGAATAGGATTTGAGGGAAAAACCAAAAAATAATAAAATTAAAAATAAGATTTGAGGGAGGAAACATATAATTTAGATACATTTATATTCTAAACTATTTTAATGCTGTTTCTCACTACTTCGAAATATATTACACCTTCACTGTTTAACTAGCAAAAAACAAATCTTAAAACATGACCCTTCTTCCCAAACTCCCAGCCCTGAGCCCTTTCTAGAGAAGAAACTTATATCTGATTTTTACATGAGAAAAAAACAGTCTCTGAGGACTCTTCCAACTTTTAATATGCACTGTTTTGAAAAGTTTAAAAATATAGTATGTTGAATACAGCATAAGCAAGTAACACTATTGGGTGATTTGCATTTACAACTTTAGAGCTAATGTACAGTCTCATTTGCAGATACCTTTAGTTATGCTCGCTGTTTTATACTGTACAAAATCTACTTGAAGGGGATTGGACTGTGATCATGTGGATGGTTTGCCACATATTACAATGCTTTATTATTACAGCATGACTTTAGAATGACTTCATTTCTCACAGGTGATAGGGCTATCTTTGAGTTATACTAGCGATTCCAATTGAGGCAATAAAAAGCATTGTTTATTCCGTAAATAGTATACTAGTCCATTAGCCTTCTTTTTCAAAAAGATTTCTGACTTGAGTATATTGTCATCTTTTCCTCGATCTATATGGGTAGGACGAGAAAAAAGATTTAGCTTCCTCTGAATTATTGTATTGTGACACAAAATTAAAAGGAAGGGAATCGTCCCCAGTGAAACAGGATCGAATGCAAACAGATAAGGTATTTTCTAATTTTGACCTAAAGCTTCAGAAAGCTCAATGGACTCAGGCTACTTCGTAGGAAAGGAAGATTAACACCCTGGAAGGGCAGTCACTGAAATCAGCATAGGCCACCGAACAGAGGATGAGTCGTATTTAACACCATTCAAAAGAAAACCAGCCATATTTAGTTCTGCGAAGTATCCAGCATCAGATGAGCCTCATCTGCCACGTGACAGTTGCAAAGGCAGGAAAAAGCAGTCTGATTTTCCCCACAGTAATTCTAATTTATTTAGCGTGAATCTCAGCTTCTAACTTGCCAAAATACAACCATACGCATCTTCTTAATTATACCAGGGTCTGGTTTTTGGAGAACCTGGCAAGCAGGCTAATTTCTGTAGAAGGAGATAAGACTCATTAATTTTCCAAGAAAGAGTAAAAGAACAGAATTAAGGACTTTTTTTTGAGAGAAAGGAGAAGCTTTTTCAATTTTAGGGCTTGACTGATGCTGGTAAAATACTCTCTCCTTCCTCAACAGGCTGGAAAACCCACTCACTAAGAAGAAAATGGAAGAAAAAGGTGCCTTTTGGTTCTTTTCCACCATTCTCCCAATCTGGCCCCACAGAACACAATACTGGCACCATGGAAAGAACTGTGCCTAAGACCCGAAGTTTTAAGAAAAACTTCCCTTACTTTCAGAATATCAAGCGGCACCACTGGAACACATCTGGTCAATTTATCTTTCCTAAATCTAAATTTAAAAAGCCAGGTAATAGAAAATAGAAGAAGTAGTGAATGAATAGGAAAATACATATATATAAGTATTGTTCACTGGCATCAAGTCAATGGCATCCAGTAGAGAGCTTCTAAGGAAATTTTACTTTTATCCGACAATGATAAGCTCAGTTTCAGGTTGCGTTAATAATTCTATAGATAACGTTGATAGACGTTTTAATAGGATGCACAATCAAATGATATCTTGAATTACATCATAGTTTAAAGACAGCACAGCTAAATTAAAAAAGGTTTTATGCAGACAGTGCCCTTGGATATCCATAAGAGGAATATATTTTCTAAATCTATCCTGATGCATTCATTTCTGATTTGTTCCTCCAAAGGGAAAAGAAAAAAAAACTTTATTTTCAGAAGGACTCTCTCTGTAGTATGTATCTGCTTTAAAGCAAGTGTAATACAGCAAAAAAGTAGACTATGAGGAGAAAAAAGTATTTTCCAGAAAGGCAGAAACCAGTAGCATTTCACATTAGATAAAACTAGGTTGGAAGAAATATTCATAAGCAAATAGCAAGAATTTTTTTTCTACCTTTAATTCACACTACTACAGAAATGCCTAGTATTTACCTACACATGCTCCCATGGATTTGATGTCGTCTGCACTACAGACTTAACTATCATTTAATGATATTTATCAATGAAGTAAATGTAAATTTTTCTGGAAAGAAAAGCTAGTCCAGGTATGAAAATGGGACTACTAGCTAGTGCTCTCATTATTATGGCTCTGCTATTTGAGATCATTTCTAATTCCTCCAAAGTTACTGAATTAATACATTTTTGTAGGATTATCCTCCATGCTTCCAGAGGTTTCTATGGTTTGAGTCCTAAATATTTAGTGAGTATCTGCCTCAGTAGCTTGTAAGAGTTAAAATGAATTTTCTTATTTTACAAATATGCATATCAAAGTTCTATTTGCTCCATCACTGAGAAAGAGATATGGTGGGGGGGGGGGAGGGAGGGAGGGGAAGGGGAATAAGCAGTATAAAAAATGGGTTTTGAGTCAGCTGTTTAATAACATTGTCATTTTAAGAACACTATTGAAGTCTACCAATTTTCCCTTTCTCTCTTGTTCTCTTTCAGGTTATTTAGCAATCAAGAGAAAGTTAGGTTGGGGCACCTGTGAAGAAAAAATTATGGTACTTTCCAAAATACACATTTGATATGCATCGGAGAAGTATGTTTCCATTTTTCAGTGTGATCACGACAGCATTACCTTAAAAGCTGTTACTCATTTTCATTTGGTGTTATTAGTACGATTAGTTGTTTTCTTTAGAATTATCAGAAATGACTTGTCTTTACTTGCAGCATCTTCAATCGATATAAAGCTAAAGCAGTTATATTGTATTTTTAAAAGTACAAGATTAAGAGGAAAAATTTTCCTCTCTTGCTTATTGTTCAAATGTAAAGTGCTGGTTAGCTTGAAAACACTGCACGCAAAAGAATTTTTATAGTTGTAAGAATATAAAATCAGGAACGGCTAAAGTCTATGAATGGGAAAGAGAAAAAATGGTCTCTTCTTATTAATTTAGAATGTTTTCAGATTCTTCCTGGTTTCATTTTTTTTTCTTCATTTGCTCTCTAATCTTTATTCTTATCACCTTTCACTTGGGAATTGAATAAAATGTAGACCATGTATACAATACATATAAAAAACATTCTGCCAAACTTCTTCCTGCTTTGGAAATCACAAATTCCTTTAAATTGTCCTTAAACCTGCCAATGGCATATAAGACAAGATCACCAAAGTGCTTAGAACTTCTCAACAGAAAGATAATCAATAAAGCATTATTATGGCGGATTCTGACATTTGCATTTAGAATCTTTTCTCTTAAAGAAAATGGTTCATCATATAGAACTGACTGAATGCTTTAGGCTGAACTTCCTAGGAACCTGAATTATTTAGTCTGAACCTTATCTCAAGTGAAATATTTTTTTAATGGAGGTATTTTTCCCAAGCAATGTGATAATTCATGACGATGGCACTTAACACATATTGATAACCCATTTAAAAATATTTCAAGTTTTTCTATCACCTGGAACTACTCCACCACTTCTGTCATCTCTGATGACACTTCTGGCTTTTAATATATCCCTTTTCCAGCCCATGAAGTTTCATTTTAGCCTGATATCACATATCACCCAATTCAGTCTTGGTATCAATGTCACTCATTTCAAATACTAATCATTCTTCAAGGACTGATTCATATACTTCAAGGAATTTTTTCTTCAGTGTTCTATCTTTATTCAGGTCCCATGCTATTTTGTGGTACTATTCCAGCATTGACCATATGCAAGGTTTTGTTTTCTGGTTATTTCTGTAAATATCACCATTCTCTGGTGATATTTCACCATGGTGAAACTGTCATGATAAACCCCACTGTGGGGTCTCCCCCCTAGGAGGCTTCAACGTTAAAAGTCAAGAAAGCTCAACATCTGGGCTCACTATAATTTTGTAGACTATAACCTCTACTGAACTGCCTGCCAAAGAATACAAAATTGAATTTTTATCTCCTTTGTTTTTGAACTCCTTAAGCCTTCCTTACTGAGATGTCTGAGACTATTCTCAATAACTAAAACTAAGCCTACCTTTGCTCTTGTCCAGCTCGAGTGGGTATAGAGAAGGTGTACTTCTTCTGTCTATATCCCACCTACACGGCATTTTTAAAAGTGGTCCTACACCACAAGAACAAAGGAGGTCAGTGGTGACAGTGGGGGTTGGGGGTGGGTCTACTCATGGAAGAGCTTAAAAGGGTCTCCTTGTATTTCTACTGCCCAAAAGTAGTACGTGAAGACATCTGATTAGATATTTTTTCTCCATGAAATGTGCTACACGGAATGCCCTTTTCATTCTCTATTTTACTAATCAAAACCTTATGTTACGTTCTAAGAAAGAGCTTAATTGGCATCACTTTAATTAAAACACTACTGATCAACCTCCCTGACCAATCACTTTCTTTGAAACCACTTAAAATACCTACTTCAAATGTGTATAATTTTTCACACTTTTAAATCTTTTATATTTCTATTTTAAAAATATCTGCTTCAAAACTTCTATTACAGTGATATAGTATGCTGTTTTTATATTTAAATCACAGGACATATTAAAAACATACTAGATGACTGAAAATTTTTATATGAATAAAAGTTCATAATGTGTTTTAACACAATAGACATGTAGGGGAGATAAATCAATAACTAGTATACATTTTGTTGATACTCTCAATTTAATATTCATACATTGGTAAATTATAATGTTTATGAGTCTGATTTGGTAGATAAATGACAAGTAGTAATCAGTAAATAAGAAATAAAATCACTGTAATAAAGTAAAAAATAAAAGAATTAAGTTATTTATTTGAATGTAACCACAGAGCTAACTAGAGGTAGAGCTAACATTCAGAAGCCAGGTTATCTGACTCTCAGGCTGTGTCCAACCACAGTAGATAGCACTCGCTGTACTAAAAGCAGATGAACACAGGTGTTCTGTCTACTCATGCTTATCTAAAAGCTACATCAGAATTACTTACATGATCAATTAACCCATGGTCAAGTGTATCTTCTTGCCACATAATTGCAGATTTAAAAAAACAACTTAGAATTCCAGTTTTGTCAATATAGAAAAATTAAATACCTGAAAATTCTCTTGCTATAAAAAAAATTCTCTCTACAAATATTAAGCAGACTATTACTAGATCTCCTATTAAATGTATAACTGAGCTCACAAGCCAGTAAAGGCAATTTCTAGAAGCTAAAAATAAGATTCAACAGACCATTAAGTACATGAGCTAATTTAATCACGAGGTTGCTCAGGAGGGCTTGCTGATCTCAATAATCTAGGACAGTGGTTCTTAAGTGGGGGCAATTTTGCCCTTGTGGGGACATTTGTAACTGGATAGAGACATTTTGGTGGTAACAGCTGGGAAGGGATATGTATTACTGGCATCTTGTGGGTAGAGGGTAGGTTTTACTACTAAGCTTTCTATAATGCACAGGATACAAGTCCCCCACCTCTGCCCCGCACTAAACAATTATCCATCACAAGATGCCAATAGTGTTGATGTAGAGAAATCCTCCTCTAGGGTTTTAGATACTAACTCCTAGTTGAAGATGCAGAAGAAGGTCTTGGACTAATAATATCAAGGGAGTGAAAGCAGATATACCTTATGTTACAAAATCGGTATCTCTTCAGGGCTAACGCGAAGTGAAATGGACAGTCTGCTATTCAGGCAAAAGGAAATTTTTGTGTTTGGGCCTGGGCCTGAACATTTGTAGCCATGATCTACCCTCAGGCATGTTTGCATTTCTGGCATCCTCTGTTATTAGATCTTGGATAACTCCCAGCCACAAAGTTACTTTGTTGTGGTAAAACCCTGGGGATTCCAAAAGAAGCAAATGCAAAGAGCAGGGTAGAAAAGTACCTTCACACATACATAAGGGCTCACAAAGATAAACTCATCATCTAAACTATAAAATACACAAGATCAAAAGTCCACAGATAATACAACAGAAGGACTCAATCACTGAACACTTCAGATAAATTTTTGTTTTGCTCATTGTTACTCAGATATGCTTAAATTAATTAAAAATATAAACTAGTAATTGGAAATAAAAGGAGGCATTCTTTTTAAAAATTAACCTTGGACAAAAGTGGGCAGGGTGAATCTTATTCAGTTTTGATACAATACACAGATTCTTAGATTTAAATACTATGGCAGTCCTGAGAAAGACAAATACAAATAATCACATATCAGGAGAGATTGTAGTGAAATTGCAGAGGATCAAAGAAAGACAGATAATCTTAAAATCAAATAGGGAAGTAAAAAAAAATGCCCAGAAAAGAAGAACAATTAGCCCAACTGCAAGCCTCTCAACCACAATAACAGAAAATAGAAGACAATACAGTATCTTCGAAATGTAAGAAACCAACTGTCAACCTGGAATTCTGAATCTTGACAGCCTAAAAACATTTCCAAAGAAAATCTGAAAAAAAGCTTTTCAAAAGTGTCTTGATGAAAAGATAAGAGCTTGGTTTTTAACTCTTGTTGACCACTAAAAACACTTGGGGGATTTTGAAATTTTCAGTATCAAACAACAGCTCAGATTTATTAAATTAGGATGCCTGCGAGCAAGACTGGGTCAATAGTTTGTTTGTCTGTTTTCAAATTCTGTAGATGAGGACACCTGGGTGGCTCAGTCTGTCGAGCATCTGCCTCTGGATTTCCACTCAGGTCGTGATCTCATGGTCCTGAGATTGAGCCCAGCATCAGGGGCTCCACGCTGAGAGTGCAGATTCTGCTTGGGATTCTTTCTCTACCACTCTACCTGTCTCTCTGCCCCTCCCACATTCGCACGTGTGTGTGTGTGTGTGTGTGTGTGTGTGTGTGTGCATGCGCGCATGTGTTTGCGGGCATGCTCCCTTTCTCAAATTAAATAAACTTTAAAAAGAAATAATAAAGTTCTGCAGATGACTTCCATATGCAACTTGGTTGAGAACCACCAGTTAACAAGATTTGTACCATGGCAATTAATACCAAAGGAAGGTAGAAGCAAGAAATAGGCAATTGTTGAATACATTACATAATAATACCAATATCATAGTAACTATATATTATTTTTCTTCATATATGCATGTGTATAATGTATATAATATACAATATTTGTTTTTTAAAGTTTATTTATTTTCATAGAGAGAGAGAAAGGAGCAGAGACAGAGGGGGAGAGAGAGAGAATCCCAAGCAGATCATGACCCATGAGATCATGACTTGAGCAGAGATCAAGAGTTGGACGCTGAACCACCCAGGCACCTCTACAATATATATTTATTCCACAAAGTAAATACAAAAGGATAATAAAGACTGGCCAAGTTTTCCAACTACAGTATAATTCGAAGTCTAAACAGGTTTCATAGACCATGTTTCCTTACTGTAATGCAATAATTCCAAGTCTAAACATTAGCCTCAAATATACCTATTTGAGAATTTCAGAAGTAAATATCCGAATACTAACAGATCAAGAAAATTTTCAGAAAAAGTAAAATATCTAATTAAGAATGATAATGTGGGGCACCTGGGTGGTGCAGTCGGTTAAGCGTCCGACTTCAGCCAGGTCACGATCTCGCGGTCCCGGGAGTTCAAGCCCCGCGTCAGGCTCTGGGCTGATGGCTCAGAGCCTGGAGCCTGTTTCCCATTCTGTGTCTCCCTCTCTCTCTGCCCCTCCCCCGTTCATGCTCTGTCTCTCTCTGTCGCAAAAATAAATAAATGTTAAAAAAAAATAAAAAAAAGAATGATAATGAAAATATTTTTCAAAAAATGTGGGATTAGAATTGTATCAGCTTTAATTTGAGAAGGAGTAGAGAATTGATTGATTGATAAAATCAGGAGTAGATTGATAAAATCCCTATCCTACGATGTTTTGAAAAAGAAAAAAGTAAATCCAACCAATGAAATGATTAGGAAATTAGCTATGATGATTATAAAAATAAAAAATAAACAATAGAGAGAGCATAGATACTTTGTTTTTAATGTCAGGTTTTTGTTTAAATTCCAGTTAACATATGATGTAATATTAGTTCAGGTGTAGATTTTAGTGATTCATCACTAACAGCCAGTGCTCACCACAACTAGAGACAGGGCATATAACATTAAGTGTAGGTTCTTTGAAAAAATTAAGAGGAAATACTGAGAAAATATCAATAGGTTATATTAGGACTGAAAACCAGGAAATATATAATAAAATGTATAATTGTAGAATGTTGGTGCTGAGATGAGTGGTCTGTATAATGGAAAAAAATAAATTATTTCCTCAAAGCATACATAAAACAAAATTTTAAGTGTGAAAAAACTTAAATTTTTACTTGAAAATATAGAAGGAAAAAAAACATGCTAAATTTTCATACATTAAAAAAATAGAAACAAAGTAAAAAGACAAAAACTTATCTAATGAAAATAAAGGGATATATCAAGAAATCTAGAAATCTGTAAGCCAAAGTCAAGCAAACTATGGGAAAGTAAGCAAAGCCTATAAATAGGAATATTGAGGAAAAAATATAAATGGCCAATATAACATTAAATAACATAACATTAAAATATGCTCTCACTAAAATCAGGAAAGGCAATTAAGCTATAAGCAGACATTGTTTCTTACTCATCAATCTGTGAAAATTAATTATTGTCGCAATACTAAATTCTGACAAAGTTCTTGTATAATGGAAACTTCCACACCTGCTGATGGAAATACAAATTTCAAACGAATCTGAAAAGGATTTTTAACAATATTTCATAAAGTAGAATATGGTACAATATTTAGCTTGGTAATTGCATACTTATATGCAATTTTTATAATTATACATATATAAACTCTCAGTTATACAGTCAGGATAATGTATGATAAAGTTAATTGCAGTATTGTGTTTTGTGGAGAAAAACTAGAACAAAACCTAAGTATGTAATAATAGGATAAAGAATAAATTTGGATACGTGTTAATAATACAACCCTACAGAATAGTGAGAATATGGCTGCATATATAAATATGGAGTTATCTCATAGCAATAATTAAGTAAAAGAATATGAAGAATGATACATGTAGCATGACACTGTTTAGAAATTATTTCATAACACCAAAACTATAGATAGATTTTATGTGTTAAATATATATATAATATGTAATATGTGTTAAATATATATGTAATAGAATATATATGTAATAGAAACATGGCATTGCTTATCACATCCAAATTTAGGATGATCATTATCTCTCAGATGTTAGGAAAAGGGATCTGCAGGGAGGGGTCCGTAGGCATCTTCAATTGTATCCCTCATGGTTTATTACTTCTACAAGTTCTAGAAATGATAAAATAATGGGAAAACACTAATTCTGACAGAACTGGTTGGTAGTATATGAATAGTTATTATTTTTTCTGTGCACTTTTATAGCTCACAATGCTTCCCAATTTAAAAACAAAAAGAAAAGCATTGCTATTTTTAAAAAAGCACGTATCATTAAAATCATGTATAAGTAAGTTAATGTTAGAACAGCAGCGTCTATATAAATATGGTGGTTCAAATTTACTTCACAAACTGGCAGGTCAAAAATCTTCCTCCTAAAACTGAAGTCAACTGATTTATTTGCAGAACTCAGCGGTGCATCATGTAGTCAGCCACCTCTGAGCCCTCGTCTGCACCGTGGACGTCCCAGGAGATCAGCCACTGCATGGCTTCCCTCCACATTAGGTCTGGGGAGCCCGAAGCATTCATGGGTGAAATGGACACATCCAGAAGCTCTCCTTGGCATGGTTTAATGTTTCATTTGGTGCCAAAAATTATTATACTTTCATTCCACTTACATTCTTCTTCTATTTGTGCATGACTGAAAAATCTATTAAATGTCAGAAAAGATCACTGAAAAGAAACTAATATTGCTCAAAATAAAATTTATTTTACCATAATTCACCAACATTTTTTTCTCCTATTGCATTATGATTGAAATCTAGGTCACAGTGCAGTTAAGCTTATACTTTTCAATGCCAAATTGTTATAGATAGCAAAATGCTCAACTTTCTCTCCAAAGATTAATTTTACATGTAAAGTTATACATGTCAGTGAAACAGAAGCTCTCGAGTGTCACCTTCGGTGTATGAATGATTTATTATTGTATTCTTTTATGCTCAAGTTGATTTTTCCTGTGATTTTTTAATGTACCACAGTAGTTCTTAGAATCAAATAGACAATTATCCTTGTCATCCAGTTAAATTGGTGGGATTCTTCAGGGGGAATTCTAAGCAGAACTATTTAAATCCTCTTTGAGGTGACTGAGCTCACATATGCTCACATGAATCACTGGGGCGTGTCATTTCATCTCCCTTGTCCCCCTTCTCTAAAAACTCTTTCCATCCTCTACCTCTTGCAGGCTCGTTAGCATTCTCACATTTGCTGGAGGGAGTAGCTACCAGTGTAATCTTGGCTATGTCACCTGCATGCGAAATTATAATATTATGGTGCCTAAAATCATTCAGATGATCTTGGACCCTGGGGATTTTGTATTGGTTTTGTACAATCGCAATTACTTTAAATATAGGATTAATAGCAGAGTGAACGACACAGGACTTCTAAGAAGCGTCAGTGAAGTAGTCCACATGGGTTATTGAGCTCAAGGTTTGGCACATATTTTCTACGCAACAGATGTTACATCTAGAAGTAGACGGTGATGGTGGTGGTATTCGTGGTGGTAGTGATATAGTAACAGGAGGAGGAGGAGGAGGAGGAGGAGTAATGGTGGCATAAGACATGTTTGTATTGTTATAATAGTATCTGGATGCTAATAGCAAACGTGGAAAACTGTGAAACAAACAGCCCCACAAAAAATAAAGATTTTGCTGTTTTGCTTTCCAAACTTGCAATTATTCCAAAAGTTCTCTTTCAAATACTCTATTTTAAAGTGGATAGCTATAAGGAAACAGACAGTCCTCATTAAAGACAAAATAAAGCTGAGCTCTGTCACCAAAGCCTTTTATTTGTGCTAGCGTTAAGTAGGCTTGCATATCATCCCAATAAATACTAAATATGTTTGCCTATTACCCAGCCAAAGAGACCACTGGAAATGTCCCTGGGTAATCAGGCATTTGATTATTATTTAATTTCTGAAAAAAAAATCAATTCTACACCATACAACAACTTAACGGATGGTTGTAATATATAAATTGTTATACTAATATCTCTATCTTATATATATATCCATATTTACTTACTAGTTTAGTATTATTTCATGAAAAAATAAATACGAAATAAATTCACTAAATAATATACAATTATTTGTAACCTAGAAAACTGCCCTGTCAAATATAACTCTTAACAAAGAATCCTATATTTTTAGAAGCTAACAACTCATATCTATTGGTTGGGCACATTTTGCCTCTCTTGTTCATTTTCATTTCCCAGGAAGCTAAAACGTCTCTCATATATCACTGCCTTTTAAATTGAATAATAAAATGTTAATTTGTGTTTTATGATTTTATGCCAAGGTTCCCCTCCCCCTCCAAAGGACTTGGCATTGATGTGAATGGTCATTGTAAAAGATCCTTCAAAGAACCATACAAAAGAAATAGTTTTCAGGATTTTGACAAAGATTTCAAGATAAAATTATTTGCATTCCCATTAGGGCATCTTTTCTAAAATGCATAGATCACTGTCTCAGATTGTTCAAAGGCCATCAGAAGATCTTCTTTTGTGTAATGTGTCTGGAGAAGGCCCAGTAAGAAGCATTTCCTAGGGTAAAAGGTTGTTCAATAATGTCAGATGAATCCCTTGAGTCTTGCACTCTGTCATATTATTTTCTGCTAATGTTGACACAAATGAAATGAATCTTCTGTTTCTACTCATCTATAAGGTATTATCAAAGGGGACAGCTGATAGCTATATCAATATGATAATTTAAGTTTGCATATTATAAGTGGGAGTGGGGCTACATTTTCCTAAGCCTCCACAAAGTGATGGTTAGGAAAAATATATTTGCTTTGTAAAAACCACAAAACTTCTCTGTTAAAAAAAACTGAAGCTATCTATTTTTAAGTTAAAAAAAGTACTGACATATCAAAGATTGAATTTGAATGTTACCTTATATGTCTGTTATTAAGTACACAGACAAGGCCTACAAATAAATGATAAGCGCATTGATAAAATATTTATTACAAGCCTAGATATATTAGTCCATGTGCTTATGAGAACATGTCTTGAATTTGTGGAATTAATTTGAGATTTAAGGACAATTCACATGTAATTAATCACCAGAGATGAATGAATAATCAAATAGAGCTTCACAAACAAATGTTACTGCAAGTTCTGACAAATTACAAAATAAAACACTTAAAATGACCATAATTGTGAAGGAAATCTATTTTCCTCCAGCAGAAAACCCTTTTTCATGGAATCATGCAAATTTGAAACCAGAAACAAATATGATGGGTATCTATTCCAATGCTATCGTTTTACATAACAGAAAATTGAATGTCAGAGAGACTAAGTGAGTTGCTCTTTCAATATAAAATAAAATGATTTTTTTTTTGTTTTACCCATAAAACAACCATAATGAAAAGTAGAATTGCATTCTTTATCTTTAGGGATATATATTAAAATTTGTATTAAAAACAACTTGGATATACCTATTCGACTTCCTTTAAAAAGATGCATATAAAAATAAAACCCTTACATTTACATAATTCAGACTATCTTTCTAATTTCATAAAATCATTAACATACGAATTCCATTCTGTCTAGGTCTTCCTTTCATAACAGTATTTTTTTTCTTCCATTGCTCATACAGGGCACATTTTCTTCTAGTGTCTCTATTATCATTTTGATTTAAATCCTTTGCCTTCTTGGATTGACTGATTCTGATAAACTATTCCAATTTCATCTGCTGCTGTTTGGCTCTGATGATCCACAGTAATTCTGGAGCCTTTGCTACACCACCATCTCTTAGGTCTGTGTAATGAGGTAGGCAGTGCCTTCATTTTTTCCCCTTTATGGTTCAGTCCTAATGTATAATGTGAGAAGTGAGATTGGTATTTTGTTAGTGAGGAAGCCCACAGAAGTCACATTAATAGCACACTGCTTTCTAAACTGTCAACTGTCACAGGCAAATTTGAGCCTAACTCTCTTTCTACATAATTAGTTCCTCCCTTTCCTGTAATAACAAACCAATTACTTAAAAATATGAATAATTATGCTTAGACACGTTATCACCAAACCATACAAAATGAACCCCCAGACTTTATGGAATGTTCAAGACCAAAAATATAATTGACAGAAGTTTATCTGGTTTGTATCATCCCATCTTTTTTTTTTTTTTTCTTCTTCCTATTAAAGAAATAAAACCAGATTTTGTTCAGGACTACTGAAACGGGGGAAAAAGAGACCTTTGTAAAGAATTCAGCTTAATTCCAAACACAGCAGCAGCAAGTAGAAATTTACAGCCAAGAAGCAGGTGGGTGTCAGTGGATGGAAAGTTGCTTAGAGGAAATATCAGGAGTTCTGGCTAGCCCAAACTAACAGGATTCCTGGTGAAAACAGGCCAGGATGATGAGACATCCCTGGGGGATGGTAGAGAAAGAAGGACCTGATCAGATATCCAAGGTGATCACATATTGAGTAAAGGTTTGGGAGAGGTTCTTGTTAAATTGACTTCGCAGCATTCTTCCTAAAACGGTATTTTACAAGGAAGTACACAGATTGGCCTAGAAGATTCAGATGCCACACTAAAGTTTGGTCAAGCAAAGAATCTTTGTTTATAACCTAACTTTAAAGTTACATACCATCACTTCTGCTATATGTTATTGGTCACACAGACTAACCCTGGGACAATATGAAAGGGGATTACAAAAGAGTATAAGTATCAGGAGGTGGGGATCAGTGTAGCCATGTTGAAGGCCGGCTACCATAATGCTCCTTACTTAGCATCAGCCTAGTGAGGACACAATGATTTGGGGGAATAGGAATTGGTTAAATACATACTTTGAGAAACAAATTTAAAAATTCAATATAAATTGCCTACCACCATTTCATCTTAAAACAATTTTTTTTATTATACTTGACATATAACTTTATAGCTATCATACCATCTTTTTAAAGTTTATTTATTTTGGGGGTGGGGGGACAGCCAATGCAGGCACATGCTCCTGCAAAAGTCAGGGAGGGGTAGAGAGGGGGGGCGGAGAGAGAATCCCAAGCAGGCTCCGTGGTAACTCAGGGGCTCGATCTTAGAACCGTGAGATCATGACCTGAGCTGAAACCAAGAGTTGGACACTTAACCAACTGAACCACCCAGGTGCCCCAGCTATTATACCACCTTAATCACAAATGCTATTAAAAATTCACTCAATCCAACCTCACCTTTTCTGATGGACTCAACAGAGACTTTGCTGGTATAAATGGCAGACCATGGTTAAGCATAAATAATGCTCTAACTGAACACTTTTCTGGCACAAGGGAATATAGAAAAAAAGGACTACATCTTCAAAAAGAAAGTTATAAAACATCGACTGTCCTGACATGGAAAACCAGCAAATTTTTTAGCCTGAGAAACGCATAATGGAGTATAAAAATCAATCAATCAATTTTCAGAGCTCTGATGAAATATTCAATCGGGTCTGGAAAACATTAAAGGCAGACACATACCTTAATACCTCATTTATCTTAAGAACACTTATCCAGCAACATCAACTCTCCAGAACATAGTTGAGGACAAAGGAAAAAAAATAGGTAATACTTGAGTGCTTAACATGTACCACAACTTTAAATATATAGTAAATTTAAACTTCTAAGGAATCCTTTGATAGACAAAGAAGTAGGAAGCTAATAATTGAAAAGAAAAGAAATAACTGAAATTAAATAATATTTCCATGGATATAACAACAAATTGTGTAGTTAAGACTCAAAATTAGGTATTCTGGCTCCAAAACCTATCCTTAACCTATCTACCTAACCTGTAACCTATACCTAACCTCTATAATGTAAGAAAAAAAGGAAGACACAAAAAACCTTCAAGCATAAACACATACATACATACATACATAAAGTAAATGCTGAGAAATGAGAATAAAAACTATACATTATTTTTAAAGGCTTTTGTATTTAAAAAAAATTAATATCTTCATTCATTTTTGAGAGTGAGAGTACGAATGGGATTGGGGCAGAGAGAGAGGGGGCAGAGGATCCAAAGCGGGCTCTGTGCTGACAGCGTGAGCCCCAGGCAGGCTTGAAATCACAAACCCCAAGATCATGACCTGAGCTAAATTTGGACACCCAACCAACCGAGCCCCCCAGGTGCCCCAAAAGTTATAAATTCTTTATACTAAAATGTCTACTTCCCCACATTAAACTGGGTAAGCGGCTCATCCTCTGTCACTCTCTCCATTTACAATACAGTTAAGTTTAGCTTGCAGCTTCTTTTTTTTTTTTAATTTTTTTAACGTTTTATTTATTTTTGAGACAGAGCATGAACAGGTGAGGGGCAGAGAGAGAGGGATACCCAGAATCGGAAGCAGGCTCCAGGCTCTGAGCCATCAGCCCAGAGCCTGATGCGGGGCTCGAACTCACAGACCACGAGATAGTGACCTGAGCTGAAGTCAGACACTTAACCGACTGAGCCACCCAGGCGCCCCATGCAGTTTCTTAAATGTAACATAAAACCGATCCTAACTCTTTCATGTTATTTTTTTTAACTTCACCAATCCTCATCAGGGTGAAAACGTTAATAAGTCCACTGATCTAAAAATACGCACGCAATCTATGTAGAGTTATAATTCTAAAGGGTAGGCAAGGAGATATAAAAAGTGAGGGGTAAGGAAAGGAAACGTTGGAATCACCTGGGCTGCTTTATCAAACTTAACATGCAGTCAATCCCTCTTTCTGTCTCGTCCCAAGGTGGTCTACTGCTATCCACCCACTTCAAACATTGTGTCTTAAAGATTCTTGGAGTCCCCATATGGACCGGATGTCTCTCAACAAAATTCATGCATTGCAGCCCTCACCTCCAACGTGATGGCACTTGGAGGTGGGGACTACAGGAGGTGATTAGGTTTAGCTTAGACCATGAAGGCAGGGCCCATACGATGGGACTAGTACCTTTATAAGAAAAGGAATTGAGACCAGAACTCTCTTTCTCTTCTTCATTTGAGTATATAGGAAGAAGGTGGATGTCTGTAAACCTATAAGAAGGGTCTCACCAGTAATCAAATAGGATAGCACCTTGATCTAGACTTCCCAGCCTCCAGAAATAAATGTCTGTCATTTGAACAACCCAGTCTATGGTATTTGTTATAGCAGTGGCACTGACAAAGACAGTCCCCTACCTCATTCTCAATTCCTAAATTTTAAAAAGTCAACAAAATCTGTTCTTTCATAAATATATTTTCAGTGATTGTTTCCAATTTCAGACAAATTCTAGATGTTCCCCACATTAGTGGCTGGCTCACTCTCTCTCCAAAACCACGAAATCCTGTTAGGCATTTGCTTTCACTCAGCTATCATTGGGTTGAGTTAAAATCTGCGTTCAACAAAAGTGCCCTGACTCACTTGATAAAAATTTTGTGGCCAAGAAAGATGGATCCATGTTGTGGTCATTTATTGATGACTTTGGGTAATTCTTAACTTCTCTGTTTTTATCAAAGCCTACATAAATCTATGAGCAAATTTGGTAGATTTAATATTCAACATCTCTACAACATAGCCATTTATCCCCAACTCCACTTTGTTGTCCAAAGCACCATAATCTCAGACGTCTGGGTGGCTCAGTTGGTTGGGCATCTGACTCTTGATTTGGGCTCAGGTCATGATCTCATAGTTCCTCAGAATGAGTCCCACTGGAGATTCTCGCTCCTTTCTATCTGCCCCTCCCCAAGCATGTGTGTGTGTGCACTCTCTCCTTCTCCTTCTCTCTGAAAATAAACTTTAAAAAACAAACAAAAACAATTAAAAAAAAAAAACCACAGGGGCGTCTGGGTGGCTCAGTCGGTTGAGCGTCCGTCCGACTTTGGCTCAGGTCATGATCTCACGGTTTGTGAGTTTGAGCCATGCGTCGGGCTCTGTGCTGACAGCTCAGAGCCTGGAGCCTGCTTCAGATTCTGTGTCTCCCTCTCTCTCTGCTCCTCCAATGCTCATCACTGTCTCTCTCTCAAAAATAAATAAAGATTTTTAAAAATTCAAAAAAAAAACCACAAAGCACCATGATCTTCACCTGGTTTGATGCAATAGCTTGCTAACTGCCTTTCCTGCTTTTTTCTTGCCTGCCCCCATAGGAGTTTTGTTCAACACAGCAGTAGACAAGTCAGTGTTCTTTTTAATACATAAATGAGATTATTATGTCCTTTGCTCAAAGCTCT
This sequence comes from Herpailurus yagouaroundi, assembly GCF_014898765.1. Lineage (NCBI taxonomy): Eukaryota > Metazoa > Chordata > Mammalia > Carnivora > Felidae > Herpailurus > Herpailurus yagouaroundi. Next base: position 33,343,686 of record NW_024412403.1, read on the forward strand.
CTAGTACTTCATATTTTAGAGTAAGATTGGAAGTCACTAAGGCTCTCTATGTCCAGAATGCTTGCTACTTCTATGACCCTATATTCTTCTTCTCTTTCCAGATTTGCTCTAGCCACACTGGCTCCTTTCTGTCTCTAGAACACATAAACTATGCTCTCTGCGCAGGATCCTCAGTCTTGTTCTTTTCTCCTAAAAAGTTTTTCTCCAGATAGTTGCAGGACTCCTTCCTTTTACTCTTCAAGTAGTATCTTCTCAAAGAAGCAATTCCTCATTGCCATATTCAAAATTATGAATGGCTTCCCTACACACACACACACACACACACACACACACACACACACACACACACACGCCTCCTTAGGTTTCTACATCTGTCAGATCCTCAGCTGAATTCAACAGACCCACAGACTACAATGTCATGTCTACTCCTGCATTTTTCCAGTGACTTTGTTGACATCACCTAATGCCTCCCTCATTCTAATATGCACTCTGCTCACCTACATCCTCCCACCCAAGTCTCCTAACTAGGCCGTGTACATTCATGGATGAATGCAAGGGTCAAACAAATAGGTATGTATCCTTATATCATATTTACATCCCTATTTCTGGACAGCTGGCATCTGTTATTCATGTCCTTCAACTGAGTTTCATAGTCATCATGCTAGTTTGCCTGATCTTTCATCCTTTTTTCTTTTCCTTTGTTATCTGTTTTCATGCTCCATCCTCTAGGAAAAAAATCACCCCACTTTTGTTTCAATACCTCAAATAAGAAAGAGATATAACCCATCATATATTCAAGGTGTACTTTCTGTATTTCAACTTGTCATTTGATTTCCAGCCATCAGTCCAAGGCTGTGACTCTGCTTTTCTTCTGTGCATTCCCTTTCATACTCCTGCTATTCCCTCTTTTCCTTGCACTCATTGTTTCAATTGGTCCCAGCAGCTTTGGACCTTATATATGCCAAGAAAACATAAAGACTCTTGTCAATAATGTTTGATTATCTGGGTTTTTTTAGTGTAAAACTTATTAAACAAAAAACTGGACGTCTATGGTATTAAAATGTACAATATCTTAACAATTTCATCTTGATAATAAATTCATTTCCTAAAATCCTTTTATTTTGGAGTTCAATCTGGACAGCTATATGTAGATTTCAGTTGCAATATTCTGTGATGGTTAGGAGAAGGGGTATAAAACATATATCCTTCAGGAAGAAGGCTTAGTGGTTGCAACCATTATCTTCTGCAATATGGCACCTATGTCCAACATCTCTTGAAAATCTAATAAAGGTTTGAGATTGACTGGAGAAGTCTTTTATTGTAGGTAATCAACCCATGGACATCTAAAACCATGTTAGCTATCCAATAATCCAGGAAGGCATTTGTGTTTACAAAACAGCTGATTAACTGATAATAATTGTGGTAGGCAAAATAATGGTACCCCCCACACCAAAGATGATCACATCACAATCCCTAAAATCTATGAATATGTTACCTGATTTGAAAAAGGTAACTTAATATATGATTAAGGTTAAGGGTTTTTAGATAGGGAGATTGTCCTGAATTGTATCTGGTATATTATATCCTGGACTATCCTTGAATATAATTATATACTTATATTAGTAATTAATAATTGTATCAGACTAAGTCCAACCTAATCATATGAGTCCCTAAAAGGAGAAAACTTTTCTGAAACCTGAAATATGAGATTGCTGAAGAATGGTAACCAGATGGCAATATGACAGAAAATTTAACATTATTGGCTTTGAAGAAGGAGGGAGGGGGCCATGAGCAAAGAAATACAGGTCAGCCTCTAGAAGCTAAAAAAGGCAAGGAAATAGATTCTCCTCTAGAGTCTCTAAAAAGAAACAGAGCTGCTGACAATGGATTTTAGACTAATGAGACCCATGTCAGATTTCTGTTCTACAGGACTGTAAAATAATTTGTATCGTGGTAAGTTTATATATGTATATACTACCAATACTACCATTGTGATGCTTTAAAAAGCACAATGTAAAAGTTAAATTAGGCTCACAATAGTCGATCTTTAGATTTTAGTATGAAAGCATAGAAATTTTTAAATTCTTAGAAAAAATAATGACAAAAAAAACCTTTTATCTCAGATAATAGGTTAAACAAGCCACTAAATTTTCTCATATGCATTTTCTTATTACCCTATAATCTAGATGGATAAAGCCTTATTTTCATTTATTTTTTTCCCAGCTGTATTGAGATTTAACTGACCTAACACTGTGTGAGTGTAAGGTAGGCAATATGTTACTTTCTTATACTTATATATTGCAAAATGACTCCATCACCTTATGTAATTTCCATTTATTTTGTGGTAAGAACATTTAATATCTATTCTCTTAGCATCTGTCAAGTATATAATATAGTATTATTAGCTATAATCTTCATTCTGTATGTTAGCTCAAACTCTATTCATCTTATAAGTGAAAGTTTGTACTCTGGCCAACATTTCCTTATTGTCCCCATTCCCCAATCCTTGGAAACCACCATGCTATTCTGTTTCTACGATTTTAGGCTTTTTTTTTTTGATTCCCGATAAAAGTGATATCATAGAGTATTTTTTCCTCTGTCTTATTTCACTTAGCATAATGTCCCCATGGTCCATCCATGTTGTCCTAAATGACAGGATTTCCTCTTTTCTCATGGTTGAATAATACTCCATCGTATGCATGTACCACAAATTCTTTAGCCATTCGTCTGTTGACAAGGACCGAGCTTGTCTCCATATCTTAGCTATTGTAAATAATGCTACAATGAACATGGGAGTACAGATATGTCTTCAAGATCCTGATGTCAGAAGAAGTGGGATTGTTGGATCATACGGTAGTTCTATGTTTTTTTATTTTTTAAAAAAAGCCCCACACTTTTTCTATAATGACTGTACCAATATGCATTTCCACCAACAATGCATAAGAGGTCCCTTTTCCCCATATCCTCATCAACTCTTTCTGTCTCTTATCTTTTCAAGACAGTCATTCTAACAGGTTTGAAGCTATAGTTCATTGTACTCTTAATTTGCATTTAGCTGATGATTAGTGCTGTTGAGCATGTTTTAATATACCTGTTGGCCATCTGTATGTCTTATGTGCAACTGAACCACAAATAAATAAAATCACAAATTAAGGGGGAGAAATAACAACCAACACCAGGGAAATACAAAAAATTATAAGAGAATATTATTAAAATGTATATGCAACTAATTGGGAAACCTAGAAGAAATGGATAAATTCCTAGACATATACAAACAACTAAAACTGAGGAAGAAATAGAAAACCTGAAAGAAAAAAAAAAAAGAAATAGAAAACCTGAGCAGACTGATAACCAGGAAAGAAACTGAATCAATAATAAAAAAAACTCACAACAAATAAAAGTCCAGGGCCAGATGGCTTTACAGGAAAATTCTACCAAACATTTAAGGACGAGTTAATACCTATTCTTCGCAAAATATTCTAAAAATTAGAAAAGGAAGGAAAACTTCCAAATTCGTGCTAGAGACCAGCATTACCCTGATACCAAAACCAGATAAATACCCGACTAAGAAAGAACTACAGGCCAATATCCCTGATGAACACGGATGTAAAAATCCTCAACAAAATACTAGCAAACCAAATCCAACAATACACCAAAAAAAAAAAAAAAAGTCATTCACCATGATCAAGTAGGATTTATTCCTGGGTTGCCAGAGTGGTTCAATATTCACAAATCAATCAGTGTGATACATCGCATTTACAAAAGAAAGGTTGCTAACTATATGATCACTTCAATAGATGCAGAAAAAGCATGTGACAAAATACATCATCCACTCATGATAAAAACCCTCAACAAAGTAGGTTTAGAGAGAACATACTTGAACATAATAAAGTCCATTTATGAAAAACCCACAGCTAATATCATCCTCAAAGGGGAAAACGGAGAGCTTTTCCTCTACGGTCAGGAACAAGACAGGGATGTCCACTCTAAACACTGTTATTTAACATAGTACTAGAAGTCCTAGCCACAGCAACCAGACAACAAAAAGAAATAAGAGGCATCCAAACTGGCAAGGAAGAAGTAAAGTTTTCACTATTTGCAGATGACTTCACATATAAAACCCAAAAATCCCACCCCAAAACTGCTAGAACTGATACATGAATTCAATAAAGTCACAAAATACAAAATCAATGTACAGAAATCTGTTGCATTTCCATACACTAATAATGAAGCAGTAGAAAGAGAAAATAAGGAATCCATCCCATTTACAACTAAACCACAAACATTAAGATACCTTGGTTCAGAGTTAACTTAACCAAAGAGGTGAAAGATCTAGACTCTGAGACTATAAAACACTGATGAAAAAATTGAAAATTACAGAAATCAATAGAAATATATTCCAAGCTCATAGATTGGAAAAATACTCTTGAAGTGTCTATACTACTCCAAAACAGTCTACACATTTAATGCAATCCCTATCAAAATACCACCAGCATTTTCCACAGAAGTAGAAGAAATAATCTTAAAATTTGTACGGAACCACAAAAGATCCAGAAATAGCCAAAGAAACCTCACTAAAGAAAAGCAAAGCTGGAGGTATCACAATTCTGGACTTAAAGTTATATTACAAAGCTGTAGCGATCACAACAGTATGGTACTGGCACAAAAACAGACACATAGATAAATAGAATGAATAGAAAACCCAGAAATGAACCAACAACTATATGGTCAATTAGTCCTCAACAAAACAGAAAAGAATATTCAATGGAAAAAAGACTGCCTCTTCAATAAATGGTGTTGGGAAAACCGACAGCAACATGCAAAAGAATGAAACTGGATGACTTTCTTATATCATACACAAAAATTAATTCAAAATGGATTAAAGACCTAAATGTGAGACTTGAAACCATAAAAATCCTAGAGTAGAACACACACAATAACCTCTTTGACAGTGGCCAGAGCAACTTCTTCCTAGATATGTTCCCTGAGCCAAGGGAAACAATAGCAAAAATAAACCATTGGGACTTTATCAAAATAAAAAGCTTCTGCACAATCAATAGGACTAAATCAATAAGGATTTATTAAATCAATACATTTATTTAATCAATAAATTTATTAAATCAATAAAACTAAAAGCCATCCTATGGAATGAGAGAAGATATTTGCAAATGACATATCTGTTAAAGGGTTGGTATCCAAAATATATAAAGAATTTATAAAACTCAACAAGCCCCAAAACTACAAATAATCCAATGAAAAAATGAGCAGAAAACATCAATAGATATTTTTCTAAAGAAGACATACAGATGACCAAAAGACACATGTAAAGATGCTCCACATGACTCATCGTCAGGGAAATACAACTCAAAATTACAATGAGATACCACCTCACACCTGTCAGAATGGCTAAAATCAACAGTATGAGAAACAACAGGCATTGTCATGGCTGTGGAAAAAGAGGAACCCTCTTACACTATTGGTAGGAATGCAAAGTTGAGCAGGCACTCTGTAAAACAGTATGGAGGTTCCTCAAAAAGTTAAATATAGAACAACCCTAGGATCCAGAAATTGCATTTTACCTATTGTATTTACCCAAGGATACAAAAACCCTAATTAAAAGGGATACACGTAACCCCAATGTTTATAGCAGCATTATCTACAATAGCCAAATTGTGGAAGCAGCTTCAGTGTCCATCGAGAGATGAATGGATAAAGAAGAGGTGATACACACACACATACACACACACACACACACACACACACACACACACACACACACTAATGGGATATTACTCAGCCATTAAAAAAAAATGAAATCTTGCCATCTGCAGTGGCAAATGGATGCAGCTAGAGAGTATTTTGCCAAGCGAAAGAAGTCAGCCAAAGAAAAGACAAGTACCATAGGATTTCACTCATATGTGGAATTTAAGAAAGAAAACAAGTAAAGGTCGGGGCGGGGGGGAGAAAGGGAGGCAAAACAAGAAACAGACTGTTACCTATAGTGAACAAACTGATGGTTACTCGATGAGGAGGTAAGAGGAGGAGATGGGTAAAACAGGTGATGGGGATTAAGGAATGCACTTGGGATGACCACCGGGCATTGTCTGGAATCACTACATTGTATACCTGCACTTGTGACGAGCACTGGGTGTTGAATTACTACGTTGTACATCTGAAATTAATATTATACTGTAGGTTAACTAACTGAAACTTAAATAAAAGCTTAAAAAAAATAAAAATGTCTATTCAGTTCCTCTGATTTTAAATGGATTGTTTGATTTTTTCTTTCTATTCAGTTATACTAGAGGAAATTTTGGAAAATAACTTCCTATCAGTTAGGATTTACAAATATTTTCTCCAGTTCGATAGGCTGCCTTTTCACTTCATGATTGTTTCTTGGGCCATGAAGAAACTTTCTGTTTCTTTGTACCTCTCTGTTCACAGTATCCTGGTAAATTGGACTAAACAGAATATTTGCAATGTCTCCATTCTGAAACATCTACTTTTCTGGCTTTTCTCAGCCCTTTGTCCGCGTGGGAGTGGGCAGAAAGACACTGTGGGAAGGACAGACACACTGGATCCAGAGACCTACATGAGAGTCCCATTCTTTTTCTTATTAGCAGTGTGATCTTGTGAAAGCAACTTTAAGTTTTTAGACCTTACTTTTTTTTTTTTAATCCTAGTCAGTTAACATACAGTGTAATGTTAGTTTCAGGTGTACAACATAGTGATTCAACACCTCCCTACAACATCTAGTGCTTATCAAAACAAGTGCATTTCCTAATCTCCATCACCTATTTAACCCATCCCCCTACCCACCTCCCCTCTGTAGCCATAGTTCTGTTCTCTATAGTCAAGAGTCTGTTTCTCGGTTTTCTAAGTCTACAAAATGGGTTAATTATTATAATATGTCTATAATTATAGAATTAAAAGGAAAGTACAATCACAATTAATACAAAATATACAAACACAGTACACAAATACAGTAAGTAGCTAAATGTTATGTCTTCCCATTGTCCCTTCAGATTTTTAGGTTACATCATGCCATATCCTCCTCTATTTTCATTTTTTTTTTTTCAACGTTTCTTTATTTTTGGGACACAGAGAGACAGAGCATGAACGGGGGAGGGGCAGAGAGAGAGGGAGACACAGAATCGGAAACAGGCTCCAGGCTCTGAGCCATCAGCCCAGAGCCTGACGCGGGGCTCGAACTCACAGACCACGAGATCGTGACCTGGCTGAAGTCGGACGCTTAACCAACTGCGCCACCCAGGCGCCCTCTATTTTCATTTTAAAATTCGTGAAATCCAAAAGCACAAAATGATTGTTAATAGTGCAAACATAACATGTAAGATCTAACATTTATTATATAGTTTTACAAAAATGTCAATAAGAGGGATTCTCATTTGGGGACGCTAGATTTCGTGCAATATTAAAACAATGAAGTTATATTGTTCCTTACTAGTATATATAAGAACAGTTAGGGAGGGATTGATCTATTTATCATTGCTTTTAAAAGCCTAGAACATATCTGGCATAAAGTGTTTCTTCAATAAATATTTGTTGAAAAATAAATTGCACTGGAGGGCATAAAAGAGAGGCTTTTCATCTAGTCCTAAATTAAAGCAGGATAGAGTATTAAAAAGTTACATTTCATAATGTGGTAGGATTTTAGATGGCATAATATAAAATATAATACTATTTATAAGGCACAAAAAGGAATTTTAACTCATTAAAATGAAGAAAAAATACTTAAAATGCTATCATACTTTCCCTTTTCTAATACAGAAATGCTAACTGGTATAAAATTTATAAGTCACCCAAATAGATGAGCCAGTATTAACACCCATCATGTAAGTTATAGTGTGAAAATAAACAATCAATAGATGTTCTTATAGCTAATTCTGAATTTTATATGCAAAATGGATTTAAATAGGCTTTCCTACCCTCCTTCTTTGGAACAAGTAGAAATGTGACCAATTTTTAAATGTTACGAGAGATATGCACATAAAATGTTTGAGGTTTAATCTACAGATGCTAGGGAACAACAAATATGAAGACCACAGAAAACAAATTTTCTATCTGGTATCTGTGGGATGATATTATATATACACATTACATATAGGTTTACATAAAACAAAGTATATACATTATATATAGTTGTATACATATATAATGTGTATAATTATATATAGATGTGTATAGATATATAGATATATATATAATTATATATAGATGTGTATATAGATGTGTGTTGAAATTATATATAGATATAAGAGAGTTAACAAAACAGTCCTTTCACTGATTGACAGATGAAAGGAGGACTTGGCCCTAGCTAATATTAAAAGTGGTACAGTATCACATTTTACAAAATAAGGACCCAACAAATCTACATTTATTTTTGATAAATTATGTATAACAGAATGAATGCATATACTGCTTATCTCATTATGCCACTGACCTTGACTTACATTTTTTCTTGAAATTGAGAAGAGAGAAGAGAGGCAGAAGCATCAGGCTCATGAGAAGTTGACCTCTGTTAAATAATCATAGTGTTTTGACTCTGCTTCCCACAGCAACCCTACCTTTCACCATCTCCTCTTCTTTCATTTAGTTGAAACCCCAGGTATCTTCAATAAAATATGAAGTATTTGCAGGATATGCCAGGAGCCTATACACGATCTCTAAGAAACATATGAATAGCTACGATAGAAACACTCTATTTCTTTTGAGGGAATAAGAGCTTTTATTTCCAGTTATTAAGAAACAGAAGAACAGGAAACCTGATTTAGAATGTAACAATTTTTTAGGTAAATACCCTATATTTCACAATGCAGGAAAGTGAGTCAAGGAATGTGTCTCAAAACAAGAAAGGTACTTATGGGAACTATGTTGAGCAGTGATTATGCCCACTAGAGTATTCTAAATACCTGATCCATCCATTTAGCAGTGATCCTTTTCGGCTGTTAGGGTTGGTATTTGGCATATCAATAAAATGATAATACACATAACGGTGTGAATTTGAAGTTTTTATGGAGGAGGGGGAATATCCCAGCTGAATCACTGACTTGTATGTTCATTAACGAGTCAGTTAATTATGGTAAACTTTTTTTTGTTTGTGAAGACAGGGAGAACCCCTAGCATGATGACTACTAAATAATAAGTACATAAAATATTATTTTCCATCATCTGCAATAACTTCACTTCAGTTTTATCACATATGGTTAAGTATTGCATAGGAAAAATCATGTCTTATTTCTGTTTCCATAATAACTATAAATAAATGTATCTGGTAAAAGAGGATTTGTTTTTTGAAACAATAAGAGTGAAAGTCCTACTCATTAAGACTTACAAAACTGAAAGAAACTTAGAAATTTTAGGGTATTAGAAAAGGCTTTAAAAAGGTTAGGAGAGTTGGGGTGCCCAGGTGGCTCAGTCAGTTATGCGTCCGACTCTTGATTTGGGCTCAGGTCATGCATGATCTAACGGTTTGTGAGATGGAGCCCCACATCGGGCTCTGCACTGACAACACAGAGCCTACTTGGGGTTCTCTCCCTCCCCCTCTCTCTGCCCCTCCCCTGCCTGCACTCTCTCGTTCTATCCCTATCTCTCAAAATAAATGAATAAACATTTTTAAAAATATTAGGAGAGTTAACTATTCTTTCTAATCTTCTCTATGAATAGAAAGAAAAACTAGAAAACAAATTCCTATAGTAACAGCATACTGCATTTTTATAATTTATTAATTTTTTTTTAATTTTTTTTCAACGTTTTTATTTTTTATTTTTGGGACAGAGAGAGACAGAGCATGAACGGGGGAGGGGCAGAGAGAGAGGGAGACACAGAATCCGAAACAGGCTCCAGGCTCTGAGCCATCAGCCCAGAGCCCGACGCGGGGCTCGAACTCACGGACCGCGAGATCGTGACCTGGTTGAAGTCGGACGCTCAACCGACTGCGCCACCCAGGCGCCCCTGTAATTTATTAATTTTTAAGAAAAACCAGATCATATTGAATGACTGGGAAAAGTAAAAGAACACTTACTACTAAAAGGACAGAATGGCATCATCTATGAATCTCTAAGATTTCATGTACATGATTTCTATATGAAAACAATTCTTGAGTTTAAAATTAACTCAAAAATATAATTTTCTGCCTATCTTTGTATCTAATTTATATTCTCAAAGATAAAGGGGATCATATCTAGCTTCCAAATGAATCCAAATGCTGACAGAATTAATTCAGTATTTTGCTGCTTGGAACCTAGTCTGAAGCTTATATATATTGAAACACTGCTCCAGGCAGCCATATGCCATTGATGGAATTAGTAAGTCAATCTACCCTCTATGACTTGAGGGAACCATAAAAGAAATCTATCAATGATGGCAGGCAATGACGGAAAAATTGTATGTAATGTCAGGTGGCTGAATATAGGAAAAAGATATATGGTAATGACAGTATAGGCAAACAATTGAAGGTGAGGAAAAGAATTACTTAAAATGATAATCAAAGTAAAAATATACATTCAACCACCGCAATTTACTTTCATTGATTGAAAAAGGGAAAATCTTATGTCTTAAAGATAATGTTTAGATCATATTTGACAGCTTGAATAATGAGCACTTCATATAATAATTCTAGATGACTTGATGGAGTACCCATATGTCAATGATAGAATGACTGTACTTTAAGAGAATAATTCTACAGATTACAATGTCCCTGATGTCACAGAAGGAATGGCTAATTATTCTTTGACAGTAGTAGAGGGAGTATTTCCAATGGGGTGGTGGTTGTAAAAATATAAGCATGCAACTATTTTTCTAAGCTTCCAATAACTTCAAACATCTTTATTTTCTATGACAAAAATATTACTAACTTCTGCCTCCTAATTTTTACTTTTCAATACACCATACCATGATATCATTTAGGCTTTACTTGCCATTAATGCATTCATTATGTTTTTAGGTCACATATTTTTAAAATGTAGTCAATGAAAATATCACTAACAAGTGTTCATTTTCATATCTGCATATAATACATCAGCAAATTTAAGAAATGAAATTTTGTAGAACTTGTTTATATTAACCATCCAGATTACTCAAAGCATAACTTATATGTTAAAAGGTTAATGTATAATACAAAACATGATGTTTAAAAATATTATTGAGATTTCATGCATATCAAAATTTTATAACACAGGCACCTCAAATCCTAGTTTGAGATACACTAATTTAGCCATGGAACTATCAGCTAAATTACAGAAGAGTTTTAATAATTAAAATGCAATACAATAAATAGATTCTTAGGATTTAGATTTAATGACTTAAAAATTCAAATTAAATGCAAACAAGGTTAGATAGGAATTGGTTGGTTTTCAAATCACTCACTCAAAATACTTATCTCTTGATTTTCAGTGGCCAGGCACATTTCCTTAAATTTAATAAGGCCCATTAGGCCCACTTTTCATATACAGTTAAACCTGAACTGCATCAAAGAGCATCCATCAAAAACTATTATGTACAGTAGATTCAGGGTTCAGAAAGAAACAATGCTTTTTGTTTTTATGGACCTTACAGAGAACAATGAGTCCCTATTGTTGGATAATAGAATAAAGAAGAAGAGTAGCTTGCATTATGTGCTACTTACATGGTAAGTAAATTAAAATTAACATCACATCCAATAGATAGACATGGGAGTGGGAATAAGGTATGATGACCTCTGTTTCTCATGTTCATATCTGCCTTAAAGCATCCACCATAAAGGAAGCACTAAACCACCAAATAGAGTGAGTTTGCCAGGTGATATCTAGCCTCTGTCAATGGCCATCTCACTGCTGGCACAATGCATATACGGGCAAAAGGGCAGTGGTACCAGGAATTGAGGCGACGCATAAGTCCAGCAATGTGAACACATCTATCAAAAACTGATTAGCAATTACTGCCAAAGGCCCAACCTGCCAGAAAAAGAGACCAATGCTCATTTCCCAATATGGCACCATGCCTCAAAGAGACCACATGGTCACTTACTGGGAAGTTGATTATATTGGGCAAGATTGCATTCTGGCCGGAGGAGATACTTCATCGGATGTGGGCTTCTCTTTTTGCCAAAGGGCCTCAGCAAGCATCACTACCCCGGAGCTTACCAAATGCTTTATATACCAGCACAGACTGCCACATCACAGAGCATCAGACCAGGGGCCTACTTCATAACAAAAGGCGTGAGAGCAGGGCCCAAAACACAGGCTCATGTTCCACACCATTCAGAAGCTGCAGGCCCGAGAGAGCTTTAGTTGTGTATTCTGTAGGCTGTTCTAAAGGGCCAGACTAAGGACTATGCTTTAGAGAAAGAGGTACCATATTCCTAGAAAGAGTATACATTGGGAATCAAAGACTCTTACGCTATGTCTCCAAAAGGTAAGACACATGAACCAGAGAACCAAGGACTAGAACTCAGGAGTGAAAGTACTACAATCATTCTCATGACCCCCAGGAAGTCTTGCTTCCTCTTGCATCAAATTTGGGCTCTGATGGTATAGATGTCCTGATCTCTAAAGATGGAACAATTTCACCAGGGGACAGAGCAAGTGTCTAATTCAGTTGTAAGTTATCTGTGTCACCTGGGAACGTTAGACACCTTTTGCCAAGGTACTAACAGGCAAAAATATAAACCTCTATTTGGCAAGGATCATGGACTATGACCAACCGAATATCAGAAGTCTGCTACAATACACAGGGGTAAGGAGAAAAATGTTTAGTGTCTAGGTGATGCACATGAGCGCCTCTCTGGTACTCCAGTCTGAAACAGACCCGTCAGTGACCTCACACTCAGAAAAGCAAAATGAGTTGGGATTCAGACTTCTCAGGTATAAGGGTCTTTGTCATGTCACCAGGTAATCACCAAGACCATCTGAGGTGTTGGCTCAGCATGAAGGAAATCTACAATAAAGAGTGCAATAGGAAGAAAAAGAAAACTATCTGTTGTGGACCCAAGACAGGCTTCAGCATTAGAGACTATAACATAACCCTACCCTTCCTTTTCTAATTTTCTCCAGGCAAGATGGCCCTTCCGATATCCTGAAAGATCTACTGCAAGTAGAGAGAGTGGAACAAGGCAGAGACTTCAGTAGACACTTTGATGTGTTCACCATCCAAATGTCCCTTCATTGAAAGACTTTTTCTCCTGCCCTCTGAAAGTGTGACAGAAGACAGCTTTTAGCTGTCAACCCTTCAGATTTTACCAATCTCCAGAGAGTCACTTCACTCAGTGTCATGCACTTGGCTGGGGTGGCCCAAATCAAAATGACTGGTGCCTGCAGAGGTTGTCAAGTTCTTTCTGGCAATTTGGTCCCCTTTTCGCCTGTTTTCACAAGTATTTATCTGAAAAACACACCTCAATAAGCATCTTGCATGCCAAGGGTTGCAACCCAAGGGTTCTACTCATTCAACGTAACAGTCTCTCTGGTTTTTGATACTTATTTTATTTTCTTTCCCTGTTGCTCCCTTCCTTTTCGTCCTTTTCTTTCCTTCCCATCCTTTCTAGTGTTTTCCTTTTTTCATTCAATCACCAGTCTTCCTTCATTCTTTATTCCTTCCTCCCTCTTTTTCCTTTTCTTTGTTTCTTTTCATATTTTACAGTTTTACCAAAACAAGTTTACATTTAGAGATTTTACGGTGCAATAAAATATCCTACCATAAATTTGCCTAGATACCTATTTTCCTTGCAAGAAAATGCCTTGTTCCCAAGCAATGTGTCTTCTATATCACATTTTACATATTGAAATTTCATGCTTTGAAAATAACTTAGATGCTGTCAGCTGGTTAACAGCGGGGAATATAGCAAATACTCCGGCAAAGAGACAATGTGGAATGATTTTTACTGCATTTTTCATTGTACTTTGTTTATATTTTTTTCTTTTTGTCTCTTTCAATGCCTAGCAGTAATAGTCCTCTTCCCCTGAAAACTGCTAAAATCTAAGCAGTGCCTCTGAAGTTTAAAACGCAAAAAGCAGTCCTTTTTTTCAGGTTTTCTATGATAATACTTAGAATGAGTCACTCATGCTGAAAGTGGCCTTCTAAATTACTGTGAAATAACCATGAATGCTATTACACACACTTACAGATGTGATTTAAATTCTCTGGAACTCCTCTGCACTTTGAATGAGAATTAGCAGCTTTGAAAGATTTAACTTCACATTGAAAAACCATCAAAGCAAGTGGCAAAATGAACTTGAGATTATTCTTCAGAATGGAGATCTCCAATGCTTTTCATGCCAAATTGCAACCTCCAAAATGATTCACCCTCTTGCAAATTTTCTACATTATAGGTAATTTGACTGTCTTAATCAATACCTGTTAATGAAGTTTTTTTCCTTTCATATCATTAAACCATTATTCCTGACTATCAAAATCCTATTTGTTCGTTTTTAAAACAAATCTCAAAAGGAGAGCTAAAGTGCAGATTCAGTGCTTGCCAGTTTCCCCTCAATGGAGTCTCACTCTTGTAAAGGAAGCTGGTTTCTGCCAACACTCAGAAGGCGTCAGCCAGGTATAGTAAGAATTATAGGATCAAAAACTTGCCATTTGAAAGAGACTTCATAGGCATCATCATTTGATATATCTTCATGCCTAGCCTTTCCCCTCAGCCTCTTAGATTCCCAGTGGGCCCCCCACCATCATCATTTGCTCAGCCAGTAAGGTTGATTGGAACAATGGCAAGGGACAGGAACAGAGGTACCATACTATGCCTTAGAGCTGCCATGCAGCTGTGGAAGAAATGAGTGTCTTTATAAGACTGTCATGCAGAGCCCTGTGGGAGAATCTGAAAGGAAGTCTTGAGTCCAAGAAAATGACATCGTGTTTTGGCTGAACTGCAGGATAAACCAAATTATATAAAATCATCAGGGCATATAAGGGAGTGCTTATCACTGACTGCTAGAAACAAATGTATATATGTATGTACACACATGCATATATATAAATTTGATGTTAAAACTCAGAAGCTATAATTCTGACAAGTGGGAACAAATAAATATAGCCATTTTCTTTATAAAAAATTCGGTTAGGGACGCCTGAGTGGCTCAGTCGGTTAAGTGTAGGACTTCTGGTTCTAGCTCAGGTCATGACCTCATAGTTTATGGATTCAAGCCCCACATCGGGCTCTGTGCTGTTAGCGCAGAGCTTGCTTGGGATTTTCTCTCCCTCCCTTTCTCTCTTCCCCTCTCCCACTTGCTCTCTGTGTCTCTCTCTCAAAATAAGTGAACTTTAAAAAAACTATGCTAAATCGGACATAATTTGGTTTTATACTCTAGGGTGTCACTTACTGAATTCCAGATTTTTTACAAATGTACTTACTCCATAGCAACACTGAAAATTGTTACATTACTTACATGAAAAAGCCATGCCACCATGTAATTATTACAGGAATATTCCATAAAATTGCTATGATATAATAGAAAAACTTAAGTTATTTGATTATATTCTTGTAAAAAGGCAGGACTTGCAATTCTGTATTACACATGGACATATATGGTACATAGACATATAACATGGTACCTCCAATTTCCCATCTATAAAAAATTTTCAAAAATTTCTCTAGCTAGTAACCACTACCAGTTCTACATGTTTACTGACTATTCTTAACCCACAACCTTTTCTCTTTTATGCCTCCATAGCTCTTTCCTCTAGTTCTAGAGCACTTGCTATAATCTGTCTTGTTGTATCATTTTATAGATGATGACACTGTTGATTGTTCAGTCCTAGAAACCATCTATTTGATGGTTCTCTTCCTACTTCTTTCCGTGTTGGCTCCTTAAATGTTGCTGTTTTCCAGAATCCTGTTCTACCTCATATTCTATTCTTCTCAATCTATATCAAAGTTGTCTTACACTAAAACTTTGTATACCCTAGGATAGCTTCCAAATCAGTACCTTCTCTGCATGCATGCCCCTCCTCTTTGTTTTACTATCCACCAATCACTCAACCTAAACATCTTAGATATAATTTGGAATTCCTTTTCTGTAGAAAGTTGAAACATTTGATGGATTCATTCAATTTTTTTTAACTCTTACTATGTTGTAAGTTTGCTACAGGTGCCTCTAATTAATAATGAATTAGTTTTTTTAATTTGTATGTCTTCTTCCATTAGTCTGGAAATCTAGCGGAAGGGGTGATAATAGCATTTTAGTAGTTTCTATTTGTTTTCATTCCAATAGAACAATCTCCTAAATTAGATTGTAAGCAAGGGAGGGCACAAATGTTGTTTTATCTTTAAATCAGTAAGTGAAATGCCTTGCAATTATTAAAGAATCAGTACTAGTTGAATTGTTTCGACTACATATGCATGAATTCCTACTTTGTTATCACCATTTTAGTTCTACATAATACACACCCCATACATGCTTATAGATTCCCCAGGTCTCTAAATGTATCACATGAGTTTCTTTGGTGAGAGTTGTTGCCCTTTCCATTTCTACATGCACTCCATGGACAATTACATGGCTTAAGTGTGCCAGTCACATTCCTAGACACTGAAGATTAATGATGTGCAATTACTGATACAATCTCTACTCTCATGGGATGAAATCTAGCCAGTTGTTCAGAAAATATCTCACGTTGAAAGTGGAAGTGTTTGGAGGGAAGTAATCCTGTGATATGCCTTTCTACAGCACTGAAGATGGTGCCTCCTGAATCTAGCCACGTGAAGGAGACAGTAGCTTCTACCTATGTCATTTGAGGAACCAAGGCTCTCCTTTCTTGGTTCCTATAGGGAGTCTGCCTTGCTCTGTATCTTTGCCTCACTTAATGACAGGTGCATGTTGTCGTATTTCATTCCAGGTAACGTTATTTTGTAGGACTGGATTCAATTTTCTTTGTTCCCCCACCCCAATATGGCACCATTTCTTGTCCACCATTTGAAAATACTCTCTGGATCCCTCAGGGCATGTTCCTTATTGTTACACTATCTGTACAAAACTATGTTAAAGAGGTATGATGTTATTAATTCTTGGTATGTGTTATGATATGTTATGGTGTGTAAGTGTAAGTTGGTCCATCATGTCTCCTTTGCACCTAACTTAAACTCCTTCATTATCAATTTTCCTTGGGCACAAAAACTCACAGCCAAAAACTGGCAAGAAATAAGTGTTCAATGCCTTACAATATTGTAAGAAGCTTTTCTAAAAATTAAAGGTTCCATAATGGTAAACATGTTTGACCAATAGATTGTGTGTGTGTGTGCGTATATATATATGTATATTATGTGTATATATATGTATATATGTACATATGTATATATGTACATATATATACACATTTCTGAGTGAAGAATATTCTGCTTTCTATATTAAGTCATATAAGAAATAAGGAAAGCTGGGGAGCCTGGATGGCTCAGACAGTTAAGCCTCTGATTCTTGATTTCAGCTTAGGTCATGATCTCAGGGTTGTGGGATCAAGCCCTGCATCAAGCTCTGCACTGAGCATGGAGCCTGCTTGGGATTCTCTCTCTCCCACTCTCTGCTCCTCCCCTGCTCTCTCTCTCTCTCTCTCTCTCAAAATAAATAAACATTTTTTAAAAAGAGGTAAGGAAAGTACAATAAATGTCTTAAGTATTATTATTTTTACATATACATTAAAATTACTTGGACTTTAAAGTAGCATATTAAATAAAGGTACATAATGAAATATGATGAATTTGAATATTTTGCTTTAGTAAGTTTTCCTTTCATTACATATACAGTTTAAAATATTTGTGGAAAATATCCCAGTTATGCTTGAAGTATAATTATAAGTGTATATCATATGGCTATTTATTTTACAGACAGTTTTAAAAACAATTTGAAATACTGCATATGTCTAGAAGAGCTGTGTATTTATAAAATCAAAGATTTTATATAATAAATATATTATTTCACACACTGTTACAGACCCCATTTAATACTTGGTTTCCCATGTTATTTTAAACAATCCCCTCAATACTAGTTCCTTTATTTCATTTGTATTAGTTGTTCTATTTTACTGCTACAGTATTAACTGTGTATACAGCAGTTTCATAAAAACATTTTCTCATGTATTTCTATTAGCAATAGTCATTCAGATATATTGGGGGGAAATACTGAAAGCTAAAATATTCTTTGGTTGGTGTCTCTTCTTTAAAGAATATTTAAAATAACAATACTGCATTGTATTAAAATAGCTTTAAGGTCTTACAATTTGAATGAGACAGTCAAGAGCAACTTTTGAGGTTATAAACATGCTAGAGCAGTAGTCACCCTAACCCTTGTAAAGATCACCAACTGAAAGTTTCAAGAAAAATTTTACCTTAAGAGTGGATTTGAAAGAAGAAAGGAGGGATGCTTACAAAACAAGGGAAGCATTTTAAAATCAAGTAAAAAGAAGAGTGTTATCAAAGGACCAGTAGAAAAAAAATATGAATAAGGCCATAGGAAATTGTGAAGTCCGTGAAATTGCAGGAAAGGATCTTAAACACAACCTTTTAAAAGACATTAGTCACCTACTTAGCAACTCAAAGAAGTAGTCAGAAGGAAGCTTCACTATTGGAGTAATGAAAGATGACACTTCTCTTGGATTGTGGCTGCTTGGAATGCTTTTTAAAAAATCAAAAGAGGACAAGAAGTCCTTTTCCAATAAGACTAATTTGGATTAGGTTTGGTAAAAGAGTACATACTTTCAGTTATAAGATGAATAATGTCTGAGGGCCTGATGTATAATGTGACTATAGTTGAAAATTTGGTAAGGGTAGAACTTCAGTGTTCTCACAAACACAGACACACACACATACATACATACACACAAAAGAGGTAAATATGAGGTGATAGACGTGTTAATTAAGTTAATTATGGAAATCCTTTCACAACGTATATGAATATCATATCACCATATTGTACAATATATTACAATTTTATTTGTCAAGTATACTTCAATAAAGCTGGGAAAAGGAAAGGAAGGGAAGGGGAGGGGAGGGGAGGAAAGGGGAGGAAAGGGAAGGGAAGGGAAGGGAAGGGAAGGGAAGGGAAAGGAAGGGAAAGGAAGGGAAAGGAAGGGAAAGGAAGGGAAAGGAAGGCGAGGGGAGGGGAGGGGAGGGGAGGGGAGGGGAGGGAAGGGAAGGGAAGGAAAGGGACAGGACGGAGGGAGGTTAAGAAAAAATATTCAAAATTAAAACATTAAAATTACAGTAGAGGAAAATGTGGCATGTTTATGAATAAAGTGATTTAATCTCATAAAGATATCTTTAGAAATTGCCAACAATCTATTTTACAATCCCTGGTATAATATTGGCTGGGAATCCTGTCTGAGAATGACTAATTCAAACATTAATTTATAAAATCTGGTTGGAAATAGACAGCAAAATAAAGAACTCATCTGTGTCAGTGGTCAATCTAGTGAATTTAGAACAAAAACACTTGAACATCTGCTTAACTCGTATTTGACCATATTTCCCTGTGGTATGACTTGAATTCTCTTTCATTTCTTTATATTATTGAGTAGAATTCAGTGATTCCTCACTTACGTACAACAGCCAGTGTTCATCACAAAACATTTCACTATTTATTATTACCAGTTTACCTGACATTCCTTTCCCTTCTCTCATCTGGCTTTTATTTCACCTTAATTTCTGTAATTTCACTATCTTTGATTTTACAGCTTGGAGTTATAAATTCTCACTTAAAAAATCCCTTTAAACTGTCAGTTACTTCTATTGACTTGGTGACAAGTGTACCACTGGGTAAGGCAAGGAATGAACTGTGTTTATGCTCTCAAATCTATTCTTTCTAGACTCTAGATGATTCAACTTCTTTAGTCATTTAAAAAAAAAAAGATAAAAATAAATGGCCATTTTGGCAATACTAATAAAAATATGACTAAAGGTTTAATCAAACTTTTCCTAAGATGATATAAGCATAATTAAATAGCCCTGTTTATTATGAGCCCTTTGTACCCTGCCAGTTATTACATTACATGCATCAGTCTGGTAAATGACATATGTCATGTAACTTTCTTGATTTCCCATTGCACTTCAATATGCCACAGAATGAAATCTATTTTCTTTTAAAGATACAGAAACACGGCAGAAAGTTTAAAATGTTTCATTGAATTTTTAGAAAATGTCCATAAAATATATCATTTCTGCAGAGATACTATACTACCTCTTCCCATATCCTAGCAGATTCAGAATAACATACTGAGAATCTACTAATGATGTTTTCATCTAATCTGATCTGTTGCTAAAGAAATTGCTTCCTGGGGTTAGAATATACTATTATGTATTATGTATTATATGTAAACAATGTTCTATGAGACTTTCGAATATTTGAGTAAAAGGATTCTTAAGGATTTGAGTTGTCGGGTGTCTGGGTGGCTCAGCTGGTTAAGCATCTGCCTTTGGCTCTGGTCATGATCTCCAGTTTGTGTTGTCAGGATAGAGCCTGCCTCAGATCCTCTGTCCCTCTCTCTCTGCCCCTCCCCTGCTCACACTCCCTCCCTCCCTCTTGCTCTCAAAAATAAAACAAATTTTAAAAAATAAAAAGGGAATTGAGTTGTAGAAGAGTTGTCTGAAGGACAACTAACACAACCTCAATCACTAATTCTGAACATCATTTTAAAGAATCTTAAGGCTATTTGAAAGACATGAAAACATTTTACTTTTGAATGTTTTCAGTGAAACAAGATAAATATGCCTTATTTATGTAGGCCCTATTTTGTTTCAGAGGTAGTTGATAAAATTAAGATAACTGAACATATAAAGGTATCAGAGATGTCATAAGGAAGCCATTATGCCATGTTGTAAAACTTCTTAGGCTAGCTTCATCTGTATTTTCAGTCATTATGTTTTTACTCGAATTTTCAAGTAAAAAATTTCCAATTTCCTAAAAATCATTTAATCTTATGTTTAAAAATTATATTCCTTCAAATAAAATTATTTGGAAACTGATTTCATATTTCAAAACAAGGAGAAAAATGTGCGTTAGGAATTATGGTATATTGATTTTAGCCATTGTTACTCTCAGTTATGATCAGGAGTTATTTCTTTTGTTGTTGCTCAAGTTTTTATTTAAATTCTAGTTAGTTAACATAGAGTGCAATAATTGGCTTCAAGAGTAGAATTCAGCGATTCATCACTTACATGTAATACCCAGTGTTCATCATAAATGCCCTCCTTAATACTCATCACCCATTTACCCCAACTCCCACCCACCTCCCCTCCAGCAACCCTCAGTTTGTTCTCTAGAGTTAAGAGTCTCTTATGGCTTGCTGCCCTTTCTTGTTTTTCCTTTCCCTATAACCATATGATTTCACTCATTTCTGGAATTGAAGAAACAAAACAGATGAACATAGGAGTTATTTCTCTAACACTTTCAGAATGAACAAAGCCAACTGTTCTTTTTTTCTCCCTAGCTTTAGATGTAATTAACATAAAACACTGTATTAGTTTAAGGTGTACAACATATAATGATTTGATATTATTGCACATACAATAAAGTCGACTGTTCTAATTGATGGCAAACTGATGTTTATACAACATAATGGATTGTAAATAAACAGGTGATATTGACAAACTTAAAAAAAAACATGTTATGATAAAAATCTTAAACACAGAATATCTGCAAAGCCTTATTTTCTACAATAGTGTGGGTTTTAGTATGAAGACATTTTCATATTATCAATAGAGATGCTATATAAGTAAGACATAGAATATTTTCATGAGATAGGATTTACTTACAGTCAGGTAATTTAAAATAAGTCATAATTCACACTCAGTTGGTTTAGGAAATTTTCACCAATGCGTGCCTTTTATGCCCCACATAAGTACATAAAATAGATTTAAACCTGCCAGAAATACAGTGAAATAAGGAGAATTATGGTTAATGGTCCTTCATATGAGAATGAGCAACGGCACTTAAGCAAAATATTCTTCCTACACAACAAAATAGTATCTCAAACTAAAATTAAGATGAGAATAACAGTTGACTGATGATTGATGGTGATCTCCGCAATGGTCTCTCTACTCATACTCTAACCTTTACCTCTAACATACTGACCACAGACAGCTTTATGGACTTCATGATAGAACCTGTCAGACACAGCTAACTGTCAAAATGATCTGCTGCTCTCCATTTTCTGACAAAATCAAAAAACATGCATGGCACACATTCACTTTACAGGTTGACCTTTTAGGTGAACTCTGACATTTTTCAATGAAACCTTAAGAAGCATGGGGCATGCACAGGCCTCACCATTTCAAATTGAAGTGGTTTGGGTAGAATTAGGACAGAAAGACACATACGAGCAATTAGTCCACTCAGATAAATATAAAGAATAGATTAAAAGGCTATGGAAAATTTTAGAAAGTTATTTAGGACGCAAGTCCCTAGAGTGGGTGTGGGCAGAAATTCACTGAAACTTGTTCAACTGCACTGATTCTATAATTCACAAGACTGGAAACCACAGGAAGAACTAATCCAACTGCTTTAGTGAACTTTAGTGAGTTTTGACAACCAACTCACTCACATTGTTCAATTAGCTTTCTATTCTTCATTTCATATCATGTGCATCTATACTGTGAGAAGGGTTGATAGGGAGCTGACTGCTAATTAACAATTAAACAGGTACATGGAATTAAAATAGTCAACACATTGGCAGGTTAGAAACGATATAGCGTTTAAGACTTACCCCCTGTAACTCATTCTCATCTGGTGTTAGGCAGTTAATTTCACAAATCAGTATTATAAATTATTGCATACATTATTTTAGAAAAAGTTTAAATGAAATGTCATTCCATTTGGTAAGAATGGGGCAGTATATTTCAGTAAGGGAACACAGGAAAATGTAGAAATGAATTGTCCTTCAGATAGAAATCTTCCACATAGAAGAGAGTCACCCCAGCTATGAAAGAGAGTAAAAAGAACAGAGATTTCCTGACATAAAAATACCTATCCTATATGTCTCAGATAAAATTTACAAGGGAGTCTTTTTTTCTTAATTCTCCCTTTGAGCATCTAAAAATAAGATAATTTCTAAAAGCCTAGAGTCATCCAGAGTTGGATAAATTTACACAGCTCATGCTTAGAAATCGTTTACATGTATTAATTTTTATTGAATTGGTCCATAAAACAATGGTATTCATTTCTAACAGAAACTTTTGGTTAATGTTAAAAAAATACACATGTAGAACTAGAAAATTTGAATTTAAATGGAATTGTAATTTAAATACGTTTAGTTTCTTAACTGGTCATAATATCAAACGTACAAAAAAGTGTACAAAGTACTGAAATTGATTATATTGGTAATATGTAAAATCATCTGTGTGTTCCATATTTGTTCTTAATTTTCACAGATAAATATATACAGTAAACAAAAGCAGATGCCAATTAGCATAATTGAGTGTTCAGAAAAATAAAATTAATGCCTTTATTACTTATAATGTATTCACCCAAATGTTTCATTAGCTGACTAATGCAATATTAATGAGGAAAATAACTAAATTGTGCTGGTACGCAAAACTGTGAACTGCAAGCTAATCATGAAATCCTCACGCCCCTTTCACTTGGTTGCTTCGGTACAGGTTTTCTCTTAGAATCTCATTCATAGATCACAAAAGACAATTTGGGTGACTTCAAGAATTAATTAGACATTTGTATGAAAGCCACTCAAACAACTGTTCCCCCTGCGAGTTCATAAAGCTGCTTAATTTGCTCTTGTATTTTCACTCAGAGAAGCTGGCAACACCACAATAAAGCACAGCGTGTGCAGACCCCAAGCCAAATTTCTGACCGAATTGTTCACTTTCATTTACTATGCTCATTTAAAAGGCACACACACTAACACCTTTTAACCTTTCCAGTGACCCAGCTGGGCATTCTTTACTCCTAATGAAAAAAAGACTTAGGATAATGTCATCCCTGTCAACCTTTGAGGACTATTTCAATGAAAGTTACGGTCTTCATTTGGAAAACTAGTTTCGGTATCTCCCTCTGCTTTCAGACAGAGTTTGAACATATCCAATGCTTAAAAACCCATCCAACACGTTCATTTCTTGGATTTCATTTAACTCACGATAGATGTGCATTCTGACGAATCTTGAAACTGAAGCACATAGGATGAATTTCAGATTCGATTTAAACCCTTTCTACTTTTTTTTGTCTTTAAACCAAAGGACTGACCTTGGGATGATTCCATTCTTCTATCACACTGTCAATTTTAGGGAAAGAAGAATACACCTCATTAGTAATTCTGTAGCTGTCGCCCGTCATACACTTCGATCAGTAAGAAATACTGAACGATGCCTGCTGTAATTCTTCAAGAGGATGAAGTTACCTCAAAAAATGCAATTTGTCACGCAAGGAAAGAAATCTAGTACCTAGCACTTGAATGTAATGACAATATTTTCCTTGTGTTCTGCCAACACCTGGGCCCATCTGTGAGCAGGGCACGGTGCCATGCAGAAGGTAGAACGTCAATTGCAACAGCATGTAGATGCCAATATGTGGAAGTCAAAGTGATAGCCTGTGGAACTCATCAAATAGCTGATCTTTTGTAAGAAAATCCTCTCAAGAGTGAGCAATGCCAAATGAGGGCCAAATGCTTCATTACTAGTCTTCACAGCTGCTGATGCTTGTGGGCTTTCATAACATCAAAGAATATTTTCTCCTCCATTCCTGTTTCCAATCTGCCTGAAAGCTAGTCACTTTACATAAAGAAAAAAGAAATGATAGGGCTATTCTCAAAAACGAAGACATTATTATTTGTTGTGTTATGTAACAACCTCTTTAAATTTCTTACTTGGTATTTTTGCTAAATGGCAGGTTTAACAATTAGTGATAATGTTGTTTTAATTACGCAGTAATAATTCTATAAGTTCATCAAAAATTCCCTTGAGGATAAAATATGAATATTTTATGTGTGGGGGGGGGATGTGAGTGCCTGTAAAAATTTTAGACTGAAATTAATACACAAGGAAATGTGCGAGATCTGATTTTCTAGAGCTGGCTTACGTAGACCAGGTATTATGGTCAAGTAACATACAGACTCAGTTCAAGTTGAGTAATAATGAATGTGGCTAGTGTCGATGTAAGTTCAATTTCTTAGGGCTAAAGAACCAGCCAAGTTTTCTCTGAGCCCTGAGTTCCTGTTCTGGAGGCAGAGCAGTCGAATGTTTAGAGAAAGGGATGAATGGGCTTTGTTTCTGGAAATTATTTTAAGTAGAAAAGTTGGTTCTTTATTTGTAAAGACTACCAATCAATTTAAGATCTCCCAGTCTGAGGCATTTTGGCTTTTTATTTCAACCACTGCTGAGCCAAAATCTCTTGCTAATAGCAACCTAATTTTCTGTATTAGAAGATCGTATAGTTTTCTTTAGTAAATAAAGTCCCCTGCATTCTATGGGCAGGCACTGGGTGTCCTGCATTCTACGGGCTGCACTGGATGTTGTAAGTTCAGTTATAAAGAAAGACAGATACAAGACCCTCTTCTTATTTTCGCTCCAGGGGAAGCCTTTATTACCAACTAAATTAAAATTTTCTTCCAAAGAAATTAGTTGTTATAAATCAAAAACCTCACAGAGTCCTTTCAGTCATAAAAATCACATGATAATAATCCACCTCTTTCCTGAAAACATAGTCTTGCTATCTTATGAAACGAGCAGTGGCTAAAGTTTCCACTAAGAGTTCAGAGTAACTAAGAACCTTCAGTTGAGGCAGACAGCTCTGGGAACTTGCACACGATATTTAAACAATTTTTAGTCCTCAGTTTCCTCACCTGAAAATGGCAATAAAATTACAGAGTTGCAGAAAAGGATAGAAATAGTGCAATGTTTGTAAAGTACTTAACACTAAACCCAACCCTTGGCTGTTCTCAATATATGTAAGTAATTAATACCAAGTCACTTTGGCCCACATATCTTTTTTAAAAAATAGTATTTTTTTGGGCTTAGAAATTAATATGCTTATAGCAAAATTTTTGGAAAACAGAAAAATACTGGGGCGCCTGGGTGGCGCAGTCGGTTAAGCGTCCGACTTCGGCTAGGTCACGATCTCGCGGTCCGTGAGTTCGAGCCCTGCATCGGGCTCTGGGCTGATGGCTTGGAGCCTGTTTCCGATTCTGTGTCTTCCTCTCTCTCTGCCCCTCCCCCGTTCATGCTCTGTCTCTCTCTGTCCCAAAAATAAATAAACGTTGAAAAAAAAAATAAAAAAAAAAAAAGAAAACAGAAAAATACAAAAAATGAAAAGCAGGGCACGTGGGTGGCTCAGTCGGTTAAGCATTCGACTGGAGTTCAGTTTAGGCCATGATATCATGGGATCAAGCCCCACATCGGGCTTTGTGCTGACAGTAGGGAGACTCCTTGGGATTCCCTCACTCTATCTCTCTGCCGCTCCCTCAGTGGCACATTCTCTCTACCTTTCTCTCAAAAATAAATAAATAAACGTAATTTTTTTAAAAAAAAGAAAAGTGAAATAATACATAATTGTATTACAGTGAGATGAAAAAATGATAATATTTTTCCATGTATTGCATAGTCTTTTGCTATCCTTCCCTGACCCTCTTCAGAAAGGATTTATCTGAGTATAATCTCTCATAATTGTAAAACAATTTTGGCACAGAACAAAATGAAATTGAAATCCGTTTGTCTATATGTAATTATTTAAGCTTCCAGACAGTGTTTTAAACAATAGCCACGCCTTTTATTCATTGTACAAGGTTAACACTTCTGCACTGGCATTCTGATATTGTACCAAAAATACACTTGCTCTATCTCTGTGTGTTCATTTATATGTATTTGCAGAAACAAAGAAACATTCATCAATCAAAGCAATGCTTTCAGTTGAAAAAAAGCTGGGTAATCCACAAGGACACAGTATTTCTATAATTTTGATATAACATTCTTAATTACATAACAAAGTTATATAACAAAAATGAAAATGCCATTTAAATTCTAATCATGTTTGCATGTGGTTGAACATGGTGCCTCTGCTGATATTACAGCTATTTAATGATCTCAGATTTGAGCCAAATTTTCAAGCGGCTGTGGAAAAGAACATTAAAAGTGCATTTGGTCATGAGAATCCTACAGTATCTGTATATAAGCCTGCATATCCCACATGAATTGGAATGAAACAAAAGAAAATGAGTATTCTCTTTGATTTATATGTTTGCTTTCATGTTAACATTTTACGTACTTATGATTCTATCAGCTTAGTCTTAAGTATTAAAGAATGCAAAAACATCTCTAAACTACATTGGATCTAACTGTCAATTATTCAATTTAATGGGAGGTGGAATCATATAGATAATTGAAATTCACAGATGATAAAGATGTCAGACAATAGTTGCTCACTCTTCCCTCACAGCTGCATTTAGAAGAGCTGCTATTAAGATTGGTTTGAGTTTCCCCTCCTCTCCAGGAACTTGGACAGCTTCCAAGGGAGAAGACAAATGACAAAATGGCAGGTAGCTGGAGGGTAAAGAGAAATACCAAGGTGATCTGAACAATCTATATATGAACAATCAGCACTGCCTACCAGGGAAGGATCTGATGGAGAAAATATAGGGATAACTTATAATGAATACTCTAAAAAATCATTCCCCTTGACTTCTGAGAAAATGAGGATAAAATATATATATTCCTACAGAATTGAAGTCACAGGTGACTGATACAAATCAGTAGACTATGTTAACTAAATCTTTGGCTATTTATGAAATTTAAAAAAGTACCAACAACAAAAAACAAAAACTTATGTGGTGTCATGGGGAAGAATGCAAACTCTGAAGACAGAGTAGACTAAAATCCCCATTTTGTCACAACTTCTTAGGTTACTTTGGGAAAGTAGCTTAACATTTCCTGTACTTTTGTAACTGCAGCTATAAAATAGGTGTAACAATAGTTCTTACCTCATAGGGTTGTTGTGAGAATTAATGAAGCTAATACATATTCATAGCTCATGCTGTGTCACAAGTCACAAATTCAGCAGCTTAAAATAAACATTTTATTATCTCAAAGCCCCCATGGCTCTCGTGTCCAGGCATGGCTTAGATGGGCCTCTGCTTAGAGTCTCACAAGGGTGAAATCTGGGTGTCTGACAGGCCATATTCTAATCTGGCGGCTCAACTGAGAAAGAATTTGCTTCCAAGTTCACTCAGGTTTTAGCAAAGTTTGTTTCCTTGAGGGCCCTAGATTCATGCTGCCTATTATCAGAAGGCTGCCCTCAGTTGGCCGTTGTTTGTCTGCCCTCAGCATCTTTCCACATACATCTCTCTATATGGCCTCTTCCTCCTTTAAACACAGCTAGGGAGAAAAATTGCCTACAGCAAGCCCACCAGCCAGATAGTCCTATATCATGTAATGCAATCTTGGGAATAACATCTCATTACCTTTGCTGTATTTTATAGTTCAGAAGCAAGTTACAGGTCCAGCTCATACTCAAGGGAATGGGTGGCTATTACACAAAGACATGAACATCCGGAGGCAGGGATGATGAAGGGTCTACTTGGCTTCTGACCACTACAGATCAAGAGGAACCACACCTAAAGGATCTCATCCATATACCTTGACATGATTTAATGTTGGGGTTTTTGGACTTTGAGCAAATACTGTAAAGGGATGAGATTCTTGGGGGCCGTAGGAAGGGGTGAATATATTTTGCATGTGAGAGATGTGAGCCATTTTGGTCCAGAAGGCAGACTGGGATGGACAGAATCCAAGGTGGTCCTCCCATGATTCCCTACTCCTGAAGGTCACATGTTTGTTGTAATTCCCTTTTCTTTGAATATGACCAGAATCTTTGACTTGATTCTAGCTAATACAATATGGCAAAGGTGAAGGGATATCATTTACATAGTTATATACATTGTATAAGATCTTTCTTGGTAGTCAACTTGTTCCAGAGATTCTCTTTGATGGTTTGATGAAGTAAGCAGTCATGTTAAGAAATTTCCATGTACAGCTGTCCTCTGGTAATTCTTCCTGGCCTGTAGTATCTGAGAGTGGCTAACAGCCCACAAAAGGTGAAAACCTCAAGTCGTACAACCCAAGAAATCAACCCTGACAAAGAATTGTATGAATTTGAGAGTGGATTCATCCCTGGCCATGCCTCTGAATTAGCAGATGACCAGGCCGACACCTTGACTGCTGTTTTGTGAGATCCTAAGAAGAGAACCCAGGTAAGCTATGGCCGGACTCCAGAGCTACAGAAACAATATATATATTGTTTTAAACATATTCTTGTCATCATGGTAAAAAATATGAAATATTCAGTGTTTTATGTGGCATAGCTAAGAATCAAATTTCGCTATAAAAGAGAATTCTACAAATATGACCGTGGAAATTTTGTAGTCATATCTGACACTGGAAACTTGGAAAAAATAAATTATTAAGTGTTAGTATAATTACTTAAAACACTGTATTTAAGTGGAGACATTTTCCCTGTGTCTTGATAAATAACATTTCTTATAAATTAAAGGGAGGTAATTACATATTCGGGTGACGGTGGTGGGAGAGATGAGGGGTAGAAAAAAATTAAAGAATACTAAACTTTGTCATGTTAAGATATTTATTATAGCTATTGATTACTTTTACTTTAGTTGATATAATAGACGTGAACATATATGTTTGTTAAATTTGTAAGTGCAACTTTATATAAATAGAAACAGTATTGGGGCTGTCCAAACAATTAGGACAAAAATAAGAAATATATTAAAAAAAACCAGATCAATATAGCAAAATAAGAAGAAAGGATGGTGAATAAGGAACAATATATCAAAAGGAAAACACTCCCCCCACCTTAAAAGGGATCTGAAAGAAAATTTTATTTTTCAAACTTAGTGCTGAATGGATTCAGAAACATATTTCATGAGATTCCATAATCACAAGCAACAAGGGAGTATCATGAGTGTGCTTAACCCAAATGAACATTACCAAGACAGTCAGAAAAACCTCAGCATACAAATTGGTTTAAAGTCTTTCTGAGCTATTAATCCCCACGTGTATGTAGCAGAAAACAAACATCAATATTTTCTGAAATTAACACCTTCATTTCTGGTCTCAAAGAATTTCCACAGAAAATTTTAAATAAATTCAAGAAAACAGTCCTAAAGCACATACATACACACTTAAAGAAGGCACAACTGAGAATGAAGGCCATGAATGAAACTGACCAGAAATGTCTGATACTGAAATTATCAGATAAGATTTAAAGTTTTTTAAAAAAACTTAATGTTTATTTATCTTTGAGAGAGAGAGAGAGAGAGAGAGAGAATGTGAGCAGGGGAGAGGCAGAGAGAGAGGGAGACACAGAATCTGAAGCAGGCTCCAGGCTCTGAGCTGTCAGCACAGAGCCCAACATGGGGCTCAAACCCAAGTACCATGAGATCATGACCTGAACCAAAGTTTGATGCTTAACCAACTGAGCCACCCAGGCGCCTCTCAGATAAGATTTTAATATCTTTTAATAAAAGATATTAAGAATATGACTGATCAGTATTTAAAAATAGAAAATTAACAAGAAGATTTATTTAAAACCCACCCAGAACTTCTAGAATGTATAAAATATAAGGCCATTAAAGTAAAAGAAAAAAAAAAAAAAAACAAACACACATTTGAAAACATAAAAGATCAAAAGAAGTAATTACCAAAGTGTATTATATATTAGCCAAACTGCAAAATGAAAGACAAAGATTTAGAAAACATAAATCTATGTCAACAGTAAGGGTAGTCAGAGTAAGGAAGTTTACAGTAAATCTATTTTGAAGTTTCAAACCAAGAGGAAATATAAATTTGGACTGAGGTATTGTTTTAAAATGGAATGGCTTGAAATTTTCAAAAATGATGAATGATGCTAAAAATTCAACAACTTTCCAACTAATAAAAAAGTCATCCAAACATAGCATATCATGGTGATACCTCAGCACATTAAAGTCAAAGAATTCTCAGCAGGTACCAGAAGCAAAAGACAGATTATCTTCAGAGTAATAACCTGACTGTTGATATCACAGAGGCAGGAAAGAAAGCCAGATGAAAGTGGAATCATATTTTCAATATGCTAAGGGAATATCAACAATCAATCTAGAATTCTATACCCATTGGAGAGATTTCTCAAGAACAAGGAACAAAAAATTTTTTTCTAACATAAAATGCAAGTTTTATTGGAATAATCCATTAGTAAGGAAAGGTAAAAAGATAATGCAAAATATCAAAGAAGAATGTTGCCAGTGTTCTTCGTGTAACAGAATGGGATCTAAAACATATAGCATGTCCCATTAGAAAAAATCATGGCATATAAATTCAGCATAGGTTATACTTCAAATAACCCCAAAACTCCAGTTGCTTAAAATGAAAAAGTTTATTTATTGTGTACGCTATATGTGTATCTCTGGTCTCAAAGAATTTCCACAGAAAAATGTAAATAAATTCAAAACAGTCCTAAAGCACACACATACACACAAGCAAACACACGCTCTTAAAGAAGGCGCAATTGAGAATGAAGGCAATGAATGAAAATGATCAGAAATGCCTGATACTAAAATTATCAGATAAGATTTAATTTTTTTAAAAAATTTTAACGTTTATTTATCTTTGAGAGAGAGAGAGAGAGAATGTTCAACACTAGTTGGCTAGATGTTCTGTCTTTATCATGACAATACTCACACAACAGCCATTACCAAGAATATTGCTTGTTTCCAAATCACAAGGAAAGAGATCTCTAAGGCTCTCCATTGTCATTATGTGATTTGGTCTAGAAGTGACACATATCATTTTCATTTTCAGTACACTGGCCAGAACTAATTCATGGACCAACCCAACCCTAAGGGATCATGTCACCATGTGAACAGAGTAAGAAATAACCTAAATCCTGGGGAAATAGTATTATTAACCACCATGCAAGGGTAGACGATCTAATCTATTTAACAGAAAGAATGTCAAAAAAGAAAGAAACAGATACTGGCACATAGGTAGATATGCTAGTGAGTGCTAGCAGAAATTGTCTCTTAATGGCTTCATAAGAAACAAGATTACCAGCTGAGATTAAAGAAGGGGCATGGAGCACCAGATAAGGGAGGAAAACATGAAATAGAACACCACAAAAATGGGGCAAATGAATTAGAGAAACAATTATGATTTTTGGTCAGCATAAAGTACCTACTTAATATTAATAATAACCATAATTAATAACCATAAATTACATGGGACACAATTAACTAGATTGTGTTTTCCCCAGTCACATTCAACTAGTACAAAGAGGTGAACAATTGTACTGAATAAGAGCTCCCATTTTTGCAGGGCAGTGTGTGAGAAAGCGGCAAAAGAGTTGAGAGTGCAGGCATTACAATCATCGACCGCAGGAAACGACGTAGGCAAAGACGGAAGAAATGCACGAGGACAGTAAGAGTGAACGCTTTTAAAAGAAAGATTATGAGGCCCCTGGGTGTCAGAGAATTTATGGAGTTGACATACCAGAGAAAGTGAGATGGAAATGGTAAAATTGGTGGTCAGAGAGTAAGATGCTAAAAGTCAAGGTTACTAAATTAGTTACTTGGTCCTAACTGGAAGAAAGGGGTCGGGTACCACATGAGGAAGATTTCTAGAGGAAGTGAGTTCAAGAAATTGAGAGGACAGTGTTTTAGAAGAGTATCTTACTTACGCAGATACCAAAATCACTAAGGTTAGAGATAGGGCGTGGTAAGAGAGACAATGAGAGGGTGCCAAAATCTTCAAGAAAGAAGGAGGAGGAATGGATACCCAGATAAAGGACCGGTAGCTGGTATGAATACATATGATTCCAAGATACCAACAGGAATGACTTTAAACGTGCCAAAGAATAGTAAAGAGGGACCCCTCCACCACCTCCAAGCTCAGTGACATGACAGGTGTAGCACTAAGCCCAGGCACAGCCCCTTTTAAAGACGTCAGAGAGTATCTAGATTTCAGTCACAGCTAAAAAGTATTTCAGAGAAATACGTGAGTATATTAAAAATATCGCTGACAATGGGAAATAAGGGCCAGTGGCCACTGTGAAAGGAATCCAGAAGTTAGAAATGAACGGGAGACAGGGGTAGAATAGGAAAATGCGATGTCACAGGGCACTTAAAGAGTGAAAAATAAACAGGGGCTAGGGAATCTGGGTGTTAACTGGCATCCCAAAGGATAGAGATTCAATCAGATTAGTGCTGCTGGTCTTGTGGCAGATGGTGATAGCAAGGTGGGGAGAAAGGAACAGTGCATGTTTAGAGCTCACATCCCTGTCAAAGGAGACACGGAAGCGTATACCACGGGCAGTGGGATTCCTCCTGACTCTTTCAAATACAAGGAAACTTTTGGGAGGATAGTGTTTTTCACAGACAATAAAAGACAAAGACTATCCGTAAAAATCATGCAAATAGATCTATTCTTTATCAAGAACAGTATGTTATATTATGAAGTATTCTTATTTAATTATATCTGTATGCCTGCTGGGAGTAAAACATGAATAGTTTATTCTTCTATTATATTGTTACTGAACATATAAATCACTTTTATCTTACCAGCATTTTAAAATTCAAACTTAGGGGCTTTAATATTCTAAGCATTTAGCAGAACATGGACCAATCAAAGAAAATGTAATTTTCTTCTTTAAAAGTAAATCTCTGCTTCGGGCATTGAATATCCTGCTAGAGTTTCTATCCAATAAATAATAAACTAATACTATATCTTCAATTAAACAGGCAAATTCCTATAGGGCATCTGAAATAGATAACATTACTCTTCAGAAACTTATTTTCTACGGTGGGGAAAACATCCAATGTACTAATTCCCATAATCCTAATCATTAGCATTTTTAGCTCAAAAAGTGACACAACTCATCTACTTTGTCGAGTTAAAATAGTTAAAAGGCATACAGCCTTTGAAGACGGGCAGTAGCTACCTACTCATGAAACACGAATAACAGCATATGATTTTCAATAAAAGCACAGGCTTTCTCCAATTTCTTCTCTTCCTGATTTTAACCTGGTTGGTTCGTACACCAAGAAATGGTTCACGGGGAGTGAACTTTAATGGAGCCAGGTTACAGACACAATTCTGCCTCACATATTTCTGGAGTCATGTATCAGATCCATCTAGCAATAGTCAATACGGTAATAAAGGGAATTTTTCTTCATTTGTGCAGAAAATTCTGTTCTTATTCCTTCTAATGTCAATTGTCAACTTAGGAAAAGTACATATCCTAAAGATAGTCTACTTGTTCATGGATGCACGTGTACACACACACACACACACACACACACACTCTCTATACAGGTAGATCATAGCAAGTTGTTCTCAATGAAGAAGAATAACTAGCGTAATATATACTCTGCCCTTGCATGGACAGAACTGCACATGTTGCATTTCTTATTTTTTTCTTTTAGGCTTTTAAAGAATATACAGATACTTCACACAGTGTTTGAAGTCAGCCAACGAAAGAAGTGTAAATAAAACCAAGTCACATAATTCTAAATTCAGAGTGGTTTCAAGTTGCTGTTATGTGATTATCTTGAAAGTGAGGCAGGAAATTAAGAATCAGTCATATCTTACTCAAAACATGTGTAAATGTTAAATATATAGGACATACTACTAGTTTTAGAACTATTTTTTACTGTATCAACCAGAGTTATGTTTTTTTTTTAATTTTTTTTTTAATGTTTGTTTTTGAGACAGAGGGAGAGAGAGCACAAGTGGGGGAGGGGCAGAGAGAGAGGGAGACACAGAATCGGAAGCAGGCTCCAGGCTCTGAGCTGTCAGCACTGAGCCTGATGCGGGACTCTAACACATGAACTGTGAGACCATGACCTGAGCCGAAGTCAGACACTTTACAGACTGAGCCACCCAGGCGCCCCTAACCAGAGTTATGTTTTAAAATCTACTGCGCAATCCTGTTTCCTTTGTTTTCTGATTCTCCTTGTCCGTGGATAATTGAGAGATTTGACAAGATTTCTTTGTTCTTGTCCCTCTCCTCCCTTTCACCCCTCAAAAAATTCCAACAGACTTTTTAAAAGTTGTTTGACAATCCCTCATCTTATACATTGAAAAAAAATCTGTGTAATAAGATTTTAACCCCAGTAATCATAATATGCAAAAAAAATGATACCAAGTACATGTGAAATCAAGCTGATAATCAGAATATTATTCATCATTAAGATATACCTAAAAAATATGAATTACCCTTTAAAGTTTACAAGTCATTTTTAGTACATTTGCAAAACTATGTAATCATCGCCATGATTCATCATCACAGTAGAAACCCCATGCCTATACTTCCCATACACCCCTAACTTCAGCTCCCAGAAATCACTCAGCTTCTTTCTGTCTCTATGGATGTCCTTACTGTGGATATCTAATATAAATGGAATCATGAAATATGTGGCCTTGTATGCTGGCCCTCTTTCACTTAACGTGTTTTCAAGGTTTATCCATGTTGTATTAAGTATCAATACCCCATTCCTTTATTTGGCTGAAAATATTTCCTTCTATGGCTATCCTATAATTTGTTTATCCATTTATAAAATAATGTACCTCTATGTTGTTCCAATTTTTGAGCATTGTAAATAATGCTATGAATATCCATGTATAAGTTTTTGTGTGAACATAGGCTTTCAGTTCTCTTGGGTATATTCCCAGAAGTAGAATTTCTTCATGATATCAGACCTCTGTGTTTTACACACTGAGGCACTATTAAATTGTTTTACAAAGTGACTATAGCATTTTATACTCACACCAACAATATATAAGGGTTCCACTTACTCCACTCCTCACCAATATAGTCATTGTCCATCTTTTTTATTGTTGTCAACCTAGTGCATGTGGAATTGTATCTCATTTTGATTTGCATTTTCCTAAAGACTACTGATGCTAAGCATCTTTTCATGTGTTTATTGAGCACTGGTATGCTTTCTTTAGATAAATACTTATTCAAATTATTTTCCGATTTTTAATTTGATTAAATTTCTTCTTATTTTTGAGTCATAGTGTTTTTATATATTCTGCAATCAAATTCCTTATCCGATATTTAATAAGATACTATTTTCTCTCATTCCAGGTATTGTCGTTTCATTTTCTTGATGATGTCCTTTGAAAGCTTAATTTTTTTATTTTGATGAAGGCTGATTCATCTATTTTATCTTCTGTTGCTTGTGTATTTTATGTCATATCTAAGAAATGTTTGTCTAATCCAAGGTCATAAAAATGTATGCCTATATTTCCTTTTAAGATTTTCATAGTTTTAGTTATTACATTTGGTTATTTGATATATTTTTAATCTGTATGCATGACATAAGTCAGTGTTTGAGGTTTTTTTTTTTTTAATTTCAGCTTTATTGATCCAGTAATCGTACTTGTGGGTATACATCCAAAGGAAAGGAAAACAGGATATTGATGAGATATTTGTATTTCCATGTTTACTGCAGCATTATTCATAATACCCAAGATATGCAAACAGCCTGAGTTTCCATTAATGGATAAATGGATCAAGAAGATCTGAGATGTAAATAAATAAATACACACACACACATACACACACACACACAGAGGAGTATTCTTTAACATAATTCTTTTACATGTGGTTATCCATTTGATGCCATTTGTTGAAAAAATTTCACTCCCTATTGAATAGTCTTGGTCTACCTGTGGAAAATCAATTGGCCATAAATGTATGTGTTTATTTGTGGGCTCCCAATCCTATTTCATTGATCTGTAGGTCTATTCTATGCCAGTACCACATTATTTTGATTACTGAAGATCCTTGTGTGTGATGAGTGGTTCTCTCTTGCTACCTCATGATTCTTTCTTTGGATTGGATATCATAGATATATATGATATATATCATATATATAACTAATATATATTATATATAAATACAATTACATTTAATTCAATGCTCCAACAGACAGTAAAGTTCTGAACTTAACTTTCATTTCCTGGTTGTAAAGAGTTCCAGGTGAGAGTTTAGGGCAATTCTCGGGTCTTTTGGGACATGTGCACAGGTCTGAATATGAGTGTGGCCCTCTAAATTCACAGGAATATGTTGGAGCTTTCCCAAGTTCCTAACAGACGTCCAATAAATATCTAACTTTTAAAATTTTTCTTCAGTCAACTTCTTGTCCCAAATGCTATCACTGCCTCAGGCAGATGCAATGTTAAACAACCACCTCCGATAGTTTCTTTCACAAACATACTGGGGATAAAACTGTTTGCAGATGGCAAGTTCTAAGTTAGGTCAAATAAAGAAAAGTTGTATGAGCGCAGGTTTCTAGAAACCTACCACACAGGTCAGATAATGACAGTTCTCTGGAGATGAGTCTTTGGCGAGTTACGGACTCATGCTACCAACTCCAGTGGCGGATCAGAGGCTGCTGGTTTTCACAGTGACTGTGATTTGTGTAAGATGGTTTTTAAGGTTATCATGGAGCTTGGTGGGGGGAGATAGAAATAGGGCTACCTAAGCCTCTACAAAGAAACTTCTTCTTTCTAAACTCAGCCATTTTTCTTAAATAAACAGTATGGGTTTCATAAAACTTGAATTAATATTCAGAGCTCCAGGAGCACCTAGGTGGCTCAGTCGGTTAAGTGTCCAACTTCGGCTCAGGTCATGATCTCAAGGCTTGTGAGTGCGAACCCTGCGTAGGGCTCTGTGCTGACAGCTCAGAGCCTGGAGCCTGCTTCGGATTCTGTGTGTCTCTCTCGCTGCCCCTCCCCCACTGATATTTTCTCTCTCTCTCTCTCTCTCTCATTCTCTCTCTCAAAACTAAATAAACATTTTAAAAACTTAAAAATATTCAGAGTTCTTAAATCTGGGAGTCTGATAATACTTGCCAGTGTTGTAATTGCTTTATTGGAGGAATGTATTTTTGAAAGTCCTTACTTCACCACACCCTCTGACTTTCTAGGACCCTAATTTTCAAACACCTGTTTATAAACAATGTAACACTGGTTACATGTGGGTTAAACATTTTAAATGTAATTCTTAAGTTTACACACATATAAACTCTATTTTACAATTTAAAAGAAGTAAGTTTATATTTGATTTAATTTGAAATTATTTCTGTGGCCAAAAGGATCCTTTGTTAGCCACAGAATTTTTATGATTAAAAATTCTTCCAGAGTCCTAATATTTAACAGAGTCTTCTATTTATGATATTTTTTTGCACTTAACTATGGTGCATCTGGAAAATGATTGCTATGACTATATATATATATATATATATATATATATATATATGAATATATATGTGTGTGTGAAAAAACACAGAAATAAAACATCACTTATTAACATTCAATATATTATTCTTAATTTTCCTATTATTTTCTAATGCCCCATTTGTTTTATAATTGTTAGTCTCCCCAAGCTATGTATTCTGTTATGTAACAATGTCAAGTATCAATTTCCCCACTACATCACCTTTGATTTAATGAATGGATATCTTTTACGTATGATCATCAAAAGATTGAGTCAATTTTTATGAACTTAGAAAGCAGTAGATGAAACCCTCAAAACACTGTTTCAACTTAATATAGGATCTCAACATTTTGATTGTAGGTATCTATGTAGAATTACTTAAAAATTAATAAAATATCCCAGAAAACTTGACCTGGCATCACGGACAACATAAAAAGAAAAAGTATTACATTGTGAAATAATTAGATGTTGTAATTTATGGGGAAAGCTGAGGTTTTGGAACCTTGCAAACATTAGCTGAATGCCAGCTATACCATTTGTATCTTCACATACTGGGTGAACCCAT
The DNA here is from genome assembly GCF_014898765.1 of Herpailurus yagouaroundi. Lineage (NCBI taxonomy): Eukaryota > Metazoa > Chordata > Mammalia > Carnivora > Felidae > Herpailurus > Herpailurus yagouaroundi. Next base: position 33,382,440 of record NW_024412403.1, read on the forward strand.
TTACCCAAGTGTTTCTTCAGTTTTCAAGAAGAAATAAAAGAGTTGCTACAAGAGATTGCTGTAAGAATTAAGTGAGATATACAGCCCAATATAGGAGCATAGTAAACATTAATCACCATTAATTTTCCCCCATGAGGCACATCAGACAAAGCCGGAAGACAGCCAACTGTAACAACAGCTGCTAATCAAGTAAAGGTGAAAAAGATCTGAAGCAAGAGACTACAATTAGTTCAATAGCGATTCTAGGAAAGTATCTGGTCTTTTCTTCCTACAATTCTACCTCCAGTTTAGTATAAGACAATATGTTAACATTTTCCTCGAAAGTAGTAGCATCCTTACATTTATGAAGTTAGAAAGGCAGGGTTCATGTGTTTCTGGTTTAAAACATAGTTAGGTGACCAAATGGCTAGATGGGAATAACACATTTCGAGGAAAAATAGTATTTCAAAATACAATTCGAAACCTAAAACCTCATCAGTTTAGAATTGGGTAAAGAACAGTCTGTGTTAACTGGAAATTACCTCTGATTTATAAAACAATGTGTCCTTTTTTCAGTTATAGAAAGAGCCATGAAGTGATTATTTAATGAGGCTCTTGACAAACCAAACTGATGCAAATCATAAACATCACCTGCTGTTAATAGAGGTTTTATTGGGATTCTGGCAAAATTTTAACACTGCCTGTTTATTTTGATCATCCCCAGATACTTTCACAGAAGTCCCTAGTGCCCTGCCCCAAGATGTCCACATCCTAATCCATGAAGCCTGTAAATATGCTACCTCATATGGAAAAAGGGATTGGCAGATATGATTTAGGTGAAGGATTTTGAGATGGGGAGTTTCCTGGGTTATATAGGTAGTCCTAATATAGTCTCATAAATCTTTAAGAGCAGAGAATTTTTGCTAGCTGAGATCAGAGACAGAGATGCGCTGACAGGAGACAACCAGAGACAGCAGTGTGTGAAAAGGACTCAGCTTACTGCTACGGGTTTTGAAGACAGAGGAACAGGGCTGCCAGAAAAGGGAAGGCAAGGAGACAGCTTCTACCCTTAGTCTCCAGATAAGAACGCAAACCTACCCCCACCTCGATCTTAGCCTGGTGAGGCTGTGTCAGATTTCTGACCTACAGAACTCTAAGATAATAAATTTACATTGCTAAGGCCATGAAAGTTGTGGTAATTTGTCACAGCAGCAATAGAAAATGACTACAAATATATTTTCGACTAGGCATGTCCTAAGTTGTAAGCCCACTGCTATCTGGTACTGTTATACTGACTTCTAGCTCCATAGCACTTTGTGCCTCGATGCCTCCACGCTTGTTCACGTATTTACTTAATAAATACTCTATAAATTGAACAGATCTCAGATGCTAGATCTTTGACATACTTTTTCATTCATTCTGTTGCACCCAAAGTATCCTAAATACATACATACCCAGTTATCAGTTATAAGATACATAAATGAAAAAGCAACATTTGAGAGTAACACTTTAAAAATAGCTACTGTTGATAGGATTGTCTACTATGTTCCAGGCACTTTCTATATAGAATTTCCTATTTTCTTTTTTTTTTTTTTAATTTTTTTTTCAACGTTTATTTATTTTTGGGACAGAGAGAGACAGAGCATGAACGGGCGAGGGGCAGAGAGAGAGGGAGACACAGAATCGGAAACAGGCTCCAGGCTCCGAGCCATCAGCCCAGAGCCCGACGCGGGGCTCGAACTCACGGACCGTGAGATCGTGACCTGGTTGAAGTCGGACGCTTAACCGACTGCGCCACCCAGGCGCCCCTAGAATTTCCTATTTTCACAGTCAGTTGCAAAATAGGTATTATTATCAACACCTTTGAGGTATAAAAATTGTGGCTTTAACAGATATAATCCTGCCCTTGTCTGGTAGGAGGATTTAAATCTAAGTCTGCAAATCCCCAACCTGAGAAAAAGGTCTTGTGTTGTATATAACATTTTTGTGCTAATGGGATGATCCCTAATGCAAAGAAATGGCTACCTAGCTGTAAAATTTCTAAAGCCAGATATTCACAGCCATAGCATAGAATTTCGAGGAAATCTGTATCATTACCTCTGCCCTTCACAAAGTCACCACATAATGTTCCAGGTCCCAATGGAGAAAAAGAAAAAAAGACCAACTCTCCAAAATTTATGAAAGAAACAACAGTACATGATAATAGTAGATAACACATGATACATTATCCACTATATAACACAAAACATAGACATATTTATACAGAATATATAGTTTTCTATAGAACAGTTATAGATAGATTTATCTATCTATTCTGCAATAGGGTATAATTGAGCATGGAAAAATGTATGACTAGTATTTCAGATAAAAGTGTCAAGGCAAGAAGAGTACAAATCAAACCATAAAATTAAGACTTGTTTTCTATTCTTAAAATTAACTGTGTTGGCTAATGTAAATTAAGTATTTGGACTTTTTAAAATTACTTCAACAGTTTCTCACTAATTTCTTATACATGATAAGCTTTTTAGCAAGTTTCTTTTTTTTAATTTTTTAATGTTTATTTTTGAGAGACAGAGGAAGAGAGAGAGCATGAACGGGGAAGGGGCAGATAGAGAATGAGACACAGAATCTGAAACAGGCTCCAGGCTCTGAGCTGTCAGCACAGAGCCCAACACATTCCTAGAACCCAGGAATGTGAGATCATGACCTGAGCTCAAGTGGGCTGCTTAACCAACTGAGCCACCCAGGCGCCCTGTAAGTTTCCTTTTAATAACATGCAAAAAGTAAATTTCTAGTCAAGAACTTCTGCCATTAACATGACTTCAAAGGTTGCAAGGTTCGTATTAGGATATTCAACTACAGATTTTAAAATGTTTTTAATGTTTATTTATTTGGGGGGGGGAGAGAGAGACAGAGAGAGAGAGAAATAAAGAGAGAGAGAGAGAGAGAGAGAGAGAGAGAGAGAAAGACAGAATGTGAGCAGGGATGGGGCAGATAGAGAGGGAGATGCAGAATCTGAAGCAGGTTACAGGCTCCAAGCTATCAGCACAGAGGTGATGCAGGGCTCGAACTCAACCACTGCGAGATAATGACCTGAGCGGAAGTCAGACACTTAACTGACTAAGCCACCCAGGATACCCTCAACTACAGATTTTAAGTAACTTTCTATGAACCTGATGTTTCTTTTTCAAAAAGTCAACTTGTGAATCATTTATCTGATTGCTCATTCATGAAAAATATTTTTGTGCCTAGTGTCGTATTAGCCACAGAATGTCAGAGAGAGCAAAACAGTTTTGAGTCTTGACTTCACAGGGTTACCCTGTAGGGTGGGAAACAGGCATAATTCATTTTGTATAGAATTACATCCTGCTTTTCCAGAGTTGGAGGAAACATCCTGGTAGATAGGACTATAAATCTAATACCTGAAGAAAAATAGGAATTATCCAGAAAAAGACAAGTTTGGGAAGGGAAAGTATTATTGCCACAGAGGCCAACAATAGCTCAGGATCAGGCAAGAGATGCAGCAGCTTGTTTAGGAGAAAGAAAATGAGCCATGGTTTGTTGAGAATGGAATAAGTAGGCAGTGCCCAGAGGCAAAGCTGAAGGTTGGTATAGATGAAAATGCGCAGGCTCTACAAGGCCATCCTTATATCCTCAGAGAAAGGAGACCCCATGGAGAAGTGGAAGAAAACTATGAGTAAAATGATCAAAATTTGTTTCTCTACCCTGGCTCGAGTTACAGAATGGTTTTGATGAAACCACGGAGTTGAGAAACCACGGAGTTAGTAGTCTCATTGGTGGATTAATGTCCCAAGATGGGAGGAGGAATGGCTTTGAAGTCACTGGTCCACTCAAGGCCACTACATGAATGTTCTAGCAGCTGGATTCCAAAAGAAAGATACAGGAAATTTGTTCTTCCAAAAGCCATTTCATGAAAGTATGAATACAGGTCCTCTTCTAAGTCAAATACACAGAGATGTGCTTTTTGACAGAGTGCAAAAACTAAGATGCAAAATTTAACATAAATTCCCGTTTTCTCAAAGACAACAAAAATGTTTCAGTAAGTTCTACCATCCTCAGATTAAGTTTCTCAAGTACTAATCAAATATAATCTCCAAAAATTTTTTGAGTAAGTGTCATGAGCAGTGGGTACGTAAATTCCCTTATATTTTGTCAAATTCAGGCCATGTCTTGTTCCTAAAACTTTTGGACATTGCCAAATATGGAACTGGGTATCATCTTTAATAAAGAGAATTTGGGGATGCCTGGGTGGCTCTAAGTGTCTGACTCTTGATTTCAGTTTAGAGCATGATCTCATGGTTCATGAGATCAAGCCCCGTGTCTGGCTTCACACTGACAGCAAGGAGCCTGCTTGGGATTTTCGCTCTCTCCCTCTCTCTCTGCCCCTCCCTGGCTTGCTCTCTCTCTCTCTCTCTCTCTCTCAAAATAAATAAACTTAAAAAGAGAGAGAGAGAGAGAAGTTCAGACAAGTAGAGAGGCCTAGATGGGATTCTGAGATGAGTATTTTAACCAACTTCTATACAATCACTCAAATATCAAAAAATAAATTTCCTTTAAGATTCACAAAGTCTTTAGGAAAAAAAAAAAACTCTCCAGAAGGAGTCACAAATGCATTCTAGCTATTTAATTGCTATAAAATGACTTGTATTCATTTTGATGGTACAAATAATATATTAACCACCAAATTCAAAAATAGCTTATTCACTTATCTTTGTTATGTCTACATTTTTTTATTTTTTTTTTTTAACGTTTATTTATTTGAGAGACAGAGCATGAGCATGGGAGGGGCAGAGATTGGAGGAGACACGGAATCTGAAGCAGGCTCCAGGCTCTGAGCTGTTAGCACAGAGCCCGATGAGGGGCTCCAACTCACAAACTGCGAGATCATGACCTGAGTCGAACTCGGGTGCTTAACCGACTGAGCCACCCAGGCGCCCCTATGTCTACATTTTTATAATGTTTTGACAAAACTCAAAGCATTTTGAAACAGATTTGTTAGTGTCATGATGATTTCCCATGATAAGTCGATAATGTGGTTTACCACCAACTTCGGCCTATCTCAGGATCAGCTTTTCTGTTCTGCTTTTGTATTTTCCCTCTGTCTGAAACAAAATGCTACCAACTAATAAAATAAATGGCTCATAGTTTCTCTATCAACTTACAATAAAGGGAGAAATGGAGGCTGCTCTCAAATGTTATCTTTAAAATCGTGTTTGAAGGAATGTCAGTAAATACTTTACGCTCATGTATACTTGGGTATGTGAAGTTCTGGAAGCCATCTTTTGGAAAGTCTATTCATTTACCTTAGGTAACGTGCTGTTGGCTGTGACATTTGTAGGAACATATAGTACATATGAACAATTTCCTCACATTAACAAGTGTTTAGCAACATAATTAGGAAAATTCTTTTTAGAGTATACAAATAAAGAATCCTTTATTAGGAACAGAACTGTATTCTTTTTTTGCTGAAAAGCAACTTGACAGCAAATTAGGAGCTTAAGCCATTTTATGAACTTGGACCATATTATTTTTGCTTCTAGGATTCTATCTTATGAAACAATCATAAGAAAAATATACTTTCCTCTGCTTTCCAACTTCTTGGAAGAAAATCAATTACTTCGACATCAAAGGAAGAAAAACACAGTTTTTAAAACTGTAGGACCTTGTATACTATCTCCAGGGGGAAGAGGAAAGAGACGGAATCTGAGGCATGCTGGCCATTTGTTATGTTTTGCTCAGAGATTTGAAGCAAATAAGGTAAAATATGAACATCTGATACATAGTATATGTTGTCTTTATTAAAAGTAAACATATTTAAAATAAGACCAATAAAAGAGTTCAGCTATAAGAGTGCATAAAAAATCAATACAGCATTAAACAAACCTACTGAATACGTAAGCATTCAATATACCAGCTTTGCCTTGCCTTATTTGATTCAAAATTATAAGAACTTTACTTTGAATTCCAATTTAATTATACTTAATCTAATGTGTACAACTGAGTACCAACTTAATATACCCCTCTGAAATAGGGGTGGCTTTCTATAATTATTTTATTAACAACAACAAAAATCGAAAAGTACTGAATACAATAAGAAATCTTGTAAATGCAGAGTGCAGAAAATTCCAGCAGCCTGAAAATGTCTACTGAACGACACTAAGTGATTTTAGGGGAATTAAGGGTCTATTAACAAGAAATTACACATCGAAATATCTCATTACTAAATGTAGCATCTGGAGGGAGGACCTCAGCATACAAAAACTGTGTAAGACATATTCCATTGCCATTGTGTTTACAGTCTAAAACACTATTGGGTAGGGGTGCCTGGGTGGCTAACTCAGTTAAGTCTGACTTTGGCTCAGGTCATGGTCTCATGGTTTGTGAGTCTGAGCCCCCCATAGGGCTTTCTGCAGTCGGCAGAGAGCCTGCTTCAGATCCTCTGCTCCCCTCTTTCTCTGCTCCTGCCCGGCTTGTGATCGCTCTCTCAAAAATAAATAAAATACTAAAAAATAATAATAAATAAATAAAACACTATTGGGTAAATAATTTTATCACAGAGAGTTTAGTCTTACTAAGATTTAAGTGTATATATTTGTAGCTTTCTCCCTATATTGAAAACAAACAAACAAAAAAAATAGCAACATTGTGTCATTTGAGGAGATATTTGTGTGCAGGACAGACATTGCCTACTTTCTTGAACCTTAGAACGAAAATGAGAAATTGGCAGAGTTTTCTTTTTCCTAGTCACTAAAATGGGAGTATGTTGAGTATATCTATATATTTGTGATATAGTGATAATTCATATGCTAAAATGTTCAACCATACATTTCTACGGCCTTTCACTTTTCTCAGAAGATAATTGTTGCAATTCCTTTAGCCAATTCCCAAGGCCTTGCATGTTTAGTCCCTCCCTTTTCTGGATACTCTTGTTTTTCCTAACCTTTTCCTTTGTGGGAAGAAGAATCTGACCCAATGTAATACTAAACCAAAAGCCTATTTTTGTTGCTTGTAACATATAAACAGTAAATCTTATTAGAGGAAAATATATTTGGGGATTGAACTATGACTTAATTTAAGTGAATGATTTCTATTAACAGAAGATAGAAGTGGGGGAAAAGGACATCCATGGCAATGAATCTTGCATAACAAATTGGAAATAGCATCTGGGCATTTGTATTGTTTACTCATCAGTTCTAACTGAAATGAATAAAAGATGATATTCTGATATCTAAAACACTTTTAACTAAGCTGATCTCCAAAAAGGAAGTAGAAGTGGGGGGGAAAAAGGCATCTAGAAGACAATCTGCCTCCTCATTAAGTCTCTCTTTCCAAGTTGGTCTCTTAGGCACTGCTATCACTTCAGGGTGACAGTGAAAAAGAGGCACCTGTTGTGGTCCCGAAGACATCTTCAGATTGAGATTCTATAAAGTCATCACCACCTTCCAGTGTTTTGAGTAAGGAGATGATAAGTATTGTCTTATCCTTTTCAAAAAATTATTCTGATCCTTTCTTAGAGAATAAAAAAAATCACAAATACGTTGTCTCCAAAAGGATTGTGGGTTCATTTCTTTGGGCAAAGAACCAAGGTGTCTAGTGACAGGTTATTACCAAAAGTAGGAGGAAGGCAGAGAGGCAAATGTCTAGAAAAAGAAAAGCTTTCTTGAGCCTCTAGGCATGGTCCATGTAGGTTTCCTTGATTCTGACTAGCCCAGGCTAGTTGTAACTGGTGTTGAGTATGCAAGTGAACTGGGGCTATTTCCACCTGAATAATTAATGATGATTCAAAATGATACAGAATTTACACTGTATAAGAGAATATAAGTGACTCCTCTAAACAGGAGTCACTCAAAAATATTTCTTAAAAAATAATGGATAAATGGATAGGTGGACCAATTCATCACCTGTTTTTCAGATTAGCAATACTAATTAAAGAATTACACAATTAAAAAAAGATGACCAAAATGTAGTGTGACAAATACCTGTAAAATTTTATGCCACAATAGGACTTATAAAGAGCTATAGGTTCATAATAAAAAAAAAAAACATATTAAGAGTTTAATGGATGATGAAATGCAAAGCTCATAAAAGGGAACATAACTGAGAAATGGAAATTTTTAATCAGAAACAAAAAATATTTACTTAACAAGATGCTGGCATTATACTGATTAATTCCTAAAATTTGTAAATAATTATGTCTGGTTTTGTGGAGGAAAGTCTCCCTGCAAATACTGTCAACATTTCTGTAAGAATCAAATTGGGTAATATAAAGTGAGAAATATATACTCATTCCATAAAGTTGAAAAAATCTCTCTCTTAATAAAATAATCCATTTTTTTAAATGAAGATGTTCACTGCAGTATTATTTAAATATCAAAAATTAGGAGCCACTTGGATTCCTATCAGTTAGGAAACAATTCAGTTACACTCCTTTCTCTCAAATGAATACTGTGCAGCTAATTAAATATGGGCACCCTGAAAACTGACATGGCACAAATATTCTTTGACACAATCTTAAAAGAAAACAGCATTCCAAAATACATCGATTCTGACCATAACTACTTAAAGCTATTAATATTAATGAACAATGGAGAAATACATCAAAATTGTAATAGGTCACGATTTCTTTTTTCTTTCATACACTTTTTTCATGTACTTATTCTGCCTTTATTATTGGCTAAAGAAACAATCTAAGGCAAATAGATACTTAAGGCAGATGGGTAGGTAAGATGGATAAATTCATCTCCTTTTAATTTGGTTTTCCTCACATAGGTAAATACGTATGGCAGATAAAAGTTTAATTAAAACTGAATTACAGATAGTTTTTAATATGGTTTAGCTTTCTCAGAATTTGCTTCTATTGAGAAAATCCTAGAGGGTTAATTGTTGATTTTGTCTGCATTTCCCTCCTGAATTATTTTCCATTTAGTTAACAAAGAGGTGGATTTGTGACTAAACCACCATTAAGAAGTTACTTAATTCAATCTGAAAGTATCCCTAAAGGGGACCAGTACTAACAGAGAGAAAGTATTGCTAGCAGGATAATTTTTTTTTTGAGGAATTGAAGTGTTTAGCCAGGCAGTGAGAACATTAATAATTTATAGGGTAAGTCAGCACATAAAGCCGAACAAGGTAACTCCTGACCACTATAGAATAAATCAAGAAACCTGCTAAGGAGATGTTGAGAGTGCCGATAAGCTTCAAAATAATAGAGTTTTTGACCTCTTTAAACAGTTACCATATTTGATCACAAAATTGAAGTTTACCAAAGATCTGTAAATTTAAAGTGTTATCTTTTATTCTTTAAAAAAATCCGTTATGAAGTATGTACAAAGCCTAATGATAATTCTTTTTCAAAGAAAGAACTTAAGATAGTACTTATTAATGAGATTACTTATTCCTAATTACATATATATATATATGATATATACATGTAATCTATTTACAGGTAGGGCATGAAATGTAACAACAGAATCTAAAATAAAGGGATTTAAGAAGCTTAAGTGAACAAATGCATTTTTAAAGGATGCCAGTGGCTCAAATTTGAAAAGTTTTAATAGAATAACTATGTAGAGACTATTCATTTTTTCTGAAGCCTGAATGTAATCTAAATTACAGTATGGAGATTCCCTGGGATTCATCGTGTACTGTATTAGTGCAACCAGAGAGTCCCCTACTCCACAAGAGAGCGTCTCCAATCCAGATTTCTCTGATATCTCAAAACCTTGAACTGCAATAAATACAATAACATTCCAAAACAACTGAAACATCAATCCCTATTAAATCTGAACCTTTCTGGAGAAAGCAACATATTAGGTTGTTGAGGCATCTTGGATTCTCTCACGGTCTCTTCCAAGGGCATACCTACCAAGGTATAAATCCTGCAATTACCTGATTTCATGGGTAGGGCCTCGAGCTTAAAATCAGGGATGCTATTTATTCAAATATATGTCTTCCTTTCTTTCATAATTATAGCTGACCAACTGGTTGACTACAAAAAGATGAATTTTCTGAAACTAAGTGTTGGCCAGTGGGATATGAGTGGAAGTGAAAAGCAGCAGTTTCTGTGAACATTCTTTGAAATATGCTGCTCGCATCCAGCCCATTCTTAAGCTTTCCTGTCTGCACCCTACCACCTGGAACTTAAATGTTGTTGTTTTAGACAATGATGCCAAGGGCCACGCCGTAGAGATGGAAGAACCATGAGCTAAGCGGGACTCGGGTCCCTGAGGAGTTTGTGGAGGCGAGACAGCTTACTAACACTTAACCTCCTATTTCTAGGCATTTAAAAAGAGGGAAATAAATTTCTCCCTTTCAACAACCAACTGTTATTTTAGGTTGGTAAAACTTACTGCCAAACATAATTCTATTATTTTACAGATGAGAAGACAAGCCTGCATATACCAAGTGTCTTTAGATATACTGCTCAGTATGGTAGCCACCGGCCACATGTGACCATTGAGCACTGAAATATGTTTAATTCGAAATGCGATGAACTATAAGTGTAAAATATACGATAGCATTTTGAAGACCTATAATATTTTGGATACATGATCTTAAATATACTACAAAAATCAAGTTCAACTCATGTGTCAGTTTGTTTGTTTTGTTTTTTTTTTTTTTACTTTTTGATGTGATTACAGGGAAATTTTAAATTTGTTGTATGGCTTACTTTATATTTCTACTGAGTAGAGCTACTTTTGATTATAAAGCAGACTAGATACCTCAACTCCTGCCTCTCAGTTATAGCCACTTTCTGTCAGACCACACCATCTCTATTATGTGGCAAAAGGCACAGTTGGGTTATGTTGATATCATCAGGATTGAAATCAGCAGCATAAAAAACATGACTTCGCTACTTGAAAAGCACCCAAATCAAAGGACGTGAATGATTCTAAGAATGTGTATATTTGTAGCATGAGAAACAACTGGAATGGTCAGAGAATAGAAGCTGAGAGGATAAACTTTTCAAGTTGGTAAAATTTTAAGTAATGATGATGTCTAGGTAGAATGAATGTATATGGTTTGCTCAGGTGGACAGGAGATAAAAGATGCTGAGATGACACGATCAAGAGATTTTTATAAAGTCCTGGGTTAACCCATTTTTATATAATTTAATTTTGACAAAATATTATATTTCATTGCTTCTGACTTTTCCTTTTATTCATTTTATCATAGTAAGAACACAACATGATATTGACTCTCTTAATAAATTTAAGTATATAGCATAGTATTGTTGACTACAGGTACAATGTTGTATAGCAGATCTCTAGATCTTACTCATCTTGTTTAACTGAAACTTTACCCCCATTGATTAGTAATTTGCCATTTCCTTCTTCCTCCAGCAACCAGCATTCCAGTCTTTGATTCTATGATTTTGACTATTTTAGATACTTCACATAAGTGAAACACACAGTATTTGTCTTTCTTTGACTGGCTTATTTCACTTAGCATAATGTCCTCAAATTTAACCATCTTATTGTATATTGCAGAATTTCCTTCTTTTTTAGGGCTGAATATCATTCCTCCTCCCCCTTCAGTTATTGGTGTTAATTATTTAATTAGTCTTCACACAAACGTGGGAGAAAGGTATTATTGTTAACATCATCATCTATTTTATTTTATTTTATTTTATTTTATTTTATTTTATTTTATTTTATTTTATTTTCATTTGAGAGAAACACAGACAGTAAACAAGGGAGGGACAGAGAGAAAAGGAGACAGAATCCCATTAGGTGCCACGCTGTGAGTGCAGAGCTCCATATGGGGCTTGAACTGACAAACCATGAGATCACAATCTGAACTGAAATCAAGAGTCGGATGCTTAACTGATTGAGCCACCCAGGCACCCCCATCATCTCTGCTTTAAAAATAAGGAAACCAAAACACAAAAAGACTAAAAAAACAAAAACAAAAACAAAAACAAAACAAAACCACACCCAAGTTCACAGAGCTATGAAGTAACAGTCAGATTTCAACTCAGGTAGAGTGGCTTGAATCTCAAGCACTTAATATTTTATGGTCTATTGCCTCTGACACAGACACCACTTTCTAATTACTTTTATTAGTTATTAGGATACATTCTCCATTTCTTTAACAAAAAGCTCAAATGTATTTTGGAATCCCTGTAGATTTTTCACAGTTGGATCCACTCCTGAAAGAAGCCTACCTTTGGTTTCTAACCTCAATAATTCCTTCAGTATTAAGTGTGTGTTCAAAGACAGGTCAAAATAGTGTGTTTCTCAGGATTTTCCTAGCAACAGGTGACATTCTGTTCCTCTACATATGAATAATGAAGCATGTGATCTTAGAAACTTAGCATCTAGCATCAAGAAAAAACAGAGAAGACAAAATCAAGTCTTAAAGGACTAATGTAAAGTTCCAAAGGGACCAAAACCCGTGTAGTGTGTCCTAATTTGAAAACGTCTTAAAAGTTTGATCTCTATCATAGATTATCCTCATATTTTAGAATGGAATGCATTCTCCTTTTTAAAAATCTCGATTGTAATTAATTTATTTAAAACACTTAAGAATTTATCCCTCTTCTTAAATACAACTTTTAAGTTCAATGCTATCTGATACACATTTTAACTAATCTTGAATCTTTTAATATAATGCAAAAACAATTATTTTTATTATTGTCTAGGCTAGAAAAATGCAGAAATTATACCCATTTTGTATCAAAAATACAGTGTTTCTGGAAAAATATGGAATATTATTTAAAAAAAAACTACTCATCATTACCATAATTTTAAGTGTCATTACAATAGACAGCCAAACAGTATTTAGCATGTGTACTGTTAACACAACATTTCTCAATTTTTAGATAAACTGTCACTTTTAAAAATCCATGACAAAGGATGCAAGAATACACAATGTGAAAAAGACAGTCTCTTTAATAAATGGTGCCAGGAAAACTGGACAGCTATATACAAAAGAATGACACCGGACTACTTTCTAACATCATACATAAAAACAAACTCGAAATGAATTAAACACCTAATGTGAGACCTGTAAGCAAAAAACCCTCCTAGAGAACACAGGAGCTAACTTCTCTGACATCAGCCATAGCAACATTTTTCTAGACAAGTCTCCTAAGGGAAGGGGAAAAAAAAGCAAAATAAACTATTGGGACTACATCAAAATATAAAGCTTTCGCACAGCAAGAGAAACCATCAAGAAAACAAAAAGGCAACCTACTGAATGGAAAAAGATATTTGCAAATGATCTATCCAATGAGGGATTAACATCCAAAGTGTATAAAGGACTGATACAACTCAACATCAAAAAACAGATAATCTGATTGAAAAATGGGCAGAAGACCTGAATAGACATTAATCCAAAGAGGACATACTAATGGCCAATAAACATATGAAAAAATGGTCAACATCAATAATCATCAGGAAAATGGAAATCAAAATCACAATGAGATATCATCTTATACCTATCAGAATGGCTAAAATTAAACAGATAAGAAATGACAAGTATTGGTAAGGAAGCAAAAAAAAAAGGAACCCTCATGTGCTGTTGGTAGGAATGTAAATTGGTACAACCACTGGGGAAAACAGTATGGAATTTCCTCAAAACATTAAAAACAAAACTACCATATGATCCAATAATTCCACTACTAGGTATTTACCCAAAGAATATATAAACACCATTCAAGAAGATATACACACTCCTATGTTTATTGCAGCATTATTTACAATAGCCAAGATAAAAAATCAACCTAAGTGTCCATCATGGACAGACAAGAAAGGTGTGATACATATCTATAATGGAATATTATTCAGCCATAAAAAGACCAACTGTGACAACATGGATGGTCCCAGCAGGTATTATGTTTAGTGAAATAAGTCAGAGAAAGACAAATATACATGATGTCACTCGTGTGGAATCCCCCAAAAAATGAATACACAGAAAGCAGAATCAGACATATAGAGTGATGGTTGCCAGAGGGGAGGGGGATAAGAGGATGGGCAAAATGGCTGAAGGCGAATAGGACCTACAGGCTTCCAATTATGGAATGAATAAAAGGTACAGCATAGGGAATACAGTCAGTGGTATTGTAATAGTGTTATATGGCGAAAGATGGTAACCTACACTTGTGATAAGCACAGTGTAATGTATAGAGAAGTTGACTCACTATGTTGTCCACCTGAAACTAATGAAACATTGTGAGCCAACTATACTGAAAAAAAAAAACAAACTTTTAAATCTGTATGATCTCTTATATGACTTAACATGAAAATAAAATATTATTTGATAAATGTGTTTTACACCAATGCTTATATAAAAGCAACAGGGCATCTTTGAATACTGAAACTATATACAGATTTTCTTTACTTTTTTAATTTTTTTTAACATTTATTTATTTTTGAGACAGAGAGAGACAGAGCATGAATGGGGGAGAGTCAGAGAGAGGGAGACACAGAATCTGAAACAGGCTCCAGGCTCTGAGCTGTCAGCACAGAGCCCGACACGGGGCTCGAACTCACGGACCACGAGATCATGACCTGAGCCAAAGTCGGCCGCTTAACTGACTGAACCACCCAGGCGCCCCCAGATTTTCTTTATGATAAAGCTACATGTCAAATTTACTTAAGAACTAACTTGAATGTAAATTAAAAATTAAAAAAAATATATAGAAACCGAAAAAAAGAGTTTCATTGGACCACATTGAGATTTTCCTATATAACACTGTACCAGTAATAATATAGTATATTTTATTCATTGTTATGATAGAAAGTTATTATATACATTATAGGTAGAGAGCAAACACCTTTCTTATGTTACTAAAATTCTTGGTCCAAAGGGGGATTTTGAGAAAAAGAAACGGGTAGATGTTTTGCTTTTTTTTCCCCCAGCAAATATTTTTATTTTGGAAAGCTTTATTGTTTTGTATGCATTCATAATTTTTTCAGTCTTTCCCTGATCATAAATAAGGAGGCTTTTGTCAAGCTTTAAGTCATATCACCTTTTATCATGTTTATAATTTGAAAATTAAAAAAAAATTTTAATGATTATTTATTTTTGAGATAGAGAGACAGATCGTGAGCAGTGGAGGGGCAGAGAGAGAGAGAAGGAGACACAGAATCTGAAGCCGGCTCCAGACTCTGAGCTGTCAGCACAGAGCCCAAAATGGGGCTTGAACCCACAGACTGTGTGATCATGACCTGAGCTTAAGTCAGATACTCAACTGACTGAGCCATCCAGATGCCCCTGAAAATAAATTTTTAATGCTGATGTCCCACTGAGCCAGTCAAAACTTTAGTAATTCACATAAAGTATCCAAAATTATTTGGGGAAATTTATGAACCTTTATATTGAAACACACACACAATCTTCCTTAATATAAAAGAGTAAGAAGTCAGTCCATAATCTGAAAAATAAATAAATTTTAACTTTTACATATAAAAATTAGATTAAACAGTGGGCAGTGGATTAGTGTAGTTAATGAAGGACTGATACATGAGAACCACAGTCTCATATCAGTATGCGTTTTAACTAACCATTTTTCTATTTCCTGAGATCTTAATGTGTTTCCCACAATGGTCTAGCCCATTATATTACAGCCAAAAAACATGTAAACTTGTAAAGACTAATTTGTTGTAGTTTACATAACTATAGTCTAATATGTAAGCACTAACTTTGAAAAATACACTGGAATTTAGAAGAGAAACCAGTAGCAACACAATTATTTGAGCAAACGTGTGGGTAAATAGTCTTCATTTGGAAGTAAAAAAAAAATTAATAAACGGCAGAGAACAAATTCTAAAGAAAATATCTTTTTAATTAGACAGCCATTAGTGTTTCAGAACCAAGGTTATCCAATATACACAGACATCAAAATGGCATTAATATAATAAAGACATAGGTCTCAAGAAATGTAAACCATCAATTGACCAGATGATTACTTTTACTAGATACTCTGGCTCTGTAACTAGATTCTATATAAGACACTTTTATTGTCTTTGCTTAGCCACAGAAGAAAGAGAAATATCTCATAAGCCAGGGAGATGAAAGGAAGGAGCCAAGACCTGAAAATACATACAAAGGAGCTGAGAGTAATAAACACACCTGGGGAAAAGCATCAATAGACATATTGCAAAAAGCTACACATTTGTAAAAAATGACAATACAATTTTAAAAATACAAAATAGGTGGTTTAGGGGTGCCTGGGTGACTCAGTCGGTTGAGTGTTCTACTTTGGCTCAGATCATGATCTCTGTTCGTTGAGTTCCAGCCCCGTGCCGGGCTCTGTGCTGACAGCTCAGAGCCTGGTGCCTGCTTCTGATTCTGTGTCTCCCTCTCTCGCTGCCCCTCGCCAACTCATGCTATGTCTCTCTTTCTCAAAAATAAACATTAAAAAAATTAAATACGTGGTTAAATACCAACATAGGGGTGCCTCGGTAGCTTACTCAGTTAGGCATCCAACTTTTGATTTTGTCTCAAGTCATGATCTCACAGTTCATGAGATTGAGCCCCGCGTCAGGCTCTGTGCTGACAGCATGCAGGTTGCTTGAGATTCTCGCCCTCTCTCTCTGACCCCCCTCCACTTGCATGCACATGTGTGTTTTCTCTCTCTCTCTTTCAAAATAAATAAACACTTTCTAAATAAAAAAATAAATAAATACCAATTTAGAGGTGAAATGAGAGTTTATGAACCAAAGATGGAGCTGAAAAAATTACTCACAGAATAACAGAGAGAGAGGAGATGAAATATGTTAAAGGAAAAGAAACATGGATGTTAGCTTGACAAAACCCTAGCAAAAACCTCATAGGAATCCCAAGGACATTATGGCTTAGAAATTTTCAAACCTGATATAAAGCATGAAGCCACAAGTACACTATATAATCAGGATTAAAAAGAAATCCATGCTTGCACATCTTGTAGTGAAATTGCTGAACCCTCCAACAATGCACACACAAGGACACCTGACACAAATATAAGCCATCCACCAAACAGGAAAGCGGAACAAAATCTCCAAACTGTATTTTCAGCAAAACTACCATTCATGAATGAAATCTAAATAAAGATCTTTGCAGATAAACAAAAGGTGAAAGCATCACTCACCCCAAGATAACCCAAAGGAACCTTTAAAGATATTGCCTGAAATGGCAGACTATGACCCAGAGGAAAGGTTTTAGATAAAATAATACTGTGCAAGGGAATTAGTTAACGTGTAAATAAAACTAAGGAAATATTGTCTGCATAAAATCTTTCACATAATGATATCTAATGGTTGAGTGTTCAAAGAGCACATAATTAAAAACCAGATAGCATTAGCATATAATTTGGGTTGGAGTGTCCTAAAATATATAGTAGAGATTAAATATTTGCTGCAGAAACAAATGGACCTACTCCTCGGTATTTAAGTGTTTAATAATTTTTATGCGTTAACAAAAAAATAATAATGATAATTTAATTTTAATTTAATAATAATTTATGTGTTTAATAGTTTGGAGTCTTCTGAACTTACTACAGATAATCATCTCTACAACAAATCAATTTTTCCTTTTCTTGACTCTGAACTTGGTGAAGGCAGACCAGGTATTAAAGAGATCTTTGAATCATTAACCCTGAAAATACTACCTGGTAACTGAATTAATGAATGAATAAAATGAATGAATAGTGAGCCATTTCTATATAATTACACATTTCAATAATTTGTTTATAAAAAAACATGAAGAATAAGATTGTTTCATTTACTTTATATTAAAAGTCAAGAATGTTTGTAATTTACTTGTGAGTAGTGAAATGACAGAGTAGATCTTGCACCCAGCTTGACCTCTGTAGATGTGAATTCGTTTATACTTCTATTCTGGAAGTCATTTAACAACATCTCTGTGTCTCAGTTTTCTTATGTGATACAGGGTAACAGTTGGCCTATGCTATTCCCACAGCTGTAGTTAACGCAAAAAAACAAAGTATATTAAGTTTAGGAAGTTATAAAAATACTAAGGATGTTAAGCATTATTATTGTATACAGAGATTATGTGTAAGAATAATTTTATCTGAGAAATAATTTTCTTTTCATTAGATTTCAACATATTTTGTTTGTTCTCTGATGAGAAGTTACAGAAGGAAAAAATTTAAACCAGATAAGTATAAAGATGGGAAATTTAAAATTCACCTGACATCCAAGAATACACTGATAATTATCAGTAATACTGATAATAACATGGTTGATTTATTTCCTTGTATTGGTACTATTTCCACTACCACACAAAACACACATATATACAGTGTTGAAATTTATTATAATCATATATATTTTGTGCTATGAATCATATATTTGTGCTCTGCTTTTTTTTACTTGCCATTATATTGTGAAAAACACACCACTATCTTAAAATTGCTCAGCTGACATTCTTTTTAAATGGCTAGACAACATTGCATCAAAATACAAAGAACCATAATGTATTTAACTGCTATTTTGTTGGATATAGGTATTTTCCCAATTTCTCCTAATATAGTTAACATGAAAATAAACATGTATGGACTCTTGGTGTGAATCTTCTATTTTTCCTTTGAAGTAAACCAGAATACATTTATTTATTTATTTATTTATTTATTTATTTATTTATTTATTTATTAAAAGGCATAAATAGAACCTCAAGATGTGTTGAGCTAAATTTCGTTCCAGAAAAGTTATCAAGGGTAGCAGGCTATCAAAAGTGTATCAACGTGTTAATATAAATAATCAATTTTCTTAAATGGATAACTTTAAGTTTCTGGAAAATTTAACCATGAGTTCATTACTATCTGATTGGTTATGAATGCTTAGACAGATATGGAATTATAGTATTATATTTCATTATAAGAAAAAAAGCATATAGACCTTTTAATTTAAGAGAAGTGCCCTAGATTGTATATACAGTATCAAAAGTTTTGATAAATATATGAATGATAGATACATTATGGAATATTATGCAATATATCCAGAAATAATTTGGGCATGTGATATAGATGTCATGACCAGTGAATTCCACAACTCAACATTTTTTTGGAATTTAGTCTCAGTACAGTAAAGCATTAGTATGTCATATTCTCATTTTTATCAGTGGGACCTTGCAACTAAATAAATATATTTCCCCCTAGTTTGTTGTATAAACAAACAAATAAAAATACCACAAGAATTTTCCAAAGTTCCTGACCACAAGTGAAGCCAGTTTGGGGTAATGTTTTCATCGTGGCATAGAAAATTAGAAAGAGTCAAGCTGTCAATGGCATACATGAAGATGTAGCAAATATGAATTCAGCTGACCTGGTTCTCAGCCAATAACACCAGCTGCACAAGAACTGAAAAACAGCAGGTGAAACTGATAAACCACAAATAATTTAATAACACAGCATGCCAATATAAGGGCATTCAGGTCTAAAATTGACTAGCATTAAGAGACATCTGAAGCCTCAAGGAAATTTAAAGAAGACCCAATGATGTTTTATGGGTTGGGGTGGAGGAAGAATGAAATGGGACAAAAATTCTAATTGTGAGTAATAAAAAATATAAATTCTATCATCAAAACATACATCTTAGAATTAAGGACAAAGAAGCATGTGGATACCTAATTATAGAAATTCTGAGTTGGATTCAGCTTACAATTAATCAATTCAGCATGCAGAGAACCATTTATGAAAAGGGTGACAGCAAGTATCAATCAAGAGCCTGAGGAAAGCAAGCTGTAAATTTTGATTCTTTCTTATCTTCAAAAGAATATAGTGTTAGAGTTTTCTCAAATATTTTTCTCTTGAGAGAACATATTGTTTCTACTTTAAATGTTAGCTGTTTTCTTGAAAACCTTCTGAATAAAACTTTTACTTGCAGATTTAGAGCTAAGGGTAATTGAAACAATTTACCTATTTTATTTTTGTTTTCTCATAAGAGTACACAATTTTATAGACAGCATCTCAATCTACTTATGGTGGCAATCTGAGTCTTCTAAAAGGTGCTGAGAAAATGCATAGTCTATTCCTGCTAGAATGATTAAATGCCATACAAATGCATTTGAAGTTAAAAACCCTTAAAACTGTAGGATCTGAACAATCTGGACGAGCTGGGAACACACATTGCAAAAAATAAACATTAACTAGGCATGCATGTTTGACTATGCCACTTCCAAATTCTCACTGCTTGAAATGAAAATGAATACATTCAAAAATATAATTATAAAATAATTTGAGAAAATATGATTTCTTTCCCAAATGCTTTATACAACTTTGTATACTCAATGGTTCTATCTGTTGCAAAGGTATATTCTGTACTACAAAATTTCCTGTCAACTGCTGTTGTGTATTTATATGATGCACAGATGTTAGAGATGTGCCTTCATTTTTTTATAGCCATATTCGACTGCAAGTTTAGTGAAATAGCCACAACTAATTATGCTGGATCGTGTGTTTTGCACACATGCATTCACGTGTCCTTGTGTGTTTCTGTATGTTTGTCTTGTAGGTTAAGTGGGAGGGAAATAAAAGGAGAATGGAACAAAAGTCAATGCGTTTTGACTTTTGGGCACTTCTACCAAGTCTTAAAGGAGCTATGGGGTAAAGTGAAACATCAAAAAGAGAGAGAACAAAGAAAAGAATAAATTGGGGAGTGGAAGTGAAGAGGTCAAGGAGGACCTTGGGATGGGAGGGAGCAGATGAAAGGGAGATAGAGAGCACCAACAAACTTGAACTGCTTACAAAGGTCTGCCGATAGCATCATGTTATTACTAATTTCAATTTATTGTACAAAAAGAAATTGATATTCAAAAAACTGCCTTCACTTTACATGCATTTAATTTTCATTACCCATAATGACTAGGACCTATTTCAAGACAACAAATAATACCCTTACTATTAGGTACAAATATGTTCCAAATTTCTGTCAACACTTAAACAATTTAGGCATTGAAACAATATTTCCCAACAGTGCATGTCCCTCCTACAGTGTATCCAGCCTTATGACGTTTTAAACTCTGCTAAATGAGAAAATCACCAGAGAAACCGTAGAATTTTTCTTTCTCTCTGCGACCGGAGATAAACTAAATCTATCAGCAGAAAATTTTTCCAAGAGCATGAAAAATAATTTCCTGCATTTAGCTGTGACATGAGGGGTAGTATTAAATTGTGCCAGGGAATAAATAGCCATAAACTGTGTGCAAGAAAGAATGTTCTAACCAGCTCTAATGGGATGTCTTCACGTTCTTTGATTTTTCTTTCCATTAATTACACTATTGTGGTGTTATAATCATCTATTGGTCACAGTGATAAACCATTGTGTAATTATTTATCTTCTCCACACTGTGTCTAAAGAATAAAAGAAACAAATGAATTGTACATGTTAAAGATGCCAAATAACCCGCTGCTACCACCAATATAAGGTGGGCATGTCAACAGAAAACTTATTTATTGAAAGAGGTTAAAAATAAAATTTAGAGATACTCTTATTAAACAGTACAAGGAACATAATGACAGTTCCCTTAAATAAATAATAATGTTGCATTTCAGGGAAGAGCTAATGAAATTTTATATTTATGGCTAAAACTCGAAGCTGCTGTTAACATTTCTCTAAAATTAATTTCAGCTAAGAGATTCTGTAAGCTGGATATCCATTAATTTTGTATTGGTCACTTGTTGCACTAAAAGAAATGCTGAAGCAGAAGGTATCTGCAAGAGAAATATTGATAGCCACCGCAGCAAGCATAAATAAGAGTGTCTTGCCGAATGTGTGGGGAAAATAAAGACATTATTTATACTCAATGGCAGGTTCGGAATGGTTTTTGGCAAGAAAAGTCAAAAATGGATGATTTATGGGCTTCTGTAAGAATATGAGTAGAGTTCTAAGGAACTAGCCTAAAATGAATTAGTTGGGGCAAGATGATAAAGCGTAGATATAAAAATTCTAATTCCTTTTAATGACAATCTCTGCACATTCATAATTATGCCTAAGCAGCCTACTAGTTCAATGACCTCAATTTAGGTCCATTTTAATATAATGTTTATTTTCTATGAAAACTTTTTTGGAAAAGTAAAGTTAAATCATGTCTCACGGATATAAAATGCTAAAAATGATTAAATCTCCCAGAATCACATAAAAATTTTCTGAAATATTTAGGTCATGCAATAAATGGCAAAAGACAGTCTATATGTATTAATGCAAACTTTCAAGAATAGAACTTCCATGAAGGAATAAACTTTCTATAAAATATGTAAATATGATAGTCTTTATATAATGCTAAAATAGAAGCATTATCCAATGGAAATGGGGAGATGACCACAACATACGGTTACCTTTCTGGTGGCCAAATTAATAAAGGGAATATGAAGTTTTGATGTTATGCAGCTCTCATATCATATTATAAAAAAACATGAAATCACGTGGAGACACAAAAATTTATTAATTCTAATGCTAAGAATTTATGGCACAGTTCCTTCAGTTCCTTCAAAAGGGAAAACAACTCAGAATAATTAACATTTGCCAAATGCCCTATGCAAATTATGTACTCAATAAATTTATGTTGAGTAAAATATATACTTTTGTGGTTTATTAAAAATTACTAAAGGGGTATCTGGGTGGCTCAGTCAGTTAGGCATCCGACTTCGGCTCAGGTCACGTCTCACGGTCCGTGAGTTCCAGCCCTGCATCGGGCTCTATGCTGACACATCAGAGCCTGGAGCCTGCTTCAGATTCTGTCTCCCTCCCTCTCTGCTCCTTCCCTGCTAGCACTCTGTCTCTCTCTCTCTCTCAAAAATAAATAAACATTTTTAAAAAAATTTTAAAAATTACTGAAGTGATGGTGATACGAGCTTTTCTAAAGCATATCTCAGAAAAAAAAACCAACATTGTGCTATTAAAACATATTTCTGTTAAACCAGGGTTTCTCAATATTTGGGGGAGAAGATAGTTCCCTTTACAAATTGGGTAAAGACTAGAGACCTCTCTCAGAATAAAGTTCATAGGTGTGTAATCTTCAGAAATAACACTGCAAAGACAACCGGATCAAAATACGTTTTTCAAAACATTTTTTTAAAAAATTGTGGCATACAAATATGATCTGCAGTATCTATTCTGGAAAGAAGGCTCTCAATAAATCAGACTTCCCAGTATCCATAGCCTTGTACTGACTCCTCCCATGTGGAATCTGGGCTGGTAGAAATAATGTCAGGTCATGCAGAGCTTTGCAGCTTCTGACTTGGTCTTGTGTACCCAGGAACTTCCTGGAACACTGCCTCTCAGAACTTAGCGACCACAGAGCAGAAAGAAACCATGTGTAGGTTCTCTAGTTATCAGCCCCAGATGATCTACCAGCCTACGGCCAGCATTAACTGTCTTATCAGTGAGTCATCTTGAACAACCCAGTCCATGTAAGGCTTCAGGTGACTGCAGTCCCAGTTTACATCTAACTGGGACCTGATGAGATACCTCCAGAACCACTCAGTCCAGTTAAACCACTGAACTAGGTAGGAGACATGATAAATTGTTTTAAGCTAAGCACTTGGGTGATTTATTGGACAGCCATACATAACTGGAGAAATGCTTCTCCTAATGCATTAAGTAACAAGATCATGCAGCGTCTAATAACCATAGTGATTTCCAATCATTGGTAAACATAGAGAATATTCCAGATTTTGGTTACATCCATAGTGCTCTTTAGAAATATTGGGGATTTCTACTGAAGCTAAAGTCACAAATACTGCCATGCAGTATTTACCATACATAAATAATTAAGGAAATGTAAATTTAGTTAGAACTTTGTAGAAATAAAGAGGAGGAGCCTTTTTTTCCCTTATCCAAGTTCATGGACTCTCTTGAATTCTGAGCATGATTGTGGACTCCAGGTTAAGAATGCCTATGCTAAACTGTTACTTTGTGATGCTGCAATTTGAAGAGAACTACCTTTATGATTAGCATTGCTGTTTTAAATGGGGGAGATAATGGAAGTAGGATAACTGATCCAAATGTAAAGAAAACCATGAGACTATTGTTTATGACTTAAAAAAAACCTAAAAATAGAATCTCTTATGGTAACTTTCCCCTCAAAAGCTCAGAAATATATAATTGAATCAGAAACTGAAATATTAATTTTATAAATAGGCAAATACCAGAAGTTCTAGGTTGGCATAGTATTGTCGCCAAACTTAACGAAAATCCGTATGATTAGCTTACATCTATGCTTTTTTCCAGGCCCACTTTCAAATTTAACTAAAATACATCCCTGAAAATATTAAATGATACAGTATCTTCATCACTATCCTCCACATGTTTATCCCTTTTTTTCCCCTACATAGTTTATATGTGTAATGACAAGTATGGTTCACTTTGAATGCTGAATCTTATTAGTTGTATAACCCTGGAAACATGTTAAGGATTTGAAGGCTAGATCCAGTTCCCAGGGAAGGATAACAAATGAACCATCAATAATTTCCACGTATATTAGAAGCGTGAGAGGTGGATGCTTTCACAGAATTCCTATCGTTTAAAAATATGAAATTAAAGCCCCCCACCCAAGAAAATTCATGAAGGTAAGGCTAGCTGAAGATTGAATTGAAAATAGATTGTGTCAGTAAACAATAATCGTAATATTCTTTCTATAGCTTCCTACAAATTCATAATCTTTGCAGAAAAGAGTATTTTTCTCAAGATCAAGTTAAATCAATGGGCAAGAAAGGAAATACATTTTTCTATTGTTACTCACTAGGATAGTGGACCATAGGAAACATTTTTTAAAGTAATATTACAGAGTATTTCAAAGAACCAAGAGAATATGACATCTTTTGAAAACTAATTTAAAATGTTAATAGGGATAGATGAAAGATTCAGCTCATCTATTCATATATATCAGAAGCCCAAGTATCTAAAGGAAAACTACAAAATAAATTGGGCTCTCATGCCTTTTCCAAAGTCTCATTTTGCTGTCAAAAGAATTTAATTCATTCCCTCCTATCTTTTCCCAATTACCAAGTTTCTGAACTATTATTTTATTAAATGTTTCATTTCTAACTGACCACAATGTAGAGCTAAAAACCGTGATACCTTTTTTCATGAAACGAGTTTACTAAATAAATTTTCCTAGTGATTTCCTCTTGAGTGGCACAGGTATTAATGGAGACATTGCCAACTGTTGCTTTTACCCAACCTTTTGCTCTCTCTGAGTGGCTGGTCAGTCAAGTTAATTATCCACATTTTCAGAAAAAGCTCCTGTTGTATACTGAAAGCCCTGAACTCTGCCTGGTCAGAGATAATCTATAGTTTTCAGAAGCAATATTAACAAACATATTGCATTCATTTAATCAGCAGCCGATTTTTTTTATCGTTAAGTTTGTGTGGTCTCCTTTTCTACCCATAATTTTATCTTCTCCTTTCCACTGTCTTTGTCACACAGCATTTTGATGACTTACATAGTTCCTGCAGTGTTTGAAAAATAACATATGCATGTGAATAACAACATGCAGCACATTCAATGATCTAGATTACTACGGATGCCATATAGAGGTCACCTATGCCCCAAGTCTGGAGAACAAGTCCCCCTTGCTCTGTTTACAATCATCAGAGATACTGCTCACAATATTTCATGTGACATGTAGTTAATTTATTTTTAAAAGATAGTGATACTTAATGGATATTGTTTAATGCTTTTAACCACCAACCATAGCTATTTTGGGGGAAATATAATTAGGATTATAAGTTTTCCAATTCAAAAGAAAGGCCATTCTAAACCAACGTGAGCCCCATCGTTCCCCCTGGCAATGATGAGACGTACAGGGATTAAACAGATGGAATGTGTTATGAGATGCCCTTATTTATGACCAAAAGGCATCCTTATTTCCCTTGGGATGAAAGGTGAAGTTATTTTCCATGCTAACTCTTTGTCCTGAGGCATAGTCTATGAACTCTGCCACATTTCTGCTGAATTATATGATGGTTTTGAAATGTGAGTTGATGTTCCCTTGAGACTGTGCTTTAATCAAATTCATTTCAATAAAACAAGAAGAATCCTGGAATAACAAAATAAAATGACAATATTTTGTAGACAACAGAAAATCAAATGCATATGATAATACTTAGCAGATCCGTAAGATAAATTTATAGGTGAATGTAATTAGCCCCCCTCTGCTAAAAATAGGTCTTTCCAACTTTCTTAAGAGGACTAGACCTACTGTCCAATGCATGGGACTTAACCCTTTATGGGTTGCACATTTAGATAATATATTAGTCGTACTGAGCTTCATTGTTTTAGATCTTTTGATACTTTGGCACCTATGTTAAGGCAATATTTTATTAAAATCACATGAATGACAATTTTATTTTACACAGCAAAAAGCAAAAGAAAACTGTTCTCAGTAATATGTAATTTAATTAAAACTTAGAAAGTAACTTCAAGTTTTTTCTATAAGGTTTATTTTTAGTGATAGTATTTAAGTTTAACCTTTTGTAGTATAAACCATATTCAATTAGGAAATTAAGTATTATATGGGAAATATGATTTAAAATACTCTAATAGCAACAGACACACAAAAGTAAGGCATGTAACTACCTTTTATGGGTTATTAGTAAGCATTTTTATAAGATCTCTCCAGGGGCGCCTGGGTGGCGCAGTCGGTTAAGCATCCGACTTCAGCCAGGTCACGATCTCGCGGTCCGTGAGTTCGAGCCCCGCGTCGGGCTCTGGGCTGATGGCTCAGAGCCTGGAGCCTGTTTCTGATTCTGTGTCTCCCTCTCTCTCTGCCCCTCCCCCGTTCATGCTCTGTCTCTCTCTGTCCCAAAAATAAATAAACGTTGAAAAAAAAATTAAAAAAAAAAAAAAAAGATCTCTCTGGTAATGCCTATGTTATTCTAATAAATCACACTGATAAAGGATCTTGGTTTAAAAAGTAATTGTTATAGATCTATGGTCAACTTTTACAATTCTCCATTTCTCACCTGTTTGTTTGCTTTTTAAAGCCTGTAACTAACATTTGATACTATTTCTGAAGCCTAATTCCAGACCTCCATGTTTATTATATCAGTATTTAAAAATTCCTTTTTTATTTCATCTCCTTGATTCCAGTTAAGGCAAAGAACAACCTTAGAATCATTAGAAATCCCCTTAAAGTTTGTATTTACAGTCAATAGAGTCGTGGGCAGTCAAGAGACCCAAACTCATTTTATCAGAAGTATATTTATTAAGTCTTTGCATTTTTGTACTTCTAAACTATTATCTACTTCTACTCATAGCAGGCAGTATATAAAATATTCCCCATATTCAGTACCTCCTCATGTTTATGGGCTTGTATAATTCCTTCCCCTTGAATAACTTGCTTCCAATCAACTAAATATGGCAAGGTGGAGGTGCTGGAATGTCCATGGCTAGGTTTTAAAAGATTAGGACTTACATCTAGTCAAGACTCTTTTTATTTCCTTTTTGGTTTAAATGCTTGGTGAGGCAATCAGCCATGTTAGAGGACCCGTATATTAGTCAACAATAAACTAAGGCCCTCAGTCCGACATGCCTGCCAACAACTATGTGAGCTGACATAGAAATTGAGGCTTCAGATGAGACCCCAGTCCCAACAGACACTTGTCCATAGTGTCCATAGGAGACGAAGAAACAGAAGACCAACTAAATCATGCCTGAATCTCTGACCCCTCAGAGAGTGTGAGGCAAATAAATGTGTTTAAGCCACTATGTTTTGGGGTAATTTGGTATGCACCAATAGATTAAAAAATACACTCCGTTAGACTTTATTTACTTTTGCATTCCCTGACAATCTGGAGTATTTCTACCATCCCACCCTGAGTTGGTAGAACCCTTTCAATATCTATCTTTACTCTTCTTCCTTGCTAACCCATATTCTAACTCTGCTTTGGTTACCATTACGTTATAAACTCTAGGAAGATGATTCTTTTGCGGTACACTAGGACTGAATCTCTATTAACTTAAAACAATCACTCTAAACTTTTTTCCTTACCAGTGGCAAATGATTGGTGTGTGGCCCAATCTTTGCCAATGTAATGAGTGCAGATCTACTAGAGAGTTTATAGGAATGGTTTGCCAATACAGTGAAAAAGATACAGGGAAAGAAACACCTCTCTTCTTACTCATATATGCAGGCGATGTAGCCATCATGCAACCAGGAAGAGAGCTACTGATATTTTAAGAGTAGCAGAATAAAGATTGACGTGATACTTATGAGGTGATGTTGTAATGTCACTAAATCCATCATCCTAGAATTACCCTGCCTCCAGTCTTTTATTTTATGTTGCACAATTAAGCTAATTTTATACGGGTCTTCTGTAACCTGCAGTTAAGAGCATCCTTACTGATACACTTGCTAAAATGTAGGATGTTTAACTGATAGTAAATATATGTAGTTTCTGCTCACGTCTCAGGACAGACTAGGAGTCTCCTTTTGCAGCAGTGATCACAATACAATCAAGCTCACATATAGAGATCTGTTTCATACACTTTTTTCTAAAAATAAAAATAAAAAATCATACCTAGCACTATTTGATCTCAACCACAACCTGGAATTCAGGAACTTTCAGAGGATCTCATGCAATCAAATCAGGAATAAAAGCCTAAACTAAAACAAGAATCTAGCAAGCCTTTCTCTACTGGGCTCCTCATCTGAATTTCAGAGCACAATATGTGATGTGAAGACTATTTTATCAATTCTACAGATGGTACATAAGCTTTGCACAATTGCCATTCCAGGAGAGAAGTTAATTCATTATAGACGAGGGGTGCCTTCAGGCATTTGGACTTAAATCTCTCCTGAGACACCAGTTGTGAAAGGATGTTCTGGTTGCTAATCCCATGTTTCTTCAGCTACACTTGCTCCCTTCCCCCACCCCAACCAACCCTCCACATTGCCTATTTTTCTCCAACAAAACCTGAAACACCGGAACATTCCTGATCCGTCTATTCTCAGGATCAGACTTTAATAATATTCTTTAATCCAACCATCTTGCCCAAAAGTATCTTTTTGTAAGGATATCATACAGGGATTCTAGTGTATGTTATGATGTCGGACATATACAAAGGTTTTAATGAATGTTCAGTATTGAAAGATGAGAAAAGGACAGCTTGCACATTAGCCCATTATAATTGTTCTTATGTATTGTAACTCTAAATTATTTTGTTGATAGGATATCTGGAAAAATGGCCTTTTGCAATATTTCATTCTATTTGTCAACATCAAGGCTTTGATGGTGTTTTTAATTAAACCAAATATATCTGTGCTCGTATTTCTTGCAAAGGGAAAATATATTTTTCAACTTATATTTAATCCTATGAGAATGAGGTGTACACGGGGAGTAAAATCCATACAGGGAATGTCTAAAACTAAAACTTCAGTACTTATGTTTATACGCAGGGAGGAAAAAAAAATGTCCTAATAAGGACATTGCAAATGCAAATTCAAAGAGCGCTTTGTGACACAATGTAAACTCTATCGCATAGTCTTAGGGTTGACTAATTGAATTGCCATTGATAAGATGTCACTTAAAGAGACATCTCTGCAGTGAAACATGAGTTTGCTGTAAATGACCTGTCATTAAAGCCACGGGTAATGTTCATGTCTAGACTGAATTAAAATGTACCTACTAGCAATGCGCTCAGGAGGAGTTAAACCGGTAAGGATGAGAAGAACTCAGTGTCCATGATCCGCTAGAGAATTATGCCTCAGGTGCTATGTTAATTTACTTGCTGGCAAACATTAATTGAAGCCAATCAATAAACCAGGTAGAAAAGCTGGGAATTGCAGCTACAATAATTGCCAACTACATCCAGGCATTTTTACATAAAATATGTGGAATATTAGTTTTAGGTTTTTAATTGTATCAATGAAGATAATATAACTAGTTTGTGTAATTTCCAAACAAAAAGGGATAATATTGAAACTGCAATTCAAAGATGTGGTTTTTCAACAGGGTTTTCCCAAGTGTCTCATATTTAGCCAGGAATCACTTAGGTAGAATTCAACCAGTATACAATATTATTCATCAATGCCCACATATTTATGAAGTACCCACTTTGTAAAATGATGCCATAAGTGTTTCTCTGTCTATGCTGGTTTTCAGTTATTTTGCTATTTAAAAAAAAAAAATCAACTATACAGACAGTTAAAATAATTTTCTACAACTTGTCTCCGTAGCAAGATATAAAAACCTTTTCCAGAAAATTTTACATATTTTAATCCTACACATTGGGGATTAATTAATCCTTTAAATTGGCCCCCTTTTTCTGCATATCTCAGTGGAGATATAAAACACCTACCATGATTCTTCCTACTAACATGCAATACACATGTCTTATTACAAAGAGAATAAACACATTTTCAAAACATTTTTTTTAAATTTTTTTTCAACATTTATTTATTTTTGGGACAGAGAGAGACAGAGCATGAACGGGGGAGGGGCAGAGAGAGAGGGAGACACAGAATCGGAAACAGGCTCCAGTCTCTGAGCCATCAGCCCAGAGCCTGACGCGGGGCTCGAACTCACGGACCGCGAGATCGTGACCTGGCTGAAGTCGGACGCTCAACCGACTGCGCCACCCAGGCGCCCCTCAAAACATATTTTAGAGAGAGCACATATTGCCTACAAAAAAATTAGTAATATATTTCTCTATAAAGCAAACATCCATTTACCGTAACATGCTTTTAGTTGTAAACATATTTTAGAATTGCTCAGACATTGCTGTGCTAGTATCTCTTTCACTGGCTTTAAAATTAAAAAGAATAATCACACCCCAAGTGCTTATCATCACCCTTATATACAGCTAATTGTAGGAGGATTCAGCTATGTCAGAAAGCAGACAATATACAATGCTAGGTTGTCAGTTAATAAGGAATACTTACACACCTAATATCAAAGCTTTGAAAATTCTAAATTATTTCCATCTATCTTCAGATCTGTATTTATTTTATTGTATCTTATTCTCTGGCCTTAATATTAACCTTTATTGTTAACTGAGGGGGATTAAAAAGGTGAAAAATTTCATTAAAAAGTTGAAAAATTTATAAACCAAGAATGACAAACTGATTATTTAAAAAGAAGCCAAATTTTAATATTTTAAAACATAGCAAAGTTATATTATCTCTAAAATATGACTATTTCCTCATTTTGGTGAAACAAAAATATATATATAATTTTATGTATTTTATATAATCATTTCTCTTACCTAATTTCAATAGCATAAGCCTTTAAAAACAACTCAGTTTCAGTCACTTGCAATTGTTTCTGGTTAAAAATCATGATTTGGCTGATTTTGTTTTTCAAATTCTACATTAAGACATCTGGTGAAATCTTTACATAGCAAGTTTTCTTCCAATAAAGGACCATAATTTGGCATGATCTCCTTTATTTCTGACTGAAAAGCTTCATAAATTATATAAGAGTACTACGAAATAGTATCATCTGTTATTTTTTTTTATTTATCAAATTGGGTAAAATACACAAGAAATACATCATCACATGATGACGATATGAAAACTAAACTATTTCATGCATTAGCTATATTTCCAATTTACATCACACTTCTTGCACGATCTATTTTATTTGGGATGTTGAAATTTAATTTTTAATCAAATATTGCTCTTAGTTTTAAATCGTTGTGTTTATTGTTATGTTATTTCTGAATTTTTTTTTATCAATTCTTAAAGAAATATCACTATTTTGCTTTTTTGTTACAACTACTTTTTAACAGAGAGTCAGATTGCTCTCTCTATCCACTGTATAATTCTAACAGCACTGCTTGGCCTAGCTCTAAGGGATTAAGTCAACTTGTAGCTGAGGGAAAGGTAGAGGTTATGAATGGGGCCTGTGCATCAAAGCCCACACTCTGTCATGCAATTTCCTGGCTGAAATGAGCTCTTCATGAATTAGAGTGTATGGAAATTCCTATAAAGCTAATTAAAATTCCCATATGAGGTAAAAGGGCACAATTTAGACTTGTTAATACATGTCTCTTTGAGAAAAACAGTCCTGCTTAGAAAAAAAAAAAAAAAATGCCTTATTAGTTTGATGTTGACCACTTCCAATCTTTGGAAGAACAGTATTTCAATAAATGAGAAAGAATTCAGAAGGCTAGTTTATATTTATATGCTTATATATTCTCTGTATTTCTCTCATTTCCCATTGCCCAAAGTTTTTGCTCATAATTTGCTTTTCATTTTGCATTGCCTCCTTGTTGAATATGTCAAGTTTTATTATGAGAGAAAGACATTGCGAGGAAGAAACTATATGTACAAACCGTCTGCCACTGGGAAAGAAAGGTTGGCATTTGGCTGTCTGCTAACTAATTAAATGTCACTGAGTCCAGAGGCTAAATATGCATCAGTTGATGATTTGGTAGATTTTACTGCTGCATATGTAGATTTAATTATAGTGATTGAAATTAATAAAGTGGCAGTACCTCCCAGAAACATATTTTATGACCCATGATTTCTCTATGAAAGAGCTTGCTAACCATTGCCCTTTACATAATGTTATACTTTGCTACATTCATTAGAGAGACAATTAGATAGCAAATTAACAAGCATTCACCTGTGTATTATCCACATTGATGATTCTCTAGTTGATCCAAAGTTAATATTTTTGTTCCTTCACCCAGTAGGTATCAAGTATCCTCCCTGAACTATCATGGTTCTGAGAACTCTCCCTAATATATAGTCTGTCTGTCTATCTATCTATAGATATATATTATCATAAACACTATAATCTGGGAAATTTTATACTTCTTCCTCCAGGGTATATATAAACATAGGTGTTTTCTTACACTCATATTACCTAAATGAGGGAAAGAGAGATAGGATTCAAAGAGTATCCCCTTCTCAATTATCTTTGCTGTTTTAATCTTCTATTAGAAGCGATAATCCAGAATTAATAACAGAGGACACTCCCTTTGCCAAAAGCAGATACATACTTCCGATGTAATTCTACTGTCACTCATTTATTCATTGTAATGCAACAAAACAGTGATGTCTATAATCAAAACCAGTGATTACCCATAAACTATTCATATTTGAATTTGGTATTCATTTTGTTCATTTTGTGATCTCTACAAGGCAAACTTTACTCCCCTATTCCCCACCACCTATACCCCAATATAGTCAATAGGGAAATTTAACCTAGAATTAATAGACTGGTATAAAAAGAGCTAATAGGTAGATATATTCGATCTGAGAATGCTTTCTTCAACACACACTTAATTTCCTTACAGTGAACAGAAATGAGCAAATCTCTAACATCTGGCAGACATGTATCAAAAGCTCTGTCCTTCAAAACACTGGCAATTAAAACTATGATTTGTAGTCACTGTGGACATGTCCGTTTTCTATATTCAAGTTAGGTCACTTCCTCTTCCTCTTTTGACAGTCAGAAAACATGCTACGCTAGTGACCTTTAAAATAACAGTGATGTTCCTTTTGTGTATTTTTCCGTCTTCACTATGTCTTTGTCTTTTGTGAGGTGAAATTGTGATATCAGATATTAATGAAAGAAATATTTTAACAAGTGTGTGGGAGGGGCAATGAACAGTGTTTAAATGCCTATGATTTCTGCTATTCTACAATCAGATGCCTAGAAAAATACAAGGCAATTAATGTTATTTTAAAGGGATCTTCCTCTTTTGCAACAAAAGGTATGCATCAGCCTCATGTGTAAGGCATGTAAAATAGGTCCCTGGGCTCATTAGACCTACTAACTCAAATTCTCTGGGGCTTGGAAAAGCTCTGGGTATTGAAATTTTAAAAAGCCTGCCTAGGTGATCTGGATGCTGACCCCTGGTTAGAAGCCATTGTAGTAAAGGGGAGATAAAGCAAATAAAATTAGCCAACACGTTCCATCCTGAAGCATCCCAGTCACTGCAAAGTCTGTAACCCCTACCACTTTCAAAAAACAAAGCAAGCAAAAACAAAACAAAACAAAAACCCATTAAAACCATTACATATCCAGTAGGTATAAATATTAGCCAGACCTGTTCTGCAGCCTACACTGGTGTACAAATTTTCCAAACTGTTATATGAGAATGTAATGGAGATGGAGAACCTACCACATCCAAATGACCTAGCAATTACCATTTCTGCCTACAGGGTTTCTGGTGTGTATGTTGTTAGTAAAATTCAGCTTTGGCAATGTATAAAATATAATCGTTCAGCTGTTTTGAAAGCAAATATGAAGATGAAACAAAATGTTTTTAATCCTAGGAAATTCCTCAGGAAACAGGAGTAAAGAGAAATCAAGACAAACATTTAAAATTCGAGACCACATCAGCTATTCACATATAAATACTATATATATATTTAAAAATTACACAGAATTCCGTTGACAAAAATAGAGATGTCAATATTATTTAAAATGGCTACTTTCAAGAAATGGTTATTCTGCGATAAGGAAATGAAACTCTTCCTCAAATACAAAGAACCGGGTCAAAGGAGGTCCCCATGTATATGTGCATGGGTTCACACACACCAGGAAAGGTTTTCATATAAATATTCTGCAACAACTGCACACACCCTTCCAAACCTCTACTTTGTCTCCCATCTCATCTAAACACGCCGCAAGGGTTTTCTACTCTTATGGTCTATGGGTCACAGATCCAAATCTGTCTCCATCTTCTCTGCTCCCGTCTATGGTCAAGAACTTTACTTAAAATTCAACAGCCACTTTTGCTCGAATTTTTGGTCTTATTTCACATTTCAGGAAGAGCTCACAAACTCCCTTTGACTTCAGTGACACTTCTCCGTATTTTCCTCTTACCTTTCTCCACTCAATTTAAAATTCTAGACATCCCTGAAAAGCTGATATTCCTAAAGATCCTTTTTCATTGGGGCGCCTGGGTGGTGCAGTTGGTTAAGCGTCCGACTTCAGCCAGGTCACGATCTCGCGGTCTGTGAGTTCGAGCCCCGCGTCAGGCTCTGGGCTGATGGCTCAGAGCCTGGAGCCTGTTTCCGATTCTGTGTCTCCCTCTCTCTCTGCCCCTCCCCCGTTCATGCTCTGTCTCTCTCTGTCCCAAAAATAAATAAACGTTGAAAAAAAAATTAAAAAAAAAAAAGATCCTTTTTCATTAAGTTTATTTATTTTGAGACAGAGACAGCACAAGTTGGGGACCAGCAGGGAGAAAGGGAGAGAGAGACAGAGACAGAGACAGAGAGAGAGTCTCAAGCAGGCTTCATGATGCCGGCATGGAACCCAATGCAAGGCTTGAACTCACCTGTGAGATCATGACCTGAAGCAGAAACCAAGAGTCGGATGCTTAACCCACTAAGCCACCCAGGTGCCTCCGAAAGATCTTTTCCTAGGCCTCTTCTTTTTTTCTGTTTTTCAGTTTACATGGTGCTCCTGAGCTAGTGTTTCCATTTTCATGGTTTATATGGCTACATCGATACTGAAGACCCCTAGTCTGTGCCTCTTTCCCATATCTCCATGACGAGCTTCAAGCCCACTATCCACTGGACACCACTATTTCCAGAAACCAAACCATCATTTGCACCAGCCTACCATCCCCCCCCCCCAAATAATTAAAGAACAAACCAAAAGATTTGTGTGCCCTATTTCATGAATGGCATCTTCCATGAAGCCACTCTACTCAGACACCAGAATATCTTTTTCCCCAACTCCAATCCAATCAATCTGTGAGAACTACAATTTCTACTTCCTAAAACTCGGAACGATTTTACAATCTCCACCTCCTTCCACCAACACCTCATTTAGACTACCATTATCTGCCCAAATTACTGCAAGAACCCAATTATCTCCTTATCATCTACATTTAGACCATACCTTTAACCCTCCATTTAGAAAAACTTCCTCCTACGTAAATAGAATCTTATTTCCACTACATTTAGCCTTGCATTTGGAAAAACCTTTAACCTGACAATTAGAAACACATTCTCTTATGCAAACATAATCTTATTTCTGCTACTATTAAGATGTCCTTGTCAAGGGAGAAGCATGATAAAATTTTTCCTGAGAAGAGAGGCCCAATACTTAGTCACCTTGAAGAATTCTCCAAAAACTCATTTCTTCTCAGCCTAACTTCACCACATCCACCCCTTCCCCCTCACTTTTCACCTCCCTCACTTTTCACCTCCCTCACTTTTCACCTCCCTTCCCTCATTTACCCACCCATAGAAGCACTCCTTGCTGAAGGTGGGCTGAACTGGATTCAAATCCTGAAGTGTACTTTGTTCTTTCTCAACTCCAAACCATTTCCTTCTGCACTCCCCTGGCTGGTTCCCTCCTTCCCATCATCCTCTTCACTTGAGTCTTCCAGACGGCCTCTTTAACCAATCCCAATCATGGCATAGGAATGGTTTCACAGATACAATCATTTTCTTTATATTACCCCATTATGTTATCGATCACACCACGTTGGGTTGTCTGTTTATTTTCCGTATTTTCCATTTTTTTGCATATTCCCCCTGACAGCAGAATCCATAACTATATTATTCTCACCTGTGCCCAATTCCCAGGTTCCCCTTGCCCCCCACAGCAATGTTTTGCCTAATCACCTTGTGGTCAGAGCTCCCATCATCACCTTCATTTAGTCCTTCTTCTATTTTATTTATTTATTTTTATTTATTTATTTTTAAATGTTTTATTTTTGAGACAGAGAGAGACAGAGCACGAGCAGGGGAGGGGCAGACAGAGAGGGAGACACAGAATCCGAAGCAGGCTCCAGGCTCCGAGCCATCAGCACAGAGCCCGACGCGGGGCTCGAACCCACAAACTGTGAGATCATGACCTGAGCCGAAGTTGGACGCTTAACCAACTGAGCCACCCAGGTGCCCCATATTTTATTTTTTAAAAAACAACTTTATTCTGACTCCCTCTTCTTAGTTTATAAACATACGCATCTCTCTCATTAAAAAAACATAGAAACCAAACATAACAAAACACATACAACCAACCTGCTAAGCTTCTGTACCACCAACCTGCGAAGCTTCATGAACATTTTTATGGCACTGGTTATCTGTTTTTTTTTGTTGCTGTTGTTTTACACGAAATATTTGTCTGGCTGTAATTTTACTTCCACCTTCTTTCCAACACTGAAACACTTTGCGAAAAGTCACAAATTGTCATTGCCAAATGCACTGAGCATTTATACGTGGTACCTGGGCTGTCATCCCTGAACCTCTTTCCTTAGTACTGAGAGGCTCCACGGGATTCCTGCTTGCCTACATATATCCCAGAAGAGAGCTTAGTAAAAAACAAACAGACAAATCTCTCGCTCTAAATCAGCACTTGTCAAATTTTAAAGTTAATACACATCACCTGGGGCCTTGTTGCTATGTAGCCATGACTTCAACAGGTCTGGGTTGGGGCCTAAGACTCTGCCCTTCTAGCAGACTCCCATGCCAGGGCCGCTGGTCTGTGGTCCTCACTAGGACCAGCAAGTCTCTGCAGTCACGAATAACTAGGCAACTTTAAACTCACACCCTTGGAGACTGATTTAATTGGCCTGGGTGCAACCTGGTTTCCGGGACTTTTCAGCGTTCCCCAGGTGAATCTGATATGCAGCAACACTTGAAAACCACGGGTCTCAGTCACAACCTCTTCCTCCACGAAAGTCCTGCTAATCATGCAGGATAGACTTTGTGTATTATGTGTGACCTAATGCGCAGATAGCCCTTATTCCTCAAAAAAGCAAAAGTGTATGGATCCACACCATCGGCATCACCTGGAAAACTTGTGTTTTTCACACAAACCTTTCCTCCTTACTGGATTAAAGAAAATACATTTATGTTTTCATAATTGTTTTTATTGAGATATAACTGACAGATACCATTGTGTTAGTTTTAGGTGTACAAAATAATGGTTTGATACATGTATATATTCCAAAATGATTACCACAGTAAGTTTAGGTAACATGCATCATCACACATAGTTACAGGTTTGTATGTTGAGAACATTTAAGATCTACTCTTAGCAACCTTCAAATATACAGTACAGTATTGTTAACTATAGTCACCATGCTGCACGTTATATCACCAGGATCTTCTTTTTTATTAATTTTATAACTAGAAGTATTTAGATATGTGTTTGAAAAATTTCAGAGTATTAAGCTAGAAGGTAGTAACTTCAGTAGCCTAATAAGTCATTCTTTTACTAGCTTCATCTAGAATATGTCTGTTAGATAGACACTAAACATGAGCAGTAGAAGGACCACCTGGAGGCAGAGTCCTTGAGGGGGGTAATGAGGAGCTGGAGGCAAGTAAGTTGATAAATAGGCTACACATTAGAAGCAGGGATGGGGTGGGTGGAGGGAGTGCCAGCTGCACACAACATCCTGACCTTGTGCCTTCTAAGACCTTGAGGCGGACAGACCAAGAGCCACAGGTGCGGAACATGCACTCTCCTCTTCCACCTCTGCTCCAGGGTAAACCCTAGGCTCATTATAATTCATTTGCATTGCGGGTACATCCCACCCAACCCGGTACACCCCACCCACCCCGTGCAGAAAGGCTGCCATTGTGTTCCCCTACAAACCTATAGGGTCAAACACTCCCCCTCCAAACCTGTGGGAGGAGTTTCCCACATGACTGGAAGCAGCCTCCATGAGATACTACCCCACTGCACCTCCCAGCTCCCCCCAGGGACACCCAATTATATCCAATCCCAAAACAACCCAGGGGTAGCTTCTGCCTTGAGGAACCTGCTTGCTCTCTCACCTTGAGAGTGGACTTTTGCTTTAATAAACTGCTTGGTGCTTTCTACTTTCCTTCTGGCTGTCTTTATTTCAGCAAGGATCCTTACATACTAAATCTTTTTTGTGGGGAGTCCAAGAATCCAGACCTCTATTCACACAACACAGGCTCTCCTACCAGTAACATCTTTTTGGTGCTGTGACTGGGATAGAGTTGCCTCTGGCTCTGCTTCTTTGCCTCTTCTAGAGGACAACAGTCTGAGCCTCCCCTTTCTTGGATGGCTCGCTTCTCCTCAACCACTTCAAACTTGGACTCCTGGCGGACCATCCGTCGCCTTCAAGGTATGTCATCCTAACCTCCTCAAAGAAGCCTGTGCCTTTTGGGGACTGTTTTAACTTGTCCTTACTTTGAGTCTCTTCTTTATTATTTCCGGGGACTACCAGTTTGCAAGATTCTCACTTCAGGATCCCAACTCTCCTGCTGGCCAAGGCCAAATGCTGGAAGGCCTCTCTGTAACCTGTCTGGTTGTCAGAACTCTCCACATTTCTTTGCTGTATCTGTGCCAGCTACCACCATCTTCACAATGGTCCTTTCTTCGCTCACACCTCTGACCCCCAGCAGTCTGACCGTCTCCTTCTACCCTATCTTTTAACCTATCATACACAGCACCATAGGGTTTCCTAAGGCCTTCGCCACAGCCATTCTTGGACTTCTGTCAAAGTGTGTAAATGCCGTAAGAGAGCTTTTTTGCAGCTTCCCTCTTTTCCCCACTAGAAACTCCATCCTCTCTATGGTCCAATGCCTCTCCCAAGGCCAAAAGACCACCTGTGACCTAGAGGTGGCCTGAATGTGCTTGGATTCCACCAGTCGGGGACTCCACTCCAGCCCTGGAAATATCACCATAGGCCATGGGCCTTGGGCACAAAAACGCAGGAGAGAAGACAGAGTCCACCCAGACCCTCTCACGATGGCCTGAAACCATTGATAGAACTACAGGCTGAATCCCTGAAGAACCCAGCACCCACTGGGTCCTAAGGAGTCCTCCTAGTTCAAAGGGAAAGAGACCCCTCTCCTTTTGACCCTATGAGCTTAGACCTCAGGACACCAAGCTCTCTAACTCTCATGTTGTGTCTTACAGGTGGGTAACCCAACCTCTACAATTCCCCCCAGTCCCCCCAATCCCAGCTCATTGGTCATTCTTAGAGCCTGAGACAGTAAAGAGGAAGACACTCACCTTCTGCATCACCGTAAGACCCCAATGTAAGTTGGATGGTGGGGAGGTTTGGCCTTTACCTGGGAGCCTAATCCACAACACCAAACACCAGCCTGACCACTTTTGTAAATGGCTGGGGAAATCAAGTAAAATTTCCAATGGCCAAGCTTTAGTTGCATTGAGGGACATGAAGGATCTTTGCAAAACCTGCAAAACCTGCTGTGGCTCTCCTTGCAGTTGTTAAAGGGGACCTCCAAAGAAGAGAACCTTACTCTGTCCTCCAGAAGGAAACTCAAAAGGCACTGGCACTACCCAAACCACCTTCTCTACCCTCTGTTCCTCCCTCTGCCCCTTCTCCTAGGCCAGCTGGGAGGACCTAGGATGGTCCAATTGGGAAAATACCCGATCCTGGCTAGCATGACTGCTTCCGTTTCTGGGGCCCCCAATTTCCAGAATAGCCCTCCTTTCTTCAGGACCACCCCTATTTAATTTAATTGTAAAATTTGTGTTCTCCAGACTAGAAGCAGTAGAACTCCAAATGGTACTACACCAGGGCTACCAGACTGTCTCTATTCAAGCCACCTCCATGAGACCCCTGGATGGACATCATACCTGGGAATTCCTTCCACCTGATATACAGAAAGAATAGTTCTCTCTCATGCCCTCCTTCAGCGTAAAGCAGCCAGAGTGGTCTTTAGGCCCTTTCCCAACAGGTTGGGTCCCTATTTCGTGAGGGAGGAATGTTAAGTAGAAAGAAGCTACATATGAGCGATGAAGGGAACACCCTGAGGCAGAGTCCCAAAGCCTTTGGGGGAGAATGATAGAGGCATGAGGTAGAGGCAAGGATAGGGATGAACAGTTTACACATTAGAAGTCTGGGGGCACAACCTCTTGACCTTGCGGCTTCCAAGACCTTGGGGCTGACAGACCAAGAGCCTCAGGTTGCAGAGCATGTGCTCTCCTCTTCCACTTCTGCCCCAGGGTAACCCCTGGACTCATTACAAGGCACTTGCATTGTGGGTGCCACCACCCCTCTTCCTCAGCCCTTGGAGAAAGGCTGCTATGGTGGTTCGGGGAGAAACCATATAGGGTCAAAAACTCCCCCTTCCAACCTGTGGGAGGAGTCCTCCACACGATTGGAAGCAGCCTCCATTAGAGACCATCCCACTGTACCTCCTAGTTGCTCCCAGAGACACCCAGTAATATCCAAACCCAAAACAACCTGCGGGCCACTTGCAACTTTCGAGAACCTGCCTGCTCTCCCACCGTGAGAGTGTACTTTTGCTTCAATTAACTGCTTTGTGCTTGCTACTTTCCTTCTGGCTGCCTTTATTCTGAACATGGATCTTCATGTGAATCTTTTCGTGGGGAATCCAAGAACTGAGACCTCCATTCATACAATACGGACTCTCCTACCAGTAACATGTCCAATGCATTAATGCAAATTATCCTTTTCCTTGTTACAATGCATGCTGATTCTTACTGAAATAGTCTGGAGGCAGTCTGATAGAGTGGAAGGCACATGAATGTTCAAGTCAGACAGACCTGAGTTCAAATTAATTGCTCTCCTCTGCTACTCTGTGAAAGTCACCCAACTCCTGCACATAACTTTCCTTAAGTTTGAAGTAAATAGATCTCTCGGGGAAGTCACTGTTGTGGATTTAAATGAGACTTTTTGTTAAAATGCCTGACACTTAATGGAAGGCCTATAGATCCATTCCGGTGTTTATCCAAAAGTATTTATCGAGCACTTAATATTATAACTAAGAAAATATAGAAGTTAAAAAGAAAAACAAATAGATTTAGTTTTCTATTGAGCTCCCATTCTAGAGGGTGTGTGTGTGTGTGTGTGTGTGTGTGTATGATACAGTAAGTAAATGGGATAGACAATGCCCAACAGAGTGATAAGCTACTTAACAATCAGTAAAGCCCTCTTTGTGACCTAAATAACAGGGGGAAAAATCACTCCTATGAGAATGTGGAGAGAAGTAGAGCTCAGAGCAACCACAAAGACTGAGACCTGAGTGAATGCAGTGTGTGTCCCAGGGACAGAGAGCAGGATACTGAGGCCGACACACAGCAAATGAAAGAAAAA
Source organism: Herpailurus yagouaroundi (assembly GCF_014898765.1). Lineage (NCBI taxonomy): Eukaryota > Metazoa > Chordata > Mammalia > Carnivora > Felidae > Herpailurus > Herpailurus yagouaroundi. The sequence goes on from NW_024412403.1 coordinate 33,424,368, forward strand.
CAAGGTGAGTTGAATGAGGGTGCAGGGTTAGGAAAGGCCCACATCATTTGGGGTCTCAGTGAAAATGCCAAGGAGTTTGTATTCTATGCTAATTGCCAAGGGGAGACGTAGGAATTTTCAGTTAAGATATAATCTTGTTTTTATGATTAAGAAATTGTTCTGGCTGCTGGGAGAAAAACCGATAATAGTGAGGAGAAGCTGAAATGGAAACACCAGGGCCAGTGATGAGGTTATGACTTACAGCAACACAAGCGAGAGATGGTGATAGCTTAGACAAAGAAAACATCGTAACTTCCAATGTCTGTCATTCATTCCGTCCTCCCTGGGTGCACCTCCTCAAAATGTCAAATGCCTCACTGTCCAACAGTCAGTTGGCAATGGTAATGATGTTCCACATTGCTCTCCTCTTGGAGTCATCCAAGTTTCCATCCCATTATCTAGTTATAAGAAACTGCCCTAAAGAAAGACTTACAGATATTCATGCACTAGTCAGTGACAGATGATTTGAACTGAACTCCAAAGTTTTCCTTAAATATATAGTTCAGTCTCTGGGCCTCAGCAGACACTAAGTGGGTGTCAACGTCCCCCAATTAATTAATTTCATTCACAAGTAATGTGGAGAGTTGTTTAAGTAAGGTGTCATTGTTGGCTGAATATATTTCAATTGTTTTCTCTGCTTCCAGTCTCCAAAACTCCGGGTTTTCATTCAAAACCATTTCTTAATTTGCTATTATATCCAGGTACCAAACTAAATACTAGGGAAAACTCAGTGACCAAGATAACATAATACATGGTTATCTTCACAGATCTTACTGTTTACTAACAGAATACACCCAAAATATCTCAGATTGTAGACAATCTCAACAGAGGTCAGTAGGGGGCACACATAATGTTTTAGGAGCATATATGACATTTTGAAGTTTAGGGAAAGCTTCCCAGAGAAAGACAGATTCTAATTCTGAAGTAAATAAATAGGGCACAAAGAAAGTAAAAAATACTAGGGGTGTCTGGGTGGCTCAGTCTGTTAAGCATCAGACTTCAGCTCAGGTCATGATCTCGCAATTCATGAGTTTGAGCTCTACTTTGGGCTCTGAGCTGACAGCTCGAAGCCTGGAGTCTGCTTCAGATTCTGTGTCTCCCTCTCTCTCTGCCCCTCCCCTACTCATGCTCTGTCTCTCAAAAATAAACATTAATTTTTTTTTTTTGGTAGTATACAATACCAGAATTGAAAGAGATTATGGCACCATCAAAATTTTCTAAATGTGTATGTAAGAACTCTCAACTACTCAAATGGCTAATACCGAATCTAACCCTACCTATGTTGAGTCAAGAGGTCAAAGATTATGGGGCACCTGGGTGACTAAGTCAGTTAAGTGTTCGATTCTTGATTTCAGCTCAGGTCATGATCTCACATTTCCTGAGTTCAAGCCCCGCATTGGGCTCTGTGCTGGCAGTGTGGAGCCTGCTTAGGATTCTCTCTCTTTCTCCCTCTCTCTCTGCCCTTCCCACACTTACACTGTCTCTGTCTCTCTGAAAATAAATAAACTTAAAAAAATTGTTTTAAAAAGAGGCCAAGACAAGGGAATTAAAAGCAAAAGTGAATTACTGGGACCTTATGAAGATAAAAAGCTTCTGCACAGCAAAGGAAACAACCAACAAAACTAAAAGGCAACCAACGGAATGGGAAAAGATATTTGCAAATGACATATCGGACAAAGGACTAGTATCCAAAATCTATAAAGAGCTCACCAAACTCCACACCCGAAAAGCAAATAACCCAGTGAAGAAATGGGCAGAAAACATGAATAGACACTTCTCTAAAGAAGACATCCGGATGGCCAACAGGCACATGAAAAGATGTTCAGCGTCGCTCCCCATCAGGGAAATACAAATCAAAACCACACTCAGGTATCACCTCATGCCAGTCAGAGTGGCCAAAATGAACAAATCAGGAGACTATAGATGCTGGAGAGGATGTGGAGAAACGGGAACCCTCTTGCACTGTTGGTGGGAATGCAAATTGGTGCAGCCGCTCTGGAAAGCAGTGTGGAGGTTCCTCAGAAAATTAAAAATAGACCTACCCTATGACCCAGCAATAGCACTGCTAGGAATTTATCCAAGGGACACAGGAGTACTGATGCATAGGGGCACTTGTACCCCAATGTTCATAGCAGCACTCTCAACAATAGCCAAATTATGGAAAGAGCCTAAATGTCCATCAACTGATGAATGGATAAAGAAATTGTGGTTTATATACACAATGGAATACTATGTGGCAATGAGAAAAAATGAAATATGGCCTTTTGTAGCAACGTGGATGGAACTGGAGAGTGTGATGCTAAGTGAAATAAGCCATACATAGAAAGACAGATACCATATGGTTTCACTCTTATGTGGATCCTGAGAAACTTAACAGGAACCCATGGGGGAGGGGAAGG
>NW_024412403.1:33426905-33513338 GCF_014898765.1 Herpailurus yagouaroundi
AAAAAATAAAAAGAGGCCAAGATTAATTAATTCATATGCTAATTGATTCAACAGATATTATTGAGCACATAGCACATACAAGAAACTAGTCCTGGAAATACAGAAACGAGCAAGAGAAAAAATTTCCTAGGGCTTAACTTCCCTAAGACACGGTGGGCAGGGAGGCAGTCAATGGATAAACAAAGTCACCCCCCACTCCCCACAATTTATTGTTTAAAGTCAAGAATGCAAAAATATAACAGATGTTCTTTGTTCTACCAACAAATTCCACCTGTGGGATACTCTACATTTTTTTTTTTAACAAGTCTGTCAGGAAATAAGTGATTCATAAAATCACCTGACAGAGCTAAGCACACAAAACACACATGACAAGGCTGTCAGGGCTTTCCAGCTCACCAAATGATGAATGGCATACAGCATAAACCCGTTTTAATTATTTCTCCCTAGAGTCTTTCTACAAACCTCGGGATCTTCTCTCCCCCCACCCCCACCCTTTGTTTGACTTGAATTCCTTCTTCCTTTTGCCACCTATCTGCACATCTTACTCTCTCCAGCTTCCACACTCCCACTAGAAACCAGCCTCTTCGCCATCTCCTTCAAAGACTGACCTAGAATCTCTTTGAAGGTTGATAATTTATTTCTTCAAATAAGCCAGAGGGATGCTGTTCATCCTGGGGAATGCTCAAGGGTCACAGGAACAATTTTATTTTTTCAACAGACCCTAGCATAATCGAGTAAGTTTAGCCCCAAATTAAATGATGAGGAGGTTTCTCCTTTCAATTCAGTAGTATACTGTTTGAGAATCCCAGCGTCCCCAATAAACGCTTTTCCCACTAAGAAAAGAAGCATTTTACTGAGACATCAAGACAGCGTGAGGTAGGAGATTCCAAAAAGGCATTAAACATTAACTCGTGGTTTAAAATCCAGAATGGAAATGACAAAATAAAATCTGAATCACCTCAAATATAATGAAGACTTGATACAAATAAACCTGGCACCTAACGTCTTTAACATTCCCACCACCTCAGCCTGCAGATCCAATTATCCTCCAGCATTTTCTGCTCAACCACGCTGAGCTTATTCACCAGCCCTCCAGTTAGAAAATAATAAAAGGTCTGCAGGTGTATTTATACTCAGAGGAAAACGGATAGGTGTGAGAACTGTAATCATTTTCTTCAGAGTTAGGAACAAGAAGTTTGTGACTAGCAGGATATCCATTCACAAGTCTGACTAATTGTATTTCGCTGTCTTGGTAAAAATGAAAGGGTATTTTCAAAGGAAGTGTGACCTGATATTTTGCTGCAGAGTTTTTATAATAAAATACTAGGGCTACTGTATTGTGTATTCATTTAGAACATTCATTCATATCATTCATTCACTTGTAAGTAATCCCGGGCAGAATGTATCCTGAGGAATTAGTTCCCTGCCTACAAGTGACTCAGTCTCCCGGAAGAGACAGACTCCCAAGACAGATGAGGCCAGTATACTGCCATGCATATCATAAAATGATGTGTGCTGACTGCTACTGAAACACACTGGAAGAAACTATGAATTCAGTCCCGGCTGATTTAGGATGTCTATGTAAGTGCACAGGACTAGATACATATGGTGGCTTAATGGGTCACACACAAACTGCTTCTGATTTTCTTACAATCACCCAGAGCTTAAGAAAAGAAATGCATGCAAATAGATGCATGTTTGCTAAGAGCATATGTTAGTGTCTGAAGTTATTGAGGCAGGAAAGTATGAGGCTTTAAATAAAGGATAAGAGCTATTAATCATCTCCTGAAGTTTTAAGTCCTTGATCTTCACCTCTGGTAGATGTGTGAGATGATCAAGGGACTTTAAAGTCAAGAGCGGCTGAGGTAGTCAATTTGCAGTGAGCCCAAATCTAGAGGGGCTAATCAGAAGAGTATCTGCAAAATATTTAAACACTGATGGGGGAGACAGATTGATGAAATAAAATACAATTTTTCTTTTAACATGGCGACCGTGGAGCTCTTTTTGCAAATAATCCCTCCTTGTCAACTTCTCTGGTCTGGGTTTGGGTTGAGTCCTTAGGACTGAGTTTGGGGAAGTCAAAGAAATTATATTCCAGTCAACAGATACAATATGTGAATGATGATAATATACTAAATTGCAATAAAGTTCACAGTAAAATGTCAGTGAGTAAACTGAGGTTTTTCCATATTTATTTTTTAATATATAAAAAACAAAGATTAAAAACAAAAAGGTCTAAGTGATAAAAGAGAAAAAAAAAACTGAGGTAAATATTTCTTTTGAAAGGTGTTCACAAGAAACCTTTCTGGAGTGTATACTTAAGGCCAGTCATTCTTTGCGGCACTAGAGACAGAGTACCACATAGTCAACTGTTTCTACCAATAGGAGGCTCACAGCTTTCCATCTGTGAATAATTTTCCTGGGACACTCTGCTAAAGCAATGTACCAACAACCGAATCAGGAATATTATGATAGCCACTTGATTTTAATGGCTTCACGTTTGTAGATCACTCTTTGAGGTTTAAGTTACCTTCATGTGTTGCGGGAGGGGGAAATTATCCAGTTTAGAATGATAACATCAACAACTCTAAGACCAATTTCATGCTGAAAATCTCATATCATTCGTATTATTACTCTATGACAAGCCAAAGTTCTAAGTTTTAATTTTGACATAAAATTAGTACATGGTGCCAATTTTATTTTGTATTTTTTTAACTAAAAAATTTTTTAATGTTTATTTATTTTTGAGAGACAGAGAGCATGAGCGGGGGAGAGGCAGAAAGAGAAGGAGACACAGATTCCGAAGCAGGCTCCAGGCCCTGAGCTGCCAGCACAGAGCCCAACTCAGGGCTCAAACCCACAGACCGAGGAATCATGACCTGAGCCAAAGTTGGACACTTAACCGACTGAGACACCCAGGTGCCCCATGTACCAATTTTAAAACTGAATGCACTTCAGGAGATCCTACTATATCTATTTAAGGCACTCTTTCAAACCTGATAATATCTCCTCTTTATCACACTCTGTTTTATAAGAAGAATATATATATATTATATATATATGTGTACATATATGTGTATTTCACATATATATATGAAATACATATATATTACATATATATGTACATATATACATATATATGTATATATGTATATACATGTATATTACATATATGTGTATTTCATATATATATATGAAATATATATACACGTATATATGAATACATTTATATATATAATTTCATACCCTGGTGCATTTTCAAATTTTATATAATGTACACAAACATGTCTATAAGTAAGTGATATTGCATATAGGAAGCTATTAAATAAATGTCAGTGCATTTCATCTGTTAATGTTCTTAATTTTTAATTTTTACTGCAAAACATTGTAGAATATTTGCATGGAGAACATTTATTTTTTTATGCACAGAAGTTAAAATTATGTTCACTCTACCAACTGACATTTTGTACATCACAAGACTTACTATATTAACATCTATAAAAGTATACAAATAATTGCTAGCTAGGTACCAAAGGATTATGTGGTAGATTATAAAAATGGTTGCAAATTACTCCCTTCCTTAAATCCACACCCTTCCAATGAGATAGTACAGATTCTCTAATTAAGAAGTGGAGTCTCTTTTGGGGTGCCTGGGTGGCTCAGTTGGTTAAGCATCTGACTACGGCTCAGGTTGTGATCTTGTGGTTTGTGGGTTGGAGCCCCACGTCGGCTCTGTGCTGACAGCTCAGGGCCTGGATACTGCTTGGGATTCTGTGTCTCCCTCTCTCTCTGACCCACTGCCTCCCCCTCCCCCCGACCCCTGCTCACACTTTCTTTTTCAAAAATAAACAATCATTTTTTAAAAAGGGTGGAGTTTGGGGCGCCTGGGTGGCGCAGTCGGTTAAGCGTCCGACTTCAGCCAGGTCACGATCTCGCGGCCCGTGGGTTCGAGCCCCACGTCAGGCTCTGGGCTGATGGCTCAGAGCCTGGAGCCTGTTTCTGATTCTGTGTCTCCCTCTCTCTCTGCCCCTCCCCCGTTCATGCTCTGTCTCTCTCTGTCCCAAAAATAAATAAACGTTGAAAAAAAAATTTTTTTAAAGGGTGGAGTTTGTTTCAACAAATTTTGAATTGGTGTTGCAATGTGATTTGGTTTGGCCAAAAAAAAAAAAAAAAAAAAAAAACTTAGCAAACTTCACAAGTGTACCTGGAACACTGTGTACTCAGGCTCACTGTCTTGCTGTTCTTTGGAACATGTGAAGAGTTTGGGCTACCTGCCGGAAGATAAAAGATCCTTTGACACATGGACAACTCATCTCGGCTAAGTCCTTTTCCCCAGCCACCCGTGAGCCATTTGGAGTTCTGATGTTTATTTTCAGACCCACTTCACTATAGTACTGGTAAAAACACTTTAAGTAGGATACTACTATAGAGGTGTGTTTCTCCTGATACTTCTCTATCCAGACCTTCTATTTAATTATATTTATTAAGTCTATTTAACTCTGTTTCTCATCAGAATGTTTTTAACAAATTTTTTTAATGTTTACTTATTTGTGTGAGAGAGGGTGACATACAGGATCTGAAGCAGGCTCCAGGCTCTGAGCTGTCAGCACAGAGCCTGATGTGGGGCTTGAACTCACGAACCACAAGATCATGACCTGAGCCGAAGTCAGATGCTTAACTGACTATAAGCCACCCAGGATCCCCTCACCAGATTTTTTTTTTTTCAGCTTCTGTCCCAAACCAGACCAAATGCTTCCTGTTACCATAGCTCAGACTTAGTTCCCTAGCAAATAAATAAGCAAATAAATAAATAAACAAGTAAATAAATAAATAATAAAATTTTAAAAATAAAATAAATTAGCCAGTGAACAAGTTCTCTATGCTTGCTGCAGAATTTAGAAGCTATTTCTATGATTCCTTTGCTGGATTTCCTTCTCTAATTATTACTGCAACATTAGCGGTTGTATTTATGGGGCCTTCCTTCAAAGGCAAATGTGCTTGGTAAATGCTTTCTACTCCAAGCTCTGGTGATGGAAAAAGCATTTAGACACTACTGGGTTTGGAGACTAACGCTTAAGAGGACCAAGTAACTTTAGTTGGGCAATGATGTTTTAAGGGACAAACAAAGCCAAGAAGATAGTCCCCAGTATTCAAAATCTCTTGTGTCTTTTTTTTTGTTTGTTTCATGTTTTCAGCAAACATCTTATAAAAAGTAATTTTCTCTTCCTGAGGTAGACTTTCATTTCATTGCTACCATCTAATGGCATCTGAGTGGTGTTTGCTTAACTAAATATACAAAATATTTACTTAAGAGCAGATATCTGTGTGAGGTGCTGTGTATTCAAAGACTGATGAGAAATGAATCCTGTTGTCAAGGAAAACTCTCCACTACCATAATAAAATAAGTTACATATGGAGAAAAAAACACTAGCAAGGAGCGCTTTATTAAAAATTTATACAATTGGGGCGCCTGGGTGGCTTGGTGGGTTAAGCGGCCGACTTCGGCTCAGGTCATGATCTCACGGTCCATGAGTTCGAGCCCCGCGTCGGGCTCTGTGCTGACCGCTCAGAGCCTGGAGCCTGTTTCAGATTCTGTGTCTCCCTCTCTCTCTGCCCCTCCCCTGTTCATGCTCTGTCTCTCTCTGTCTCAAAAATAAATAAACATTAAAAAAATTATACAATTGTTACATTTTAAATATACTACTAACTTTTCAAATGGTGAAAAATATATATATACACATACACACACACACACACACACACACATATATACACACACACATATTTCCAATTTCTAGTTTCTGGAACATATATGTGTGTGTGTGTGTGTGTGTGTGTGTGTGTAAATTTTTTATCTTCCAGGACAAATGCCTTAAATGCCCACATTTCTATAATCCAAGATATAAATTGTACCCAATGATTATTCCTATTCAAACCTTCTATTTCAGCCAGGAGTGTGCTAGTTAAGTGTCCTTACAGTTTGGAGGGATAAAAAGTGCTCCTGCAGCATTCAGAGAACAGCTTACATCCATTATTCCAATTCCAACCAGTCAGTCACAGAGATACGGCTTATTGCCATGTCGTTTGGTTGCCCCTGCTCTACCCCGGAATATTCTAGCTGAGAACAAATTCTTCAATCACAGCACTCGTTCTATGAGATAGAACACCTGAATAGAATAACATTTATAAGGAGTTTTCCAAAAAAGGGAAATTTCGAATCTTAAGTTGCTAATGTACATTATTAGCAGTTATCAACTCTGGAAAAAAATCCAGTTCTTGCTGTTTTGGGTTTTTGTTTTGTTTTGTTTTGTTTTGTTTTTGTTTTTAAACAAGCCAATGAAACTAATGTGATTCCTCAGTTCTTGTAACAATTTTTGCAGACTGTCAAATGTATCAGAGCAATCTATAAGACGACTCATTCACGTTCAACAGAACGGAAGCAATACAAGGCAGTATGGCATAGAGAATTTGGAGCCAGAGAGAGGGAGGAGCAAGGTCTGCCTTTGTTTCTTAAAGATTGTGCCTTTAAGCTTTTGTTTCTTTATATTTCAAAAATAAATATAATACTACCAATTCTACAAGCCTAGAAAAGGATTAAATAAAGTAACCATACAAAACAGATAGCAATGGTTCAACAAATATCATGGGATTTCTAGTTTCTGGAACATATTACTAAAGTTTAGTTAATTAGAGTAGCATTACAGTTAGAAAGAAAGAAATCAGTCCATTAAGGACTTAACTGATATAACATCAAGCCAGTTTATTCTTTTTTTCTTCATCCATAGCTACTTTTTTTTTCTTCTTAAAAACGCTCCTGACTGTGATTCCGTGGTTTTCCTCATATAATTATATGTTCTTCATTAAGCTCTATTTCACATAAGGGTACAATACTGTAAACTGTATCAGGTTTCCTTTTATGCACTGGCAACAGCATACAAAAATATGATTTGGAACGTTCTAGCAAAGTGTAAAAAAGAAAATAAATAATTAAATCAATCTGTATAATCTCCCCCTACTTCTAAAAACAGTGGGATATTTAGTTGGATTCATCCTTTTCAGGATTTAGCATAGACACACTTACTTTATGGAAAAGTTTTCAAACCTATTCTTTTCCTACATCCATCCAGAAAGGAAAAGGTACGTTTCTGTATAGCATAGATAAGATTAGCATATTTTCCTTAATCCTTAAAAACACCAAAATTTCGGAGATCAGAGATTAGAATCATCCACATGAATTTTTAAAAAGAAACAAACAGTCTGCTATTTAAGATGACTTACTGAAAGGCATGCATGCTTGTGATACAAGCATCCTATTCAGAAATTCCTTGTCACTACTGTTTTACTACTTAAGCCATAAATTTTTAGTCTATATTCTAACATGGAGTTTTTCCAGCATCTTCTTCTAAAACATGTTTATAGAAAATATTTTCAAAACAAGCATCATTTCAATTTATAGTAAGCATTTTTATTTATATTATCTAAATTTCTACCTCATTTTTCCTCTTTTGATGTCACTTTTCACTTCTGGGCCTCTGGTTTCACACTTACAAAGTAATAGAATTAGGAATATACTCCAGATTCTCTACCTCCTCTAACATTCTGGGATATTACACCTAATATATTTTTTTTAATTTGCATTCTTTATTCCACAAAACAGCTCACACCATCATTGAATCTACAATGGAATCCAACATTTAAGAATAAATATATCCTAAAGTAGTAATTTCAATAAATACAATTGTAAGTATTGCAGTGAAAGCTTATATTTGCATAAGACTTGGTTGATGAATATATTGAATCCCAGTATAAATTATTTAATTTCTAATGTATGTATTACTTCAAAATTATTTTCGTTAGGCAGAGTAGTAGTTCAGTCCATCAGTTATATTCTCCTAAATAAGGAAGCTGGATGTAATTGTCATTTAATTTCTAAGTTATATATTCAATATTATTTTCCTTATATAAAGGAGCACTCCAGCCCCTAAATCATAGAGTTCTAAGTAGGGAATATGAACTCTCATTCTACAAATTGGATTTTATTTTTTTTAAAACACGAGTATATCTCACTTGCAGACCTATTTCTAGATTTGGATGTTTGATAGGGAAAATATGATCTAGGGATACAATGTGCAGGAATCCTAGAGTATTCAGTCCTTTATTTTTATTTATTTTGGAAATATGTTTGATTATCTGGACTTATATAGGATACTGGGACTCCTACACAGACTTTAAAACTGGAAATAAAGGGATTCTGTATGTGTGTATATGTGTATATTTGCGATACAGATTTAAGAAACACTCTACGGGGGCGCCTGGATGGCTCTTGTCAGTTAAGCATCTGACTTCAGCTCAGGTTAAGTATCTGACTTAGGATTAGGTCATTATCTCGTGGTTCATGGGTTTGAGCCTCTTGTCAGGCTCTGCACTAACGATGCTTGAGATTCTCTCTCTCTACCACCCCCGCTCTCCCTCTCTGCCCTTCCTCCACTCATGTTTTTTCTCCCTGTCTCAAAATAAACTATAAAATAAAATAAAATAAAATAAAATAAAATAAAATGTACTCTACATTAATGAGCCTAGAAAAACTGGAACATATTTTCTGTAGAAAGAACTATATGATTTGTCTATATGTAAACATTACACTTCTAAACAAAAGGAACAATATGTAACAGAAGAAAGAAATTGAGGAAGCAGAAATCTCAGGGAGCTAAAACTGAAAAGAAAGTACAAATTGTGGTACATACATTATGACAGAATGTCTTGGGCCAAATTTATCTTGCTTAATAAGAGACATCATAAAATCAGAAATCATAGTTCCTCTGAGATAGAACATTCTATTTATTTATAGTCACCTCACAACCCAAAAGATACCCCCCCAAAAAACTGAGAGTGGTCATAGTGAGTAATGTCAGATGGGACTAATATTTGAGAAATGTGCAGGACAAAGATGTAGTGGGCTTCAGGAAAAAAATAAAAATTACCAGTGAGTGGAGAGCGCTACCGGCAAATAAAGGGACAAAAATTGAAGCCAGGAAAAATGATCAAAAATCAGCACTATTAAAGATAAACAGTAAGAAAAGAATCTGAAGTTGTCAGTATAAGTAGATACATGAATATGTAAAACTATGGATATTATAGTTAGCAAAATTGTCCTCATATTTTCTTTCATTTTATTACCCGGGTGTCTGGTCATAAAAAGCTGTTCAATAACCATGAAAATTATTCTATTGCAGATTTTGTTGGATTCAAGAATATTGATACTTTCCATTTTGAAAACAATTTTATGGGTTTTACATATATATATATGTATATATATATACATATATATATATAAATTATTTCAAATAACTAGTAGTAGAAATTTAAATAGATCTGCAGATTAAATTAAAATGAATTTAAGAAATGACTAGTTGTCTGATAGTGAGTTATACACTTAACAAAATGCTGTTCTGGATATTCAGATTCAGAGTTTATGAGGCAGTAGTGAACAATAAGGAAACTTGTGACACACTGTTACAAATATTTGGAAAATAAATCTCAATTATATATCATAAAAAGCACAATTCTATTATCTTCATAGCAGATTAAAGAGATTGATTATAGAACATTTATAGTCTTTACATGTGGAATTATATTATTAGCATGGATCTGCATGCATGTTTCAACCTTGTTGTTTAAATTTAATTGGTTTTATTCCAAAGTTTTATTTAGAAATAATAGATATGGTACCAAATGGCAAAGCCCTACATTTTTTTTCCAGATCTTTTCTGTTTTCTCAAATATTCTTAATTTTTTAGGTAGTAGGGCTATAATAACATGTAGGCAATAAGAAAAAAATTGTGTGCCGTATCAAAAATTATTATGACTAAAACAATTCACTTTGCAATGTACTTAGTTGTTCTAAAGTTCACCAGAAAAATGATTTTTTTTTGTTGTTTTTAACGAGTTCTCCCATGTAGGTACGTAGACTAAATTTGTTGAGCAGTAGCTTGGGGATGTATTATTCTTTCTACTAGGAAACAATGGCTGAGAGTGTGAGCAGAGAACACAAGTTTAGGGATTGTCTTACTTTCAGGCATAAGAGGAAGAGTCAATAAAATATGCTTAAGCCCACACTAGTGTGCTAGTGTTAGAATTCTGTGAATCATGTAAAAATTTCTCTTGCTATTAAATATTAATAATTTCATATTTTTCCTGAATTTATTCAGTATCTTATACCTCCATGCACAAGGGGAAACTGAGTTGGTCACTAATCCTCTTCAATTAGATATCAACTTTATAGACTATTGCTTATTCACATTGTCTTTCATTCTCAAATAAATGATAATTGAGTTATTATATTATTACAATTCACTATTAAATGCAAAGATATGCATTAGCACTGCAATCTCAGTCAATGTGTTAATTAATAGAAATATTAAAATTCAGTTTTTCAATACAACTCCATCAAAGTGAAGGAATGATATTAGTAAAACTCAACAGTTAAAATCCCTAATGTGTGTTTGATAATTTAGCTAAGTGCTATTATGTAGAAAACTAAATTAACAGGCAGAAGAGCAAAAAGCTACATGTACGATCTATGGTGAGACGGCAAAACTGAAGATATTCAGTTTGGGCCATTAAACCAAATATATAGGTACAGAACCCTAAGGTGTGTAAATGGACTATTACACACTATTAAAGGCATAAATGAAGAATAAAGATCATTTGCCTCTCACTAAGGAAGCCGGAGACTTTTTAAAAAAGTATTTAAGGGTAGTGGTCACACTTCAATTATCTTGTAATTTTTGTCTATAATAATATGGACACAGGCTTTTCAAAGCAGTGAAAGTCTGATTATTCAGATAACAAATTAAATATTTTTTCTTACTCAGAGGATCATTAATGAATGGTCACAGAATTTTAGATACCATTATATTTTTCCATTTCTTTTTCCTACAAGAATGGTGCATAATCTAACCATTAAAACATAGCAGCTGGAATATCACTAGCTGGAGTCCTTGAATACACTCAATAATACATAAAAACAGCCATCCATTCATCAAAGGTATGAATTTAAGTTTCAAATGTGTGCAAAGCACTATCATATGTGCAGAGCTGACAAGTACGCCTGGGTGACTCGCTCGGTTAAACATCCACCTCTTGATCTCAACTCAAGTCTTGATCATCTCAGTGTCAAGAGTTCGAGCCCTGCACTGGGCTCCATGCTAAGCATGAAGCCTACTTAAAACACACACACACACACACACACACACACACACACACACACACACACAGAGTTCTTCAGTGTTCTTAGTTTAGATGGGAAACAAGATGATGCAGAGCTATTTGAGATAACTCCTTTTAGAGTCATAGGAATAATACATTGTAATGCCAAAAAGGAGAAAGCTATTATTTCTGTCTGGTGAAGTCCAGAAATTATCATATATATATATATATCACATTAAGATGAGTTTACCAGGTTAAAAAGAGACAGCATTTTGTGATTCCATTCAGAGAGAAAACTGTGTGAAATGACAGAGATGTGTCATACAACCTACAGCCCTTCACATATACATTCAACACATGTCTTTTGAATAACTCCTCTACACAAAGCACTCTTAACCAACTGCGGAAACGCTGAAATACAGATACCCATCTTTTCCTCCTGGCAAGCTAATGAGGAAAACAGGTGTTTGGTAATTGTGGCATGTCTCTTTTTAAAAAGTCAAAGTAAACATGCCATGAGAGCATAGAAAGGGCTTTAGAAGTGAGGGTATTCTGGTCAAAGGGAAGAGGAGGGAGAGAGGTGTGTCCAGATGGTGAAAGGGGTTATAAATTTCATTAAGTTGCTTACACTGTATTATATAGGCAATGTACAGAAGTTTTTAATCAAAGAATGGCACAACTGATTGGCATATTATAAAGGTAACACTGAGAGCATTAAATAAGGAAAAATTAATCAAGGAGAGACTAAAAGTTATGGAAAACAAATAAGGAGTCCAATACAAAATTCCACATGGATGAGGAGAGCCTAAGTAACTTTACTTACAGAGGTAATGAAAACAAGAGGGAAAATTGGAAAGATATTTCTAACACAATTTTAAAAAATTAGCCATTCCCAAATATAAGGAGAGAAATCCCAATGCGAGAGGCAGCTCCACCGATTTCACTCAAAAGACCTAGGGGCGCCTGGGTGGCTCAGTCAGTTAAGCATCCAACTCTTGATTTCAGCTCAGGTCATGATCTCACGGTTCGTGAGTTCCATCCACAAGTCAGGCTCTGCGCTGACAGCATAGAGCCTGCTTGGGATTCTCTCTCCCTCTCCCTTACTCTCTGCCCCTCCACCCATTCACTCTCAAAATAGATAAACTTGAAAAAAAAAAAAAAGACCTAGGGCAGTATGAGGTGGGAAGGGGTGAATAATACTGAAGATCTAAAGAACAATTATTTGGTTGGTGATCAGATGATGGGGAGTTCATTTGGAATATAAGAAGTCCTGCAGTAGAGTGAGAATGAGGACAGACAAATGAGGAGATGCGGTAATCCCTGGGCAATATAAGTGTAAATCTCGGAATTCAGATTTGTGCCAGAGCCACACATTCGAATATCATCAAAATATTTACCATAAAGCAGTGGTTCTCACTATTGCTGCCCTTTAGAATCATCAAAATCACTTTTTTTATTTTTTTTTATTTTTTAAAGTTTATTTATGAGAGAGAGAGGGAGGAAGGCAGAGAAAAAGTCCCAAGCAGGCTCCACACTACCAGCATGCAGAGCCCAATACGGGGCTTGATCCCATGAACCTGTGAGATCATGACCTGCACTGAAACCAAGAGTCTGATGCTCAACAGACTGAGCCACCCAGGCACCCCCTAAATCACCTTTTAAAAACTCAATGCCTGTTTCACAAACCCCAAGATTCTGATGTAAGTAATTTGGGATGCAGGGCAATGGGATTTGAAAAAAAAGCTAAAGAGAAACAAAAACAAAAATAAAATCAAAACTCTGCAGGTGATTCTAACGTGGAGCCAAGCTAAGAACATCTGCCATGGAGGAACAAAATTGCCAGTTAGCCAGGAAACCATGCACATGAAAGCCATGAATTCCTCACCTGCAAGACCCTGGTGATATGGCCTCCTCATTGATTTGCAGGATTGCATGCAAGAAAAGTATAAAGGTGCTTCTTAGGATGCTCTATAAATATCATCATTTATCAGTATTGTCATTATTATAATTCATACAGCATCATCTTATTCTCCACTACATAAGTTTGAAGTTGGGGAGTGAAGGAAATCATGGAGGTAGATTGTGCAGAACACAAAAAGGCAAGTTCTATGGGCAGAACCTGGAAATAGGCAACATTTAAGAGACTGGTGGAAGAAAAGGAAGCAGCACAGCCAGAAGTAGAAAGGGGAAATGGATGAAGGAGGTCTAGAAGAGAATGGTGTCTTGAAATTTATTCAGTAAATTTCATATTTCATAAAAAAATGAAGTAGAATGAAGTCAGAAGTTTGGCCATTGATTTGGCAAACACTAAATCTACAGGAACTAAAGGCGATCAAATCAGGGCTGCACAAATCCACAATTGGATGAGGGGTGAAGAATTAGAGACAGCCAAGGGAAGGCTAGAGAAAGATCCTATTCCAAGAAATTTAATTTTTCAGAGGAAAGCAGAGGATAACTTGAACAATTGTGAAACCTTTGAAAGATATTTTTTTTTCCTAAAGTGGAAACAATTACAAAAAATAAGTAAAGAAGGGGGCTCCTGGGTGGCTTAGTTGGGTAAATGTCTAACTCTCTGATTTCATCTCAGATCATGACCTTGAGGTTTATGAGATCAAGCCCTGCCCTGTGCTGTTAGCGCAGAGCCTGTTTGGGATTCCCTCCCTCCCTCTCTCTCCATCCTTCCCCTGTTCTCATTCTCTCTCTCTCTCTCTCTCTCTCTCTCTCTCTCTCTCTCTCTCTCTCTTTTTCTCAAAAAAATAAATAAATAAATAGCTTAAAAAATAAGTAAAGAAGGCAGTAAATGAGAAAGGTTGGAGCAGTATGGAAGAGGAAAATTAAAGAACTATGACTCCAATGTCTTTGCTGCTTTGGCACTAGCAACTAAGGCAAAATAAAGAATATATTCACTAGTATGTTAGCTACAGCTACAGTTCTCAAAAAAAGTCCAAACTGATTCGTTCTTGATATTTTCCCTACCTCTGTCCAAGCTCTCATTTTCTAATACCACTTTAATATAGTTTTTATGCTTTCAAATTATCTCACAATGGTCTGAATGAAACTGATTGATTAACCTGTAGTGTGGGAATACTATTCTAATACGCTAATAAAATCAGGATCTTCTTTCCATGCTCTCAAGCTTACTAAGCTTGACTTAATTTGATGGAAAAACACCTGTAATCAACAGCATCCAGGAAAAGAGCATGACAGAGTGAGCCCAGTGTTCTACCTTCCTGGAAAAAAAAAAAATCCACAGCTCACGCCCTTTGCATGATACATGAAAATCCTTATTTTTGTGTGCTGTACAAAGGGTGGCAAATTTCAGGGCACTTTTTAAGCATGCCAGATCATCATCCATGAAAAAGAGTTCATCCTAAAACTCCAAACTGTACTTACCCAGAGAATTTAATGGCAATAGAAGGGTGGGTTAAAGCAATATTATATCAGAAGGTGAGTCATTACACTAAGGAAAGAACACATGAAAGGGGGCAGATGAGACTGTTGCTTCTTTATCGGCAGCACCAAGAGCAATCAGTGTTCTCACCATCCATACAAAGACCCTTCCTTGTACATATCCTGCCCCCCAAGGAGTCAGCAAAGGAGCAGATGCTCCATAATCTGCAATTCACAATACCCGCATACATTTGTGTCACAGAGTAATCCCATTTGATCATGTAACTCTTTCATCTAGCAGTCTGCATGTGCAGGTGGCTGAGGCCACCTTATTGCCTTCTTGCCATTTTGTATCACCCCAACACCAAGTCCTCCTGGGGGCTTTCAACTACCTCACTGCATCCAGTTATACAGTCATTTCCTTCCAAAACCTCCAGCCACCTCACCAGCTGTCTTAATCAGAAGCACAGTACTCATTGCTAAGGTGTTGTTTTCTTCTTCATTGAATGTGTTTGTTGAATATAGTACATCCCATAGAGCAGATGCATTATATTTATGTTTGTTTTCCATGAAACCTCTTTTGGCTCATTGCCTTTCTCTTAATATTAACAGGCAGAGAGACTATTCTACTGTGTTGTGTTGAAAATTAACATTTAAAGGACACTGAGAAGCCACACTGGAATGATAAATCTTTTTCTTTTAATTTTTTAATGTTTATTTATTTTTGAGAGAGAGAGAGACAGAGCACAAGCAGGGCAGGGGTGAGGGTAGGGGGCAGAGAGAGAGGGAGACACAGAATCAGAAGCAGGCTTCAAGCTCTGAACTGCCATCTCAGAGCCCAACGCTGGTCTCGAACCCACAAACTGTGGGATCATGACCTGGGCCGAAGTCAGATGCGTAACCGACTGTGCCACCCACATGCCCCTGATAAATCTTTTTTTCTAAGGGGTGAGGGTACACAACCAAAAACAGGTTTAATAAATATTTGTCAAAATAATTTTTATGCAGTAAACTATGTATGACATAACATTTATTATTTTAATCTTTTAAAAGTGCACAATCTAGTGACGTTAAGTATATTCACGTTGTTGTGTAACCATCACTAGTAACCATTTCCAGATCTCTTAAAACATCCTCAACTAAAAGTGTACACTCACTAAATAATAACCCCCATTACCTGCTCCCCTCAGCCTTGTTAACCTCCATTCTACTTATTGTCCATCTGAATTTGACTATTCTAGGCACCTCATATAAGTAGAATCATATAGTATTAATCCTTTTTTGTTTGACGTATGACACTTACGTCACTTAAGATGTTTTCAAGTTTGATCCATGTTGTACATGTATCAGAATTTCCTTTCTAAGGCTGAATAATAATTGTAGGTATAACGATATTTTGCTTATCATTTTATCCATTGATGGACATTTGGGTTGTTTCTAACTTTAGCAATTGTGAATAATGCTTCTATGAACGTGGAAGAAAAAAGTATCTATTCCAGTCTCCACTTTCAGTTTTTTAGAGCGTACACCTAGAAGCAGAATTGTTGGATCATATGACAATTTGGTTTAACTTTCCTAACTTTTTTGTTTCTAACTTTTTGAGGAACCACCACACCATTTTCCTCAGTGCTGCACCCCTATATATTTCCACCATCAGTGCACAGTGGTTCCAATTTTTCCACACCCTCGCCAACACTTGGTATTCTCTAATTGTTTTAATTTTTTTTTTCAACGTTTATTTATTTTTGGGACAGAGAGAGACAGAGCATGAACGGGGGAGGGGCAGAGAGAGAGGGAGACACAGAATCGGAAACAGGCTCCAGGCTCTGAGCCATCAGCCCAGAGCCCGACGCGGGGCTCGAACTCACGGAACGCGAGATCGTGACCTGGCTGAAGTCGGACGCTTAACCGACTGCGCCACCCAGGCGCCCCTCTCTAATTGTTTTTATAACAGCCATATTAGTGGGCATTAACATAAAACTATATTGGATATTTGAGAAAGAGAGAGTGGATTTACCTCCACATGCGAAGGAACATAAATCTCAAGAGATGGACTTGTTAAAACTGGCTCAATCCTTTTTCTTCTATGCCTGTGTCCTTTTTTTTTTTTTTTTGAAATTTATTTATTTTATTTTTTTAAATTTATTGTCAAATTGGTTTCCATACAACACCCAGTGCTCATCCCAAAAGGTGCCCTCCTCAATACCCATCACCCACCCTCCCCTCCCTCCCACCCCCCATCAACCCTCAGTTTGTCCTCAGTTTTTAAGAGTCTCTTATGCTTTGGTTCTCTCCCACTTTTTTAAATTTTTTTAATGTTTTATTTATTTTTGAGACAGAGAGAGACAGAGCAGGAGCAGGGGAGGGGCAGAGAGAGAGGGAGACACAGAATCCAAAGCAGGACCCAGGCTCTGATCTATCAGCACAGAGCCCAAAGCGGGGCTCAAACTCGCAAACTCCAAGATCATGACCTGAGCTGAAGTTGGACACTTAACTGACTGAGCCACCCAGGCACCCCTCTATGCCTGTGTCTTAAAGATGGTGTTTCTTGTACTGCTATCTCAGGCAAATAAGTTTTGAGTAAGTATGTAAGGAAATCATCAAAGAATAACTTTAACTCTCCCTTTGGTTTCTTTGGTGCTTCATAGTGTCATTACCTTCTTGGCCAGGCTGAGATCATCTGTTTCTTTCCACAAAATGCTAAAATCCATAAGGTTGCAAAATTATCTTCACCAACGTGATCATGATCTATAATGCAATTTAGTGACAGCTGTCCATTGAAAATCAAAGACTATTTGTGTCTCCTTCATTCATTCATTCATTCATTCATTCATTTGTTCCAAATGTTACCATGAGTTTATTCCTCCCAACACTGTCTAACATAAGTTTCTGAGACAATGGACTATTCTATATCTGCTCGATCCAATGTGTTAGCCATCAGCCAAATGTGGCTATTGCCTATATAAAATGTGACCATTTAAACTGAATATGTCACAAGATTAAAAGACACAGCATAGGGAATATATTCAATGATACTGTGATCGCAGGTTTAGACAGATACACTGAGAAATTATTCATCATCATCACCAGTTAAGCTGGTCATTAAAACTGACTGAGTGCTAAGTTCTACTAAAACAGAAATGGAAGAGAGATGTGCTTCTAGAGGGAAAATTAGGAAATGCCTCAAAAATGAGGTAACAATTTAGATCTTGAAAGATGAATATGACTTCACTAGAGAGAGAAGGAGGATGAAATTTTAAGACAGAACAAAAAAGGTAATTAGTTGGAAACAAAGTGGTTGTTGAGGGATGGTGAGGTGTGTGGTATCATGAAAGAGACACTATGTCTAAGAGAGAAGTGAGAGAAAATGGAAAGAAGTTAGAGCAGCAGGCCAAAATCTGAGTGTGAAAGTCAGTGTGCTGAAAAATCCGGCTGGAATGCAAATAAAGTGACAGTAAAAGGAGTGGGTAAGAAAAGGTACACAGGGAGTTTGTCCTTTTTTAAGATCGTTCCTTTCCTTGATCCAAGTTATGACAAAAAGCATTAATTGTAAGGAATTGGAATTAAAGGCCTGGGTGTCATTTGTATTTGGTACAGAGGTTTTTCTTAAAAATTTTTACTTTTTTTTCCAGAAAAGATTATAAATAGAAGATTCTTTCATTTGAATGGAGCTTCCTTAAAAAGTTAAAAACAGAACTACCCTACAACCCCACTACTAAGTATTTATCCAAAGGATACAAAAATACTGATGAGAAGGGGCACATGCACCCCAATGTTTCTGGCAGCATTACCAAAAACAGCCAAATTATGGAAAGAGCTTAAATGTCCATCGACTGATGAATGGATAAAGATGTGGTGTATACACACACACACACACACACACACACACACACACACACATAATGGGATATTACTCAGCCATCAAAAAGAATGAACTCCAGGGGTGCCTGGGTGGCTCAGTCCGTTGGGTGTCTGGCTTTGGCTTGGGTCATGATCTCTCAATTCGTGAGTTCAAGTCCCGCGTCGGGTTCTGTCCTGACAGCTCGGAGCCTGGAGCCTGCTTTGGATTCTGCGTCTCCCTCTCTCCTGCCCCTCCCCTGCTTGTACTCTGTCTCTCTCTCTCAAAAATAAACAAACATTTAAAAAAAATTAAAAGAAAAGAATGAACTGATGCAACAATACGGATGGAACTAGAGTGTATTATGCTAAGCGAAATAAGTCAGAAAAAGACAAATACCATATCATTTCACTCATATGTAGAATTTAAGAAACAGAACAGATGAACATAGGGGAAGGGAAGGAAAAATAAAATACCGCAAAAACAGAGAGGAAGGCAAATCATAAAAGATTCTTAACTCTAGAGAACAAACTGAGAGGGTTGCTAGAGGGGAGGCGGGTGGCGGTCAGGCTAAATGGGTGATGGGCATTAAGGAGGCCACTTGTCGGGATGAGCACTGTGTGTTTGTTATATGTAAGTGATGAATCCACTAAAACCTACTCCCGAATGCTACACTATATGTTAACTAACTTGAATTTAAATAAAATATCGGGAGAAAAATAAAAGATACTTTCATTTGCCAAACCAGACCATTCTTAAACTCTTCTAAATTAATACCCAATATTTAAATAATCCAAGACTTGGCTTATGCCAACCATGCTTGTTTGTTGTCCACTATATAATAAAAAGCATATTTTTACAGAAACTGTCCATGACTATATATAAACAGGTGAAGTGGCTTTCCAGGATAAAATGTAATATAATATGAACAGTGCACTGCAGTAATTTTCTTTCTAACCTTTTTGCAATTGTATTAACATTTTGGAGTGCTTATTTGAGGGATATGCGTTGATCAGAAGCTACTGGTTGTTGTGCTAAAATGTTGTTCCTCCTCTGGGTTATAATTCACCTGTCAAGTGGTCAATCATGCTTCATTCTTAGAGTGAGTGATGATTCTTCCTTTGATCTACTTTGCTAGAGTCTTATAAATAAGGAAAGTGTGTCTCTGGGATATTCATTAAAATTCTCTGTAAAGAATTTCAACTGAAGTAAATTCTGCTAGGCATGGCTAAAGGACTCATTACGCATGAACAATTCACAAACCATTTAAAGAGATTATACAGTTTGTCATAAAAAGCACTGCTCTTTAATTCTAACTGAATATAAACCTATTGGGGTTGAAATCTTAATTAATGCTTTTCACTCTGGTTCATTAACATTGTGATGGTTCAGTGAGATAATGGTCCACAGCCCAACCTGGCAGACAATGACCAGAAAAATGTGTTTCAAATGAGGGCAGATGCCAAGTAGCCTTAGAGGCAAAAAAGCAATCCAAACATGTATGGAATATTTATATGTGACAATCATATTTCTCAGCACATGAACACTAAAATCAGTTCTAGGTAGATCAAAGAACTGAATATGAAAAGCAAAATATAAAAACTTAAAATATACATGAGAATATTTTATGAATTCACCATGAGGAACGGTTTCTAAAACAAGACATGAAAAAGAGAAAACCTTGTATAAAAAAGTTTTACAACTTTTAAGGAATCAAAATATACTTAAAAAAAATAAGAAACACTAAAACAAAATAGGAAAGATAAGAAGATGCAGCCTAGGGAAAATCTTTCAATTTATATACCAAAATGAGTTAGGATATAGGGTATATAAAGAATTTCTATAAATCTATAAGAAAAAAGGTAAATGTCTCATTAAAAAAACTAGGTGAAATATATTTTTAAGCAATTGACAGTACAGGAAACCTGAATTCTCAATGAAAAGATATTCATGGCACATACAATCAGAAAAGAAAAATTAAAAACATTCAATTGGTAAAATTAAAAAACTGACAGTATTAAATGTTGACAAGGATAGATAGAACAGTAGCTCTTGTGAATGTGCTTGGAAACTGTAAACGCTGCAAGTACTGTGTGGGATTTGGGCGGTATCTGAAAAAAGGAAATAAGGGAAGTCCACATAATCACACAATTTCACTCCTAGGCATATACCTTAAAAAGTACTGGATATGTTCCCAGTGATGCATCCACACACACATAAAAAAAATCATTGCGGAGCGCCTGGGTGGCGCAGTCAGTTAAGCATCCGACTTCAGCCAGGTCATGATCTCACGGTCGGTGAGTTCGAGCCCCGCGTCAGGCTCTGGGCTGATGGCTCGGAGCCTGGAGCCTGTTTCCGATTCTGTGTCTCCCTCTCTCTCTGCCCCTCCCCTGTTCATGCTCTGTCTCTCTGTCCCAAAAATAAATAAAAACGTTGAAAAAAATTAAAAAAAAAATCATTGCTACACTGTTATTAAGAGAAATTCAAAATGCCTAATTGTGGTAGATTTATACAATGGAATACTATACAGCAAGGAAAATGAATGAAGTTTTCCTGCACTGACTTGAATAAATCACAGAAATAGATATTCCTGAGAATGCACATACTATGTTAACAATTTATGTAAATCATATACTCACTTAATACACTGCTGTATATGATTGAGGGGTGTACATATATATATGGTAACATCAGGAGTTAAAATAACAAATTTAAAATACAAGTTACCTCTTGGAAGGAGATGTAATCTGTGCACAGATGGCTTAAACTTTGTTAATCTGGGTGGTAATTTACAGACATTTTTTTCCCTATTTTCTCCATTTTTGCCAAGTGAACAAATCATAATATTACAAAGTCAGAGTCAGGAAAGTTCCAAATCCTCTGCACAGTAGCACATTAAGTCTACAGGTCATCTTTTTAGGTGATTATTCAAACTCGGCTCTTGACAAGTATGCCTTTCTGATGCAGGAGCCTCTTGCTCCACTGAAAATGTGTCACATGATCTAACATCCTATACTCTGTGATCAAGTGTTTCTTTGAAGCACAGTAATCCAAGAAGACAAACCCGTACTTCTCAGTGAGATCTAAAAAGCTATGCTGATGGCTCTTACCCCAAAGTTCGAAATTAAGCACCAAATTGACCAAGATGAGATGGGGAGTAATTGTTGTGATAAAGTCCTTGTGCCTAGTGACACCTGAAATGCTTCTTAAAATGTGGATTCCAGAGTGCCATCCCCACATATTTTCATGTATGAAATGTGATGGTAGGTCCAGGGAGTGGTATTTTTGTTATTTTTCTTGATTAAGAAGTTTCCTTGGTTCAATAGCCAAAGTTTGGAAAATAATGCTTCAAGGAATTCAGTATCTTGATTAAAATGAATAAATAAATGCAATAGAATTTCAGAGATGTTAAGAAATAATTAGAAACAGACATATTTAAATCTATTTGCTTAACATGGAGGTCTTCACAGACGGGTCACACTTGTTTTGTGTTGACGAAGACCATTCAAGGATCAAGAAATTGAGAACCATTATGAGAAGAAGTTCTAACAAACAAAAGCAGAGAGAAATGAAATATCCTCAGTATTTGAGAAAATGTGAGTAGATTTTCATAGTAACTGATAAAGCTTAAGACTGAAGACAGGAATTCTGAATCCAAATGTTAAAGCACCTTGAATGACATGATAAAGAGCCTGGGCTTCATCATTTGTGCTCTAGAAAGATGACTTTTGCAGGTATGATGCATGTGGATTTAAGTAGGGCAAAAATGGAGATTGTATGTATAGGAGGCTGATCCCAAGAGGTAAAAGGTAGGAACTGGGGGTAAGCCTGTCTGTGGAGAAAATGGCTAGGTTCAAGAAAAATGAAAGCATCATTATATGTCCATATGTGTGTGTGTGTGTGTGTGTGTGTGTGTGTGTGTGTATATATATATATATATATACACACACATACATATACATATACATACATATATACATATATATGTATACACATGTATACATATATACATATACATATATACATGTATACATATATACATATATATACATGTATATATACATATACATATATACACATATATACATGTATACATATATACATATATACACATACATATATACATATGTATACATATATATACATATACACATACATATATACATATGTATACATATATATACATATATACATATACATATATACACACATACATATATATGTATATATATACACACACATACATACATATATATATATACACACACATACATATATATACATATTCATATGAATATGTATGAATTTCATATGAACATATATGAATATATATACATATTTATATATATATATGTATATATTCATTCATAGCTTTAATGTAGTGGATGAGGTAGAGGGACATGTCCTAGGTGATTCTGTCTGGATGCATGATGGACTACTTATGACTCAGGAGAGCAATCACGGCAGGAGGAATGATACATGTAGCTTTGAATAATTTCTTTCACTATATTTTCCTTTCAAATTTTTGCAATACATCTCTAGGTGGACATACCGGGTAGATTTTTGCAAATACAAGTGTGGCGATCAGCAGCAATGCAGGGACGAGAGACATAAAATTTGGATTTCACTATTGAAACTGTAGAAATACATCGTACCATCTGGGGTGACTGAAGAGCATGAGCCGTCAATAAGGGCTAAATGCAGAACCATAATGAACAAATCGAAAACTATATCGAGCAGATCATTTATGTAAAAAGATACGACATAGAGTGAATGCTCCAGAAATGTTAGCTCACTCCTCCTAACTCCAAATAAAGACCAAACTAAATGGTAGAAACTGTAATTTATTGAAAATTTCAGAGGTGTATAAAAACTATAAGGGTTGGAATAGTTTGAACTCATGCTGGAGGAGGAACATGAACCACTCTAAACAAATGAGCAGGATTTGGCTAAGTAAAGATGAGAAACTTACAGATCAGAGAAGCCATGTGTGCAGAAATGTGAAGGTGGGGGTGTACAATTTGTCTCTCAGAGTGACCTAATGTACTCTTCAAGACTCTTTGACCATATTTGTGCAAATTTCAGATGATGAAGATCCTAAATTTCATGCTGCTTCTCTAACTTCCAAAGATGATGATACAGTTGGGTGGTGGTGAGAGGCGGGCTTTCTTACTAAAGAAGTTTTTCACTGGCAAAGACACCCCTGGAAACTCACTGTTCATCGAAGATTGGTCTGGGGGAGGTGCAAAGAATGGTTTGGACATGAAAAGGACATTTAAGAGATTAAACAATTGTGAGTGCTGAAACAAAATTTTAAAATACTGAAACTTCTAGAGCACCTGGGTGGCTCAGTCAGTTAAGCAGCCAACTCTTGATTTCGGCTCAGGTCACAATTTCAGTTTGTGAGTTTGAGCCCTTCACCAGGCTCTGCACTGTGAGAGCTTCAGATCCTTGGTCTCCCTCTCTCTGCCCCTGCCCCCCCCCTTCTCTCTCAAAAATAAATAAGCGCTAAAATTAAAAAAAAAATAAAAATAAAACTTCTTATTTAAATATGAGGGCAAAATACATTTCCACAGTATACTAGAATAGTATGTACTCTGTCATGAGCAAGAACTTGTTTTCAGTTGTGGTTCTTCCCCTTTTTGCTGAAGGGCTGTGCATATTTTGCTTAACTTCTCTGAGCGTCAGCTTTTTCATATATTAAAGATCTCTAGGGGTGCCTGGGTGGCTGGGTCAGTTAAGCATCCGACTCTTGATCTCAGCTCAGGTCTTGATCTCAGGGTCATGAGTTCAAGCCTCATGTTGGGCTCTGCACTGGTGTGAAGTCTACTTTTAAAAATAAATAAATAAACAAATATCTAATAAAGTCTTACCTCAAAAGGATGATGTGAAAATAGAATGAAGTATCTATTGCAGGTAAGATGCCTAATATTGTGTCTACAGTTTCCTCTTATATGGTCTTGGATAAGGCAGAAATTCTTGTAGCACCTCTAGTTCCCATAGCATTAGGAGAAACAGCTGGTCCATATAGCAGTAATATATTTTAGATATAAATATGAATGTATTAACAATAATATTACTCACTCCAACAGCAAGTTTACAGGGATAAATTATTACGTGACCAGGTAATAATTCTAGCCTATTATATGTTGTTGTGATTATGTTTCTGAACTCAGAGATCTGAAAGAGAAAGAGAGAGAAAGAGAGATGAGAGAAAGATGAGAGAGAGAGAGAAATACATCAGTTGATGTATCAGGTGATAAGGAGGAACTCATTCTTTCATGGATTGAATGGAACCTCACCTCAAGTTACATTTCAAATGGTGCATTGCACCTGCTCATTCATCAAGCTGCCAAAGGCTTGCTTTGCTGCCCCGTTTTTTTTTTCTTTTAAAATTCACATCCTTGCACTGTCTTGAGTTATTTACCTCCATAATGAAAGTAACATAGTAAACCTTGTTTAAATAAAAAATAGCTCCTAATATATCAAGTGTAGATGGATCTCACCAAAAGGTGAGATCTCACCGCTTACAACATTAGTTTCCAAATATTGCAAGCAACTCTATAGCTCCCTTTCATGTCTGACCAATGTTATTTTGTAACTGAATTGATTCCATTATGTCTTAAAATAAAAACAATTATACAGACCAATATAATTCTCTTTGGGGAGCTATCAGGATATTTTCCTTTATTCTGTGCAGAACAGAGTAAGAGAAAGCCAGCTTTAAACCTACGGGACTCCAGAACTTCAGTTTCTGCCCTCCTCCCATACCCAGCACACTGCTATACCACTAGAAATCACTAACCATTTGCAAGATATGACCTAGAAGATGGTAACACTGTTCAAGGACTGGGGAAGGAAAAAAGGGAAGGAAAAGGAAGTATGCCGTAAAACACAGCAAACATGTGATTAACAGCTATTTTCTGAAGCAAGCCTTCATGGGGGATCGGAGCTGTGTCACTCTGTTTCAATTCTGCAGATCACACAGGGCTAAATTGGAAGACGCATGAAGGAAGATACGACGAGAAGGATTAAAGGAAGTCCAAAATCCATGCTAAGAATATGAGGTGAATATCCTCACTCCTTATACACTCCTCAGCTTTACCCTCCCCTTCCATGGGAGGAGGATAGATTACTAAGACACAGAAAAGTCCTCGGAACAACTCCGTATTTGTTCTCAGTTGCTGCTGTTGTTTTTGATAGGTATTCCCCGCCCCCCCCCTTCTTTGGAAGAAAAGGGAGGAGTTGACAGAACACCCACTTACCCTTTAAGAAGTCCCTTTAATGAAACCAACATGCTGCATGCCTTTAAAAAAGCTTTCAAAAAATAGAGAAGGGATGTAGGTCTTGGAGTGGGAAACTGAGTCTCTCAAAATAATACCTCTGAGGAGCATACAGGTTTGGGCTTGAAAGCCTAGCTTCCATACTTCTAGTTGGCCTCCTAATAAACAGATAGATTCTCAAAGTATTTTCTATTCAGTATCACACCCCTAGTTCCCAAACAACCATAATGCAGAGGACAGATGGAAAGTGGGGGAAAGAATGCAATGATATTGCCCTCCCCCACCCCAACATGTGCTCAAAGAAGTGCATTTCCTCTGAAAGTTCCCCTTCAAGCAGCCTACACCCCCTGTGGGCCATTCCGTAGAATCCTTTATCTCTGCCCCTTCCTCCAAATGCTCGGGGGATTTGATCCACCTCCAAATTACACAATCCCCCACCTCTACTTGAAATACACAAACCATTTCTTCACAGGCCTTTGTAACACACAGCCTGATAAAATCACTTAAAAAGAAACAGGCAGATGACCCAGAGGAGTTAGCAAGGTCAGGGCACTCCCCGGTGAGGGCGTGAAAGGGTGGGAGGTGCTGAGGTCAGGGTTAAATGACACCGCGAAATGAAGGCCCCTGCCCTGCAGTCTCCTTCCTTCATCTATAGAAGGAGTCTCCAGTGAGCTCCTGCGTCTAGAAGCCTGCCCCTTCGGAGCCACCGAAGAGGCCATGGAAGCGTATTTCAAAAGCCGCATCTAAAGCAGCCCACTTTAAAGCGCCAAGAAAAGCCTGGCTGATGACCAGAATTGCTCCAAATCACTTGCTGCCATTCTCTTGCAGCCTCATCAGCGCTTCCCTTCTTTCCTCCGCGTCTCCTTCCCCTTTGGAGTGCAGGTGCTCTAGGACGTTTGGGGTGCACCCCAGGCGTCTTTGGGTGGCGGGAGCAGCTCTCAACCAAGGCCAGAATCGGATGCCTCAGCGTTCCGTCTCCCCACCCCACTGTCCGCCGGCCGCTCAGCGGCCCCTCAAGGCATAACCTGGGACCTCTGCGGCCCTGGGTGCGCTTCCTGCGCGGGGCCCTGGGGATCTCGGGGCGCGTGGCCGCGGGACGCCAGCAGCCTCCGCAGCGCTGCAGCCTCCGCCGAGCCGCAGCAGGGGCTGCGGCAGCGGGACTGCCACGCCGCGCTCCCCGCTCCGCCCGCCCGCGGGGCTCTGCCCGCCTCTCCCCTTTGTGTCCGCAGCGCTGCGGGGCTGAGCCGAGCGAACCGCTGCGCCCGCGCCAACCCCGAGCCCCGGGCAGGCGGAGCGCGGAGGGGAAGAGGGGGCAGGGAGAAGGAGAGAGAAGGGCCCCCAGAAGGGCACAGCGCTTCATCAATAATGCAGAGGCGTCTGGACCTCCCTGCAATACGTTTTCCAGCTAAACGCCACCAACTGGAGCGCTTCCTGGCACGTCCCACGCGTGTGGTTTTTGTGTGTGAAAAATGGGACGCACCTTGTTCATTCATCCATCCTCTCTCTCTTCCTCTCTCCCTCAAGATAAAGTCCCCCCGTCTTAGCTGTAAACCGCCACCCTTCTCCTGATCAGTACTACACGTCTGGGCAAAAGCTGCAGGTTGGAAACGCAGGTCCTGAAAGACTTCACTGCCTACATATCAGTAAGAGTTCATCAGAATTCATCCAGTAACGCGTGTTTTCAAGCCCTCGTTCTCATCTTTGTTAGAGAATGCATTCAAAGTTTGGAAGCTCAGGTGGCCTTGGAGCTGCTGGTTTCTGCGCCTCAGTCCACATTTATAACCACAGTACGTTCAGAGACACCGAGATTCTGCGGGGAAGTTGCCCAGCACCAGCCCCGCAGGCCCCTGATGCTCCGCGCATCCTTGGAAGCAGTTCCCCTGAGCGTCCCCAGGAAGCCCAAATGCGGCACAGAACCTCCTCAAACAAGGGGTAACCCAGCCACACACACCAGACACAAATCCCGAAACTTCTTCGTGAA
Organism: Herpailurus yagouaroundi; assembly: GCF_014898765.1. NCBI lineage: Eukaryota > Metazoa > Chordata > Mammalia > Carnivora > Felidae > Herpailurus > Herpailurus yagouaroundi. The sequence goes on from NW_024412403.1 coordinate 33,454,606, forward strand.
GCAGGGATAGCCCACCCGGAACGGACACTCAGAACAACTTGCAAGGAAAAACAACAAAACAAAGCAAAGCAAACATCGCACCCCTGCAGGGAAACTTGTTGAATCCCGCCCGAGCGTTGAGCTGCAATTTCCGATTTAGCCTGAAGGTTTTTGATTCCACCCCCCAAATACCCTAGTGCACCAGTCACAATTTCTGGACAAACTGCACAGTCCTGTCCGCACCCATTCTGCACTCCAGCAACCACCGGTGGAAAACCGAGTGTGTCCCTTTTGCCAATTCTAAAGCCGGCTGTCACTTCCTTTGCAATCATTCGGGAGACTCACCCTTCGATAAGACTGTTCAGAAATCTAGCTGCTCCGCGGTGCAGGCGCAGCCCTCCAACTTTGCCGTGCACGGAGACCTTCCCGAGTTTAAAGCGAGCAAAAGCTGCCTGGGACTTTTTAATGTGAGAGTGGGGAAATTAGGGGGAGAGTAAAGTCGGGTTTCTTCTCGGTATCAGCACCCTGGAAAAATCCAATCCTTCTTCAGTAGAGAATTCTTTGAAACCCGTTATCTGTATTACTATTAATGCGCAGAGCAGACGGCATAGCATGCAAATAGGTCCAAGTGTGCGCTTCTATTGGTGGCTGCGGAGGCCCCTGGGTCCTACTGCATCCGGCTCGAAAGTACACAGCAACACTACGCACGCAGCTTTGGAGGCGCGGAGGGAAAAATGGATTTAATTGATTCGTTACCTCTGGTATTGTAATGCCTGCTGCGATGTCTAACCGAGGGGGGGGGACCCTCACATTTAAACTCCTGTCATGTGATCTATCATTTCATATTTGCTTTTAATTGTCTGTGTAGAGTGGCTTTGAAAATACAAAGGGTTTTAAAAGAACATTTTCTGAGGAAAATTCACAGAGACTTTTGGCAGAAAAAACCTCTTTTCTGCTATTATGCGTTATTTGGATATAAATCCAGGAAGTGTTTATAGAGTCAGATGCTTCTGCACTTGACTTATTTAAAATAACAATTTTATTCCTGAAGATGCATGCCTATTCCAAATAAAATAACTTATTAAAAGGGTAGAAGCTAAAATATGAATGTGCTGATTATAAAACATGGGATATAGTCTTTAAATGGTACTGAAAACGCATCAGTGATAATGCCATGGGCATCATTTTACAGAATAAATTCAGAAATATTTTGTTTGTGAATATTCACACGGAAATATAAGCCAACGAAAAGATGTTGATAATGTCGCAAGATTTCAAGCACTTACTAGTAATTACCACATTTTCTTTTCACAGTATCTTTTTTAGCAAGCCCAATACTAATGCAAACAGACACAAGATTTAAAGTGAGGCAGGCCTCTGATGACCGGTGATTTGAAATACTGCAACATTGAGGAAAAACATTTCAGCACCTCCCCATTAAAGGTATCTACCTTAAAAGTTAGAATATTAATAGCTCAGTCTTTACATGTGAGCTTAAAGCCTTTGAGCATGGTTTCCCCTATACCTTTAATTTTGTGGAGGAAAAGAGAAATTCTCATATAAACTGAAATGACACAGTCTCCACCAAGTTCCATTTAAGATATTTGCTGCTATTGCATCTTGGGAAATAACATGATTTTTTGGTGTGTGTTTGAGATGTAAATAGTAATGTCAATTTAATTAGAAAATTACCATGGGTATAATTTATAGCTGAATGCTAAGTGATACACCGAGTAAGGTCAGCAACAACCAACTCATAAATTCACCATCCATGTGTACAGTAAATAAACGAAAACACTAAAGGCAAAAATACAGCAGAATTGAGGTCCCATTCCAAATCTAAGTGTAGCATTTGAATTTATGTAGTGTGTGTTACAATCCTTCTTCATTTCCATGACTCCTTCCCCTTCCAGCCCCTTCCCTTCCCCCATCAGTAACCCTTGACAACAGAAGTGTTACTTTGAGTCCAGGTTGCCTTTGCTGCTTTCCAGACCTAACTTAGAGATTACATTCTTGTAGGATACAGACTTAACTCTTACATGACTGGGGTGTAAAAGAAGAAGAGTTGCCTTCAGGGTTAGAAAATCCAGCATTCTTCTGTGTGTTTCAGAATTTTTCACCAAATGTATATCTTTGAAACGCCCATGACCACTAATTTGGAGTGAAAAGACATGATCAATTGTCATTACAGCAGAGTCAATTTGCTCCATTTCTCCACTGCTATTGTGTTTCTGGAACAGCCTTTTGGAATGTCTTTTATTCAGAGTGATTACAATCACTTTAGGCTAGGTTCAGAATTTTTCCAATTACAATAAAGTTAACATAAAAGTATCAAGATATTATTATATTCAGTGTAAGACTATGAAGGACTCATTGTAAAAGGAAAAAAAAATAGAAGCTGTGATTTGGTATAGTGAGGAAAGGATAATGACCATGCAAAGTTGAATGGAGAAGACTGATAATTCAATTCTTTTTCAAACAAGTGTATTATTGGTCTTTCAGCTTCCTGCTACAAGAACACTTGACAAAATAATCATTTGCAGTCTAAGTGCAAAGTGAAAGTTGTGCATTTAATGAATATCTTTTTAGAGCCGAGAGAAGATGTGATTTTTTTTCAGGCAGAGTTTGTATAAAATTAATGCAATTTATCTATGATATAATTTAATAGAAAATTTGAATAGTGGACAAATATGATAGTGAACAAATAAAAATAAGTAAAAGCCAGCCTATTAACACATTTAGTATATGTTTGTTTGATCAATTTCACTCACTTTCTGCATTAAAGGCCAAGGCAAACATACACCAAGCCAATTAGAATCATAAATTCAACTTTTTCAGTTTTCAAGAAAAAATATATTCCATATCTCTTCAATGAGCTACTTGTGTTTATGCAAATTATGTTCATATATTAGGCGATATATATTATATAATGTATATTATATATACATACTTATAAATATTTAAAGTGTTTTACTTGGACACAGGGGTAAAAATATTATAAATGAGAATATTAATATCATAATAGTTTTTCATCATTCCGAAATCTGTAGAAGTATCCTTCATCTATTCTTTGCTATTTGAAGTATTCTTGGACCCCCTCATTTTGTCAGTACAGTTTTCAAGGACAATATATGCTCTGTCAGAAACTGATTTCCATTATGCCCTTGGATCATGATGACAATGCCTTATTGTGGCTAATGTGAACATCTATAAAGTTGGAAAGGAAAACATACCTGGCATATCCCTGTATTCCATTACTGTAATCAATTTTCTTTCTAAATTTAAATAGGTAAACACGTAATATCATACCATTTGGCGAAACTTAATGAACCCTAATGACATTCAGTTACTATCCAAGCTATTTTTAAAATTCTCTGTGTCTTCAATAATTTTGAAATATGCATAGGTTGAAAAAGTTTTAAAGCCAGAGATATTAATCCATTTGTCTACTTTAAATAGCAAATTTATTCACGCTTGATTTTTGACAGATGAAAAGGAAATTAGCAGACATATAAATTATACTTTGAAAGTAGAAATATAAAATTAAAGATGTGGTCAAATGGGCATTTTTTCTGTTGTAAATCAGTAATGAATGAGTAAACAGTAATATTCATACCAATTACTCATTGGGATACTATGACATATTAAATAATTCACTGAAATATCTTCCAAATACTACAGAAAGTTGCAAAAGATTACACGTAAATACATGGCTTATCAATTAGTGTGGTTGAATTACTAACCCAGGTGAAGAAAGTGCAACTCAAAAGTTACAAATAAATCTTTAAATATAGTTAGTTTGTGGAGAAATTGGAACTCAAAATGGTGAGCTAAACTTGAACGGAAGAGATGAGAATTTCATGGTATAGTGATTCTGGTAAGATGATCACCATGAGTGGAATGCTCCTGATATTTAGAATTCTAGTAAAAATTGGCAAGGAGAAGAGGCATGGAGGAAGCTGTTTTACTCTATATCAAACAGGATTGTAAAGAAAGCAAGATAAAAGTTGACAATAAAAATGTAAAAGTGAAATACTTGGGCAAAAGATAAAAGAACAAACAGCCAAACAAAAGAAAAACGGAGTACACATCTGTTACAGAACATGGAGATTAGGGAAAGAATTAATAAACAGTTTTAATTCAAAACTAAGTTCTTAAGAATATTGCTGCATATTCATCCTAGAGAATCTGTGAATAAAAACTACAAGTATTTTTGCGTGAAAGAGACAAAAAATGTAAATGTGCTACAAATGTTTATAAAATGTGACATAATGTGTAGTTACACTTAACAAAGGGATGCGGATATAAACATACAAAAATACTATGTAACCACTATTTCCAATATGGGGCTAAACATACAATTGATTTCCTGTATGCTTATTATATCAAGGCTAACCGTCAGATCTTGTGGTTTGCCTTTCAAAAGACATGAACTGGTTATACTATTTAGAGGGAACCCTGTATACTAACCAAATTCTAAATATTTAAAAGCCAGTAGTTAGTCTATTTTAAGGACTCCTTTAGGACTTGATTACAAAGCATACTAAAACAAGCAATTATTTTAAACTATGTTTTTATTCATAAGCCATAATTCTTAGGTGGTTAAATTCAATCAAATGTTATTTGCTTTTGTCCTAGAGCAACGTCTGCTTGTATAAAAGTAATATTAAAGTTGAGTCACTTGCTCATTTAGTGAATATTAAATCTACTTTTCATATGGTACTGTGTTGGGTACATGAAAGTAGATGAAGGTACAACAGAAATTAAGAGCAATTATTATTTTTATGTAAAAGCAAAGAGAAAAGAATATGATAGCATCATTTAGTAAGAAGGGAGAGATTGCAGAATATCAATTTTAATATTAAATAATAGTAATGTTAAATATAGTAGTTCATATTTCCTATCCTGGAGGATAGTAACAGAAAATCTACTAACAAATAACTAATACAACTAAGTCTTTCTTCATTACTTTTAAGTAACTTGCCCTGCCATTTCTCCCAGAATGCTACATTTCTTCAGCAGTGTTTAAGTGTAATCAGCATGCACTGTGTTTAGAAGCAGAAAACTAAATTTTAAAGGTTTTTAGCTTAAATATGCATACAATACTTTGACCCAAAGAGTCACTTTTCATGTTGGTTTCTTTTCTTAGTAAATACATCTTATTCTTCAATTTTATGACTCACTTGTTAAATAATAGCTTCCTAAGATTACATAATAGATCGATGGATGGATATATAGTTAATATGGATAGATGACAGCATTAGAGAAATAATTGAGTGTAGATTAAGAGTAGATGTTCGCTCTGGTATTGATGGTGGCAATGACTATGATGATTTTGGTAATATAACTGCATTAAATATAATGGTAAAAGAACCCTACATTTTCATAAATGTATATAATTTGAAACTGAGAGCTTTTAAAATGGAACATGGGTTTTGAAGGGCAAGAAGTCCTAATAATTCTGACAGCAAGCAAATTAATATAAAAACTTAAAAGAATAAGAATAACAAATTTTTAAAATAAAGGTTGGCTCAGACTGGGTCACATAGATGGCTCAGTCCATTGAGTGGTTGAGCATCAGACTTTGAATTTGGCTCAGGTCATGATTTCATGGTTCATGAGTTCAAGTTCCACATCAGTCTCACTGCTGTCAGCATAGAGCCCACGTTAGATCCTTTGTCCCTCTCTCTGCCCCTCTCCCACTCACACACACTCTCTCTCTCTTTCTCCCTTTCTCTCTCCTTTTTTTAGGAAAAAAAAAAAGATTGGCTCGGACTGAAAAAAAATAGTTTGGGAAAGCCAACATTTGGAAATGTGACTTAGAGAATAAGATAAATCAGCCATACCCTAGTTAATGAATAGATAGAAATTGGGAACTACTTGGATCCTATGTTTTCTTTGAAAAATTGAGGGGAAACATTTCCAAATTTGAAGGAGATATGATATTCATGATTAAGAAGAGATCAAACATATTAAAAATCATGAATATCTGTGTGTTATGAATATAGGTGACTTTTCTTTTTTCTGTTTTTGGTTTGTTTGATGTTTAAAAAGGCACATATACTAGTTTTTTAAAGAAATAAATTAAAAAGTAAATATTAATATGAAATCAAATAAACACATAATTCAGTTTTTCTCTTATTATTTCTGTACCAGTCTTTTTAACCCCAGATTGCTACTTTGTCATATACAAATAAAATCTTATTATGTGATAATGCATGTATGATAGGGTTTTGTAAATTCCACATTTTAAAAATAATGCTAGGGGTGCCTGGATAGGTCAGGTGGTTGAACATCCAACTCTTGATTTCGGCTCAGGTAATAGTCTCAGGGTCGTGGGATTGAGCCCCACATCAGGCTCTGCACTGAGCATGGAGCCTGCTTAAGATTCCCTCTCTCTCCTTCTGTCCCTCTCCACTACTCTCTCTCTCTCTCTAAAATAAAAAAATAAATAAAATTAATGTTAATTGATATTAGAACACCTAGCTATTTTAACTTCATTCAACTATTTAGTAGCAAAAAAATGACATATCCATTTTGTCAGTTGCAAATATGACTGCCAATGCTCTTTAATAATTTTCTAAATATTTATTTTTGAGAAAAGGAGAGAGCGAGCAGGGGAGGTGCAGAGAGAGGGGAGACAGGGGATCCAGAGCGGGCTCAACGCTGATAGCAGCGAGTCCAATGTGGAGCTGAAACTCGTGAACCATGAGATCATCACCTGAGCCAAAGTTGGACACTCAACCTACTGAGTCACCCAAGTGCCCTTCTTTATTTAAAAAAAAAAAAAAAAAAAAATTTAAGGAGATACAAAAATATATCCCTTGTCTAAAATAAGGAAAAGGAGAGAGGGCTCAGTCAGTTAAGCATCCGACTTCGGCTCAGGTCATGATTTCATGGTCTGTGAGTTCGAGCCCCACATTGAGCTCTGTGCTGACAGCTCAGAGCCTGGAGCCTGCTTCAGATTCTGTGTCTCCCTCTCTCTCTGCCCCTCCCCCACTCGTGCTCTGTCTCTCTCTCTTTCTCTCTGTCAAAAATAAACATTAAAAGAAATTTTTTAATAAAATAAAAAATAAAATAAGGAAAATCGACAAAAAAACAGTAAATAATAAGAAATTGCCTGGACATTTTTCAAGAATGAGCTTATTAAAATATCCTGTTAACAATTAGGGACTTTTAAGGCACAGAAGAGAGGGCATGGGTTTATTAAGAAGGAGTCATATGTGGCAAAACTTATTTTTTTTATATTTCTTAAGTTAGACAGCTTTTAGATCATGAGATTGCTTTATAAGCAGGTTATCTTGATTCCAGATAAGCATTTGACAAGGGGTTTGTCATTTCATTGTATGCAAAGTAGAGAAAAACTGGCTGGTTGATAGTACGTTTAGGTGGATTTGTAGCTAATTAAGTAAGTGGACTTCCTGTGTTGATTAGTCAATGTTAACCTTGGGGGCACCTCAAATGTCCTGCTACAACCTTGTGTACTTGATCCTGTGAGGTGTAACATATTATCAGTGAAGAGATCTTCATCAAATACAATGCTGAAGTATAGCTGAGAGGGAGAGCCAACATCCTGAAAAACTGAATATGAAAATGGACATTCAAAATTTGCAAGTAGGTAAACACATAAAAGCTGAAATAGAAGATTGAGGAAAGAGTATTTGAAAATTAAGTTGAGATCAATGAGAAATCACTTATGGGATTGAGCCAACCACAAGCTCAATACAAGCTACCGGTGTTATGTCAGAGCTAATAAAACAATCTGAAGAGAGAGAGAGAGAGAGAGAGAGAGAGAGAGAGAGAGAGAGAGAGAGAGAGAAAGAAAGAAAGAAAGAAAGAGAAAGAAAGATGGATCAGAGAACAGTTTATAAACCATCAGTGATAGATCTAACATTAGCATAAGGAAAAAAATAGAAAAATAAAAATACTTAAACCAGGAATGGATTTTTAGAAAATACAATTGCTGACTTATATTTGTAAAGCTATCATAAAGAAGAGATAATAAGACACACAAAAATGTTATTATGTCACTCTTTGACTATAAAATTCTATGACTCTTATTTCTATAAAAAAGATATTGGCCAATAGACATTCATATATTGAATATAATATGAAAAAGATAGTGGCCATAGACATTCATATACTGAATATAATATGAACTTTGAACCTACAACATAGTCTTCAGATTCCAGCAAGGGTTACAAAGTAATAACGTGTATTAGAACAAAGGATGTTTGTTTGAATTGAGGTGAGTCACTGTGATCCATTGATGAGAACTTCTTAATTCCAAAGAGCATGATATGTGTTAATTATCATGTTAACTGTATCATTCAACAAAAACATGCAAAAGAAGCTAACCATATTCTTTTGCCAGAAAGTTAATGATGATGGCATGAATTATGATAAAACTCTGTAAATTCTTGGCACAAAATGATAATTCTAAGAAGATTTATTTTTAAAAAAATAAAGATAGTGTTTCACTGAGATAATTTAGGCGTACTTTGCCAAATTAAACAAATGATTTATTACTTTCTAGCCAGATAAATGGCTAATTTTTTAAATGTTAGTGTATATTTCTGCACGCACCATTTTTTTGCATACTAGGAAGAAAACTTGTTTGAAAACTTTATTTAATAAACACATTCCATAACTATGGATGTAGAATAAACAAATTAAATTATAGTACATGGAAAAATGTAAAAGATAATCCTATATTGCACATGGCATTTTATGATACAGATATGTCCACCTGGATATTTATCACATGACTTAAGGAACTAAATGCTAAACATCTCTACTGAAACAGAATGGACTCCAAACTTTAAATTATTCCAAAGTGTCAGAACAAATTCAAGGAAGGATAAACAATATAACACACATGCTGAAATACGAGGATGCTAGCCTTAACATAGGGATTGAAACTTTCATTTACAATCATAACTTGAAAATAATTAAATATATGAATCAGAAAAAGAAAACATTACTGATATGTGTAAGAATCATACATTTATTAAGAAAAATGAACCAAATGGTTAAAGTGAATGAAGATGGGATAAATACCATTTGTTATAAAACTGTTTATCAAAAACACAGAAGAACAGCTCACTCAGCAGAATATCTGGTGAAAAAACTTAAGAATGAGTAATATTTTAAAATTTTAGTTCACTACGTAATTTTTAAAAGTTGTTCATTTATTTATTTTGAGAGAGACAGAGAGAGAGAATCCCAAACAGTCTCCACACTGCCAAAGCATAGCCTGACATGGGGCTCAAACTCATGAAGCCGTGGAACATGACCGGAGACAAAATCCAGAATCAGACACCCAACCGACTGAGCCACCCAGGCACCCCTTTACTAAGTAATTTTTTAAAAGAATAGTTAACACATGTTACAACATGAATGGGCACATACATATGTGTTATATGACACAAATACCGTGTGTCTGTGTGTGTGTGTGTGTGTGTGTGTGTGTGTGTGTGTGTGAGAGAGAGAGAGAGAGAGAGAGAGAGAGAGTTAAAGGACACGGTACCCCTACATTGACACCTCTGTATGTTTGAATATCTGGAATCCTTTTGCATGGAAGGGAAGATGATTTTGCTGTGTGTAATCAAGTATATTAATGTTTGACAAATAATCAAGTGTCCCTCTCTGAAGTTCTTCTCCTTTCAAGAAGATCACACATTCCTATGTGAATAGCTATGATCAATGAAATTTTAGCAGAATTTTTAAGAAACAGCACATGACCTACTACATTTTTTGTTCCCATTACTAGATGATGGGTTGTATTTCCAACACAAGCTACTTGGTCCACCTGTGTTCCAGTGATGGTGACAAGGAATAAAGCAACATACGACTCATAAAAGGTACATTGTATGAGTGAAAAAAAAACCTTTATTATGGTAAGCACTTGAAACTTGGGGAGCTTTAGTTATTGTAGCATAATCTAGAAATCCTAACCAATATAGTATGGAATTGAAGAACTTAGCTTCTATTAATCACTTTCTGTATACAGCCATATAGTAACTAGAAACTAGATTCTATGTTTAGGAGTTGACATGTATTGTCCCCATGGTTATATCGGCAAAAAGACAGCAACAGCTCTAAAACAAAAAGAGCCTTAAATATTAGATAGCCTTAAATCTCCTTTTAAGTCCTTTCAAAATTTGAGGTATTTGAAGTTTCCATTTACCAGTTATAGCCTTTTTAGTTAAAGGAAGATATCTTTACTAGAAACAGTAATTTAGGGGCCACAATGATCCTGCTGCCTAATTTGAGTTTATCTTGGATTTGAATTTTCAAACCAGAAGTATAGAAAGCAGAGAAGATAGAAATACATTCCATTGGTTATAAAATTCTAGTAATGTGAGAGTCATCATGTTTTGCTTTTAAATACAGGAAGAGAATCCCACAAATAATTTTATGGACTTTTACTGAATATTTACTTTAAAAGAGTCAAAGATCAAACAAAAAGAGAATTCTTGATATTAAAAATGAAATCAACCTCCTTTAAAATTCACAATTCATATGAAAACCAAATTCTTCAAATTATAGAATTATAGATTGATTAATGTCCCATTAAAAAAAATCACTAAATCCAATCTGTGCAAAACAAGAGGTAATGATAGAGGTAGTATAAAGGATTGAAAACAAATTATAGAGAACCTAAAAGATAATGGATCCATGTACTACAAATAGATAGAGCTCATGAATAATAAATCTTGCCAAAATATAACCATTAATTACTTTGCTTGTATTACAAAATTTAAAACACAGTGTTTATTAGACACAACCAAATAAGTAACTCATATGTCCAAAGAAAGGTAGGTGTTACTGTGAAAGTATATGTTTGATAATTGATTACAAGTTAAAACTTATAGAGAATCATGAGATCATGTGTCTCACAGAAATATAGTATGTGGGAGGGTGCTGTAAAAAATTGATAATAAATTCCATTTCAATGAAGATGATTTATGAGCTAGTATAGAACATAAATAGCACATTGCTTAAATTTGCAAATTTTGAATGACTTGCTTTTTGATTGGGCATATGCATTTTAACAGTAGCTAGGGAAATGTATGTAAATAAAAATACTCTATGACTTTGCCATGATCATCAGGGGAAGCAATGGAGAATCTCTCAGCAAATTTTGGGAACATTTTTCCACAAAGTAAGTAATATTAAGCCTATTATCAACTATAATATTTTAAATTCCATATGCTAAATTATGTTATCTCTCGTTCAAGTTATAGAGCATTCTGAAATGAATCATTGACCCTTAAAACCAATTACTACTCTGGAATCCCACTATGATTAATAGCTTTTGGATCCATCCTGTGGTTTTCCGTAGAGGGAATTCTAAGGAATTCTAAAACACCAAAGGAAGAACCATATTCCCATCTTCTTACATAATCCAGGAAGGATGTAGTTCATACAACATTCTACTTCAGGTTGTTTTCAACATGGTCAACATTACTATAGATCATATGCACAATAATATCATTTTTTCCTACATGGAAAAGGAGCTTTCTAGATCCATGTCTCCTTTCAATCTATTTTAACAAGTAGCCTACTGCACATCTCATTCTTATCAGGAGTTGTGAACTTTCCATGGAAAGCTAAATATTTCATCTGAGAACATTTCATGTTTTCTATTTGCTTCTAAAGGTGTGCATTTTATCTGGAAATCTTCATCAGATGCAACAGACCTTTAATTTAAGCAACAATTGGATATGAAATACTAGATATTATGGCCAGATACATATTTTTTTAATTTTATTTTTTATTTTTAAAAATTTACATCCAAATTAGTCAGCATATAGCGAAACAATGATTTCAGGAGTCAATTCCTTAATGCCCCTTACCCATTTAGCCCATCCCCTCTCCCACAACCCCTCCAGCAACCCTCAGCTTGTTCTCCATATTTATGAGTCTCCTGTTTTGTCCCCCTCCCTGTTTTTATATTATTTTTGTTTCCCTTCCCTTATGTTCATCTGTTTTGTCTCTTAAAGTCCTCATATGAGTGAAGTCATGTGACTTTTGTCTTTCTCTGACTAACTTCACTTCCACGAAATTGCTTTGGTTGGAAAGCCTGAGCATATTTAGTGGGAGGGAGGGAGGTCATTGCCACAGGAAGAATTTAGATTTGCAAAGCTAGTCCAGGACTCCGCTCTTAAGCATGGGGTATGACATTCCTTTTAGAGCTTATGTTAACTTGATGAACCCTTTGTTTTTTTAAAATTAACTATATATAGCAGTTCAATGAACACTATGGACTGCAAAAAAGGAGGAAAAGCAATCTATCCTATTAAGAAGCTTATGAAAATTGTATAGTAAAGTATACTAAAAATACCCCAGAACTACAGGGTGAATAATTAATTATATAGTTAATAAAGTGCAACCTAGGCATAAATGCTATTGGAGACAACAAAAAAGAATCATCTCTGGGAGCTGAGATTAGGCTAGGCAGAAATAAGACCAGTAAAATTTTGTTTAAAACTGCCCACAATACAGAGAAGAAATACAGATTTCTCAACGTGAGGAAAATGTGAACAAATGAAACTTCAAGAAGGAATGATAAAAATGATTAAGGGTATAACTGAAATGATTAATGGACATAGATTAAGACAGTGTCCATTTAATTTGGTAAAAAGACTAATGGGAACTTCAATCACTCGGAAGCATCTGTAGGGTAAAAAAGAGGGGAGAAGGAACAAATTTTAGGTGAGTCAAGAGAAAATAACTAGAAGTAATGGGATGAAATTGAGTCTAGGAAATTTTTGAGTGACTATCATCAGAAAGGAAGCCTTGTTAGGTCTATTAGGCTGAGGAATTGTTTCCTAAGGGACATAGTAAAAAGCCCCTCTGGTTGAGCCATTTATGTAGACCAGACAAAGAAGTGGGTAATGGTATAGGAAACAATTCTATATTCGCAAAATTATGGACATTATGATCTAATAGCTTCTCTCCTGCCAGCACAAAAAGTCTCTAATGCATATAATTCTTTGGCTTCCAGCGTTTGCATTTTCTCATTTTAGGAAAAGCTGATAGAACACTGAACAGGAACCTTAAAAATGGACTTCTTCCATGTATTACTTCAATGGATTTTGTAACTGCATCACTTTCCTGTTTTCATATTATTTACTCTATTAGTGTTGGTGAATTAAAATTCCTTTAGCAAGAAAAAAATTCCAATTTATGGTCTCCAAATAAATGTTGGTTTGCAATACAAGAATCTTAGTGACACATTTCACTAGTTTGCTAACTCATTTAAAACTCAATAAAGATTACTTTTATCCCCTTGGTTTGATCATGTTTTTAAAATATAATCATTACAAAGCTGTAATGGATCTAACATTTAAACAACTGGAAGGGTTAGTATATAAAAGTATTGCCTTTACACACTTTCCCTGAAACTGATGGGCATTACAAGGATTCTGTGATACATGTATTATAAGATTTCTTCAGAATAATTTCATTAACAACATTGTATATTATGGTGTATTCTAGTGTTTTCAATCTAAATCAAAAGGGGAGTGATCTATGCATTTTATGAACATTAACCATAAACCTTCGAAATTGATCATCTAGAATAACATAGTGCTAAATATGCTAGACAAGTAAGACTTTTTTGTCTAAATAATTAGCTACTATATTTTGTCATGAGGATTTGTTTCCTGGAGCACAGAAGGATTTACCAGGCATTAAATTATATATGAAGTAAAATATAACTGAGCTGCTCAGGGGCATCCGAGTGACTCAGTCGGTTAAATGTCAGACTCTTGAAATCAGCTCAGGTCATGATCTCAAAGGTCCGTGGGTGTAAGCCCCGCGTAGGGTTCTGAGCTGACAGTGTGGAGCCTACTTGGGATTCTCTCTCACCCCTTCTTTCTGCCCTTCTCCTGCTTGCCGTCTTTCTCTCTCTCTCTCTAACTAAATAATAATAAAAAAAAACCATTAAAAAAGTTAAAAACAGCAATAAATGAAGAACTGAGCTGCCAAAAGTAGTTGATGATACTTTAGGGTGTTAAAGATTCCGTTATATATTCTCTTATTTAATCTTCGCCATTACCCTCCAAGTAAACCAGCTCAATGAAACTCAATGACTTGCATCACTCATTTGATGCCAGAAAAGGATGCTGATATCATGTCCATAGGCATTAAAACTGGTTATCTTTACACTGCATCATTTGGTCTCTCATAGTAAAATAGGCAATAAATTTTTTTAAACAACCTTTTCATTTTCAGTTGGTGGGATCATCCTTTCTGAGTATGGAGCAACATGGTATAACTAAAGAAACTGACTGGTAAGTCAGAAGTCTGACATTCTACCCTTGGTTCTGTTGCTAACTGTCAGATCTTGGGTAAGTTGCTAAATTGTGTGAGTCTCCATTTCCTCTACCACCACATATTTGGTTACGTAGAGTTTAACAATATTATTCAACTCTAACCTCTGATCAAAAAGTATAATGGCAGTTTTCAAATCTGAAACCATTTAAAAAAACCTCTGTATCTAATTTTATCTTTGCAATTTTGTATTTAATGCTTTCTTTAGTTCTGAAAAGCTATCCAACAAACTTGAAAAATTCCTCATTTGTCCAGCAAAGTAAATTAATTCACCGGATGATAGACATTAATTAATGGGTAAGTAAATTGTAATTTATAATAAACATTAAGCCATTTCTGCAAATATATTGCTAACATTTTTATTTTAAAAATCCATTTAGGGGCGCCTGGGTGGCTCAGTCGGTTAAGCGGCCGACTTCAGCTCAGGTCACGATCTCTCGGTCCGTGGGTTCATGCCCCGCGTCGGGCTCTGGGCTGACCGCTCAGAGCCTGGAGCCTGCTTCCGATTCTGTGTCTCCCTCTCTCTCTGCCCCTCCCCCGTTCATGCTCTGTCTCTCTCTGTCCCAAAAATAAATAAAAAACGTTAAAAAAAATTTAATAAAAAAAATCCATTTAAATTTTCAGGCTTCAGGAATGAGTAAGATCAATATCTATGTATATATTTTTGTTAGGTACTAAAAACGTGAAAGAATCAATGTCAATTTCCCATCAGCTTAGGGATTTCTACTTTTCAAAGACAACAAAGTGATAAGAGTTTGTATTCTTGCTCTCCTCTGCACTTCTTAGACCACTGTCAATTTCCAGACTTGGCACTTTAAGAAGACCATGATAAACTGGGGTATTTGCAGAGAAGAATAGCTCTGGGGGTAAGGAGAGCCAAAATAACATAATATGCTCACAGTATTGAAGAAACCGGGGAAGTTTATACTGCAAAAATAGATTAAAATCATTTGTGATAGCCAACAAGGTACTTTTGTCTTTGCTATGATCAGTATCCTGAGAAAATAATGTATCAGTACAAAGAGGTGCATGATAAGGCAAAGTCAGATTTATTCTGTTTCCCTAGCATGAGGGTACAGACTTGTGCAACAGTATCTACTACACAACAATTCAATATGATATTCATATATTACTGAAAACAACATTTGTTTTTATTTTTAAATGAATTCATCTGAGCAAAAACTAGTGTTTCCTGGAAGAATCATAAATTTATGAAGCTGTCAGGTACTATGGTAGTCTTTGCAGATATAGCATGAAATAAACCTACAGATATCTTGCCCCCATGAGCTTGTATTCTGGTGGTGTGAGACAGATAAATAAGAAAACAAAGAGAGTGCAGGGTAACTACAGACCATGGCGATTGATGTGAAAAAAATACGCAGATGAATGACCAAGAGGAAAAAGGCATCGTACATGGGTGGACAGAGAAAACTGAAGAAGTTACGTGTAAGTGAATATCTTACATATAAAAATAAGTCAGCTATGTATAGAAAGAAAGAGAACTATACAACTCAGGTACGGGGATGAAAGAGGGGAAAGAGTGGATTTAGAGAGCACAGGAGAAAAATAGCAGTAACCAGGAGAGAGAACCAGGCGAGGTGAACAGATGTACATAACTCGGGGAGGAAGAGAGCATGGTGGTGATGGACGGATAGGTGCTTATTATCTTATCAGAGGCAGAAAAAACATGAAGTATGGACTGAGTGAATTATTCCTGATATTTGTGCTGCCTTTAGATGAATGAATCTGAGAATAATATTACATCTTAGATAATTATCTCAGTAATACAGGGATTTTGAGAAATCATTTCCTCCTACTTCTAATATTCAGTATACTCAGGGGCGCCTGGGTGGCTCAGTCGGTTGAGCGTCCAACTTTGGCTCAGATCATGGTCTCACAGTTTGTGACTTCGAGCCTTGCGTCAGGCTCTCTGCTGACAGCTCAGAGCCTGGAATCTGCTTTGGATTCTGTCTCTCTCTCTCTCTCTCTCTCTCTCTCTCTCTCTGCCCTTCCCCCACTCATGCGCTCTGTTTTTCTCTCTCTGTCTGTCTCTCTGTCTCTCTCAAAAATAAATAAACGTTAAAAGAAATTTAAAAAATAATATCCAGTATATTCACAAAACACTGCACACAAATGTTTACAGAAACGTTATTTGTAACTGCCAAACCTTGGAACCCACCATGATGTCTTTTAGTAGGTAAAAGGATAAACTATTATTCATCAAGAGAGGGGACTATTATTCAGCATTAAGAAGAAATGAGCTATCAGGGCACCTGGGTGGCTCAGTTGGTTAAGCGTCTGGCTCTTGGTTTCAGCTCAGATCATAATCTCACAGTTGTGATATCCAGCCCTGTATCAAGCTCTGTTCTGACAGTGCAGAGCCTGCTTGAGATTCTCTCTCTCTCTGTCCCTCCCCCATGCATGCATGCACTCTCTCAAAATAAATAAATACGCTTTTAAGAAAATTAAAAAGAAGAAATGAGCTATCAAGCCATGAAAAGACATGGGAGGAAACTTAAAAATGCACATTACTAAGTGAAAAGAAGTCAATTTGAAAAGGCTACATATTGTATGATTTCAACTATCTGACGTTCTGGAAGGGATGAAACGGTAGGGACAGTAAACAGACCAATGGTTGTCAGGGGTTGGGGGGTTGGGGAAGAGAGAGATGAATAGACAGAGCATAGAGAATTTTTAGGACAGTGAAACTGTATGATCTTACAGTGGTGGCTGCATATCGTTAAATATTTATCAAAACCCATAGACTATAAACCACCAGTAGTGAACCATAAGGTAAACTACAGACTTGGGGTAATTACAATGTGTCCGTATAGGCTGCCGACTGTAACAAATGTACTACTCTGGTGGGGGATGTTGAGTATGCAGAAGGTTACACAGCTGTGGGAGCCAGGACTATGTGGGAAATCTCTGTGCCTTCCTCTCGATTTTGCTGTGAACCTAAAACTGCTCTAAAAATGTAAAGTTTTAAAAAATAAATTATCATAATTTACTTAATTCAATCCTCAAATAATAACATTTAAATATGTGAGAGGCTATGACTGGCATAAGTCTCGACCATTCACTCATCCGTTCACTCATTCGTTCAACATCTATTGGGCACTTCTTATGTGCCAGGAAATCTTCTAAGCAAAGGGAATAAAATAAGTACAAATGCATTTCTTCATCAAGCTTGTATTCTAGTGGAAGAGACATTCAATAGCAAGATCAATGTTATATAGCTGTGGTAGCCATTTTCATATTTCATTCAGATTAATTTTCTGCCTTTCTCTGCCATGCTCTGCAAATCAGGTAATTACATCCTCAGGGCTTCCTTAATCTCAGAATTCCAGGTAAATTTTTCCAGTTGGAAGCATTTATGGAATACTGGAGACTGTGAGGAGAGGAAAAGACAGTATTTCATGCATCTTTCCACTTTTGGGGGATTCTCTCACAGCAGCTGTGTCTTCTACTGCCTCCAAATCTGTAGCTCCTGTTTGACAGCCCCTCAGAGAAATGCAAATTAAATGTAAATTAAAGGAATAATGAGATCCCATTTCACATTCAGATTGACAAAAATTTAATAATCGGACAAAACCAAATGCTATCATGGATGAGAAACCATGAGATGATTTGTACTCTTTTGGTGGGGGTTAAACTTGGTGAAAACATTCTGAAAAACAAATCTGAATTTTATAGACAAGATGAAGGTAAACAAATCTTACTATGCATCAGTTCTAATTACACACTCTAAAGATACATTTGCACATGTGAACCAAGAGAAATATACAGGCATGTCCCTAGCAGTACCGATTTCTTATAATAGAAAAACAATCTGCAATCACCCTAATAAGCATTTTTTAAAAAGAATAAATGTATGAATAAATGAATTTTGTTCATATACATTCATGAAATATTGTATCAAAGTATAAATTAATGAATTAGAGATTTTAACATTAACATGGATAAAATTTTTAAGTGCACTTTGAATGAAGGAAACCAATCATAATATATCACAGAATACATACATGCACACACATACAGTCTAATTCCATCCATATAATGTTTAATAAGTGAACAACTAAATATTTTACAGAATTATATAATTAAACAGCAATGTAAACTACATATTTAAAAAAAACACAAGACAACGGTAAAAAGAAAACACATGGTAGAATTTGGTTTGGGGGGTGAAGACAGAAGAGGAATTTAATGATGGGCTCTCCGGCATTTACAAAGTAGTTGGTGATCTTCTCTCTCTAAGATGATTAATGGGTACCTGAAGGTTTATCTTTGCTATTCTTTCTCTCTTACTTATATCTTATCTAAATATTATTTTGTATTTTTGTATTTCTTCATAATTAACTAAAGCAGAGCTTTATTATTATTAGTGCCATGATATTATAATCAGTATTCATGATAATGTTTATGAATGATACTATATGGTACATGAAACACATTTCAGAAATATAAGAAGAAATATATAGAGTATATAGGCAATGCACAAGTTTGATATACCAGAGGCTGACGAACCATGGAAGCCACCTAGCAGAGGAAATACTAATTATCATGGACATTTCTCTGTTCTGTCATTCTCATGAAAGCGGTTATTATTGGTTAAAGAATTCCACTTGTCCATTTAATGTTAAGTAGACCCATATATACACGGAAGGACTTTGGATAAGAATGAATATCACAATCACAAGTTATTTTCCTGCAAGGATTCTTTTTTTTTTCCCAAACAGAATTACAAATAAAGTATTTTTGTAAGGGTTTGAATCCCCAGGGAATAATACATCAATAAGATGAATCCACTTGTTATCACATATGTCTGCTTTTACAATGCAATGTATTCCTGTAAACCACACCTTCAGTTACATTTTCTTTGGCATAAAATGGACAGTCCACTAATATTAACTTACATGTTTCAAGACATTTTGGCATTACTGACAAAATAATAATTAAAAAAAAACCATATGTCAACTTTGACTTACTTGACCTTTGCTAAATATTGGCTTCTTTGCTATGAAAGCATGCATTTAGAGAGAATAGCAACTCTTTGAAGGCAAAACCTTCCCCAACACCAGAGAAGATGAAATTTCTCTATTCTATACCATTTGCCCCAACCAAAGTATTCGTCGTTAGAATCTAGAACTTACCCACATGTGCACGGAGGATGCCAAAACCGTAGCATATCCAAGTGTAAGCAGGATAAAAGGTCTGACTTGGTAGAACCATCAAAGTTAGCTCTCTGGGAAACTTAATTATGGATGGGGATGTAATGATCTGGTGCAGGCAACATGTGTCACAGTTAAAGTCAAGAGGACAAGCTTGACACAGGAAAGGAAAGACAGGTGGAGAAAAAGAAAGCTTCACATAAAAAGTGACAAAATGAAATTAGGTGAGTACCTGGGAAGTTTCCCTGAGAATGCTCACCTTTACCTCTGTGGAACGTAAAATAGCGCCAGGTTTTGACTTGTTCCTTTACTGATGTTCATCTTGATTGTTTAATTAAGGTTGTGCCTGCCAGGCTTCTCAACTGTAAAGTTACTCCTTTCTCTTTTGTAAGTAATAGGATTTTGTTAGGAGATAGTTTGAAATTATGTAAATAATTACAGATGTCAACATGAATGTGTACAAGCATGTCTCCGTGATTCTTGGAGTATTTCCTTGCTTCTGGGAAATAAGATCTGTTAGTCTGATCTTACATGTTCCTTGTCCCAGCCATAAAAATCAATCTTTTCTTCAAAGAGGCTCCCATTCTCACGTAATGCATGCATAGAGGTAGATGTTTGTGTGTTCCTCTGTGTGTAAATATATATAGAGAGAGAAATGAATCCTCTTGTATGTAACAAATCTCCCTTAATTTCTACTGCCCTACCCCCCATCTCTGCAGATGCTGTCATCACCTTGAGAGTTTTCTGACACCCCACACCAGACCACAGTGCCATACACAAGTCCTGATGGACCCCAACACTCTGTGTCCAAATAATCATATTAATTCCTTCAGAAATCTTCACATTTTATATTAGGTATAAAAGATGCTTCTCACCTGAATTGATTGCCTAGGGGGTGGTATAAAACCCAGGAGAGGTATTTTCAGACTATCATCTAGGTTTCATTATCTTCCTGACTGTTAGGTTTTTCATATTCTTAGAAGGACCAAACTTCCTGTGTAGGATTATGATCTCTGCCAAGCTGAGGGAACATGTGCTTTCTTTTATTGGTTGCAGATGACTGACTTCATAAGGAAGTATTGGGAAAGGGCTTGCAAACTTCCAATTACCAGATATGAAAATTCTTATGAATGTAAGTTTCATAGTTTCCTTTAAACTAGGGAGTCTTACTCATTTCCCTCACTGAATGGATTAGTACACGCTGTGGGAATCTTATAGTCAAATCGGCAAGAAAGAAAATGGAAGAAGGGAAGCCGAATTGCACCTTCTGTGATTAAGGTACTTAATGCTTAAAGGGTTTTTTTTTTCCTTGTATTTGAAGGATGGAGAGGAAATAGTGAAGTGGAAGTAAGAAAACTAGCAATTTTAACATTTTAGGCTCAGAGATATTTTAGGGCTTCTAGAAGTCAATATGCTTATTTTGTAAAATTGTATTTTGACTCATTAAAAGTTGAAGCTCATCGTGGAAGTTACCAGCCCATGCACAAGGAAATTATGGGAGAAGGGAGTACAAATCATTATCAAGGCCATAAATTAAGAGAGGTTATTCAGGCTGTGTGGGATAGCAGTCCACGGAAATGCAAAATCTCTTTAAGAGACACATCAGAAATCACATTTTATCTTGGCATCGCAAAGACCTCATTTGACTGACACATAATGGGCATAGTGTAATAGTAACTGACTGTAATGGTCATACTATCGCTGATGGGAATCTCTGGCACGTTGTGAAATGGGCAAGATTCATCCATATATGTACCACAGTGAATATATGAGTGGAAGTATTTTCAGTCATAGAATTCAGTGACATGGCCCACAATGACATGGACCTTGCAGCACTGGATAATGTTAGCTAAGTTCTCTACATTGTGATGGGCCCTTAACTTCCTGTGGGGATGTGTGTTTGTGTGTGTGCGCGCACGTGTGTGTTTATGACCCTTAGCTACCTAGCACACATCCTCCTAGAGTCATAGCCACCAATGTCAAGGATATTCCAATGAGCATATCTGGCATGAGCCACAGTGGTTGGAAGGAAATATGTCATAGCATTGCTTCAGAAAAAAAATTCAACTTATACATAGGCAAAGCCACATATCCCTTAGATAAGTGTTATCCTTCTGGTCTGGGTATAGCATTAAACTTTTAGTATAAAAATACTCATAGGTTAAATTACCAGAGTTTAACTAATGTAAAGTTAAAAATCAAATCACTCTTTACCTCCTACTTATTCTTTGCTGCTGCACTATTCCCATATCTTCTAGCCCCACTGTCCAGAGGTAGCAGAAACATGTTTCAACTTGCTTCTATATGGTAGAATAGAATTTCTTTCTTTCCTTTTTTTTTTTTTTTTTCTTTCATTGTCAAGTTAACCAGCATATAGTGTAGTCTTGGTTTCAGGGGTAGAAAAGGATTTCTAATGATGAGGATGTATGTCAGTGTCCATTTTCAAATGACTTTTAGTTTCTAAACAAGCCTGGTTATCAGAAGACACTGAATCAAAAAGAAACACTACAAAACTAAATCCCACTGATAATGAGAATTTATTTTAGATACCTCCATCCTGATATGGAAGAGTATATTTGCTCAGTGCTAATGACAAAAAGAGAGAGGAACAGAAATCATAAAACCTTGCTTTAGTAGAAAATAAATGTTTTCTCATTTAGTTGATAAGCAGGCAAAATAAAAAGAACACAATTATACTATTTTTAAAATTTTTTATTGAGCTTCTTTCTAATGAGTTATTTAGTATCTTCGAGATATGTTTGATTTTTCACCTGAATTAATTTGAATAATTGCATTAGATGATGATCCTTAGGTAAGCATTCCATTCACTCATCCATTCATCCATTTATTCAACAATTATTCATTAAGCTGTTCTTTGAATTTTTCCTCTTTAGTTTCTTCTCATCCTATATTGTAGACCATTCAGAAAGATTGAAAAAAGTTAGGAAGTTGTATGTCTTGCAGACCATGGGTTTTAGTTCAAACATTTCCTTATTTAAGAATGAATAGTTCCGAAAAAGAAATAGTAGCTTTATTACAATCGATCTCCTGAGCTGTCTTTGGGTCTGGGCCCATTGCTCTCCTGGGAGAGAATTTTGGCCTGTGGCTCTGCTGAGTTACTGGAAACTGTGATTATAGATGTGAGGCTGTCATTCTGTTCTAGGAGCTGACTTTAGAGCCAAGAAGATTAACTGGTGCCAGAATGAGAAATAAAATTCAAGAACCTTAAAGAAACTCTATAGAGTTACCTGGGATAAAAAGAAAAGTTATTAAACCTCTTTTTTAGGTTCAAGATACAATCGAACCTGCCTTCTCATGCTAGCATCTCCTATTTTTTATTTACATTACATGATTTTTAAAAAAATTTCAATGTTTATTTATTTTTGAGAGAGAGAGAGAGAGAGAGAGACCAAGCATGAGCAGGGGAGGAGCAGAAAGAGAGGGAGACACAGAATCCAAAGCAGGCTCCAGGCTCTGAGCTGTCAGCACAGAGCCTGATGTAGGGGCTTGAGCTCATGAACCGTGAGGTAGTGACCTGAGCCGAAGTTGGATGCCCAACCAACTGAGCCACCCAGGCACCCCCTACATAAGATGAATTTTAAAAAGAAATTAAATAAGGACAAAAAAAAATAAAGTAGATGAATGGCAAGAATATTTTTCCATGCAGAATTACAAATGCAAAAAAGAAACGCTCTAAAGATCCAGTTAAACTTTCACATAAATGAAATCATCTTAACTACATGACTAGAGGAAGCCCTGTGTCTCTGTGTTAAAAAGCCTCAGACCTTCATTCTGGGAGAGCACAGGAGACAGGATGAGGGTTTTCTATTCCTATTAGAACTCTGAGAATTTTAAGCCACAGGCAAGAATTTTTAGCCTACCACTAACTCATTTGGTCTGTATGTTCATACGGTAGTTTACCCCTATGGGTGATGAATGTTTGTGCCACAATTTATTCTGTGGGTGACTTTAGAATAAATAGTTAAATAAAATGAAATGGAATTATAGTAGTCCCACCTAATCCATGAAGGATATGTCCCAAGACTCTGGGTGGATGCCCAAAACCACGGATATTACCAAACCCTATGTGTACTGTGTTTTTTCCTATACATACCTACTTATGATAAAGTTTAATTTACAAATTAGGCACAGAAAGATATTAACAACAATAATTAATTATAAGATAGAATATTTAAAATAGTATACTGTAATGAAAGTTATATTAATGTGATCTCTCTCTCAAAATATCAAATTTTACTGTATTCACCCTTCTTACGATGTTGTGAGATGATAAAATGCCCAGTGATGAGACGAAGTGAGATGAATGACATGGGCTTTGTGACCTAGCATTAGGCTACAATTGACGTCTGATGATAAGTCAAAAGAAAAATCATCTGCTTCCAGATCACGATTGACCACGAATGAGTGAAACTGTGGAAAGCAAAACCTTGCATAAGGAGGGAACCATTGGAACTGTCTACAGACTTTCAAAGAGCAGATTCATGAAAATGGCACACTGTTTATTAGCTCTTGGAAGATGATGTTTGTTTTAATAATTTTGGAATGAGAATGTATTGGAGATGTTGATAAATGCATAGCAGGGTTCAGATGAAAAAAATGAGTCATGGTGTTTGAGAGAAGCTCTCTTTTAGTTGTAAAGTCCTCTAGTCTCAGAATCCTGGTTTTTTTTCTACACAACTCATAATTTTCTATCTGCGTGTATATACTTCTATATCATCCAAAGTTTCATTATAGCTGTCCACTTTCAACTTTGTCCCAACTCTCAATTCTTTTATTCTCTTTGGCTATCTTATTTGAGCTGACATTCTTCTATTCATTGCCTTCTCACCATCCAGCTTCCTTCATCCTGGTTTGGAGGGCTCTCTCCATAATCTACATATTACTGTAATAGATTAATGCTTTACCCATGAAGGATATGGGCATATTTACCTTGAAGATTAATAATAAAAATGTAAGAATTGAAACCTACATAGCTTATACTCAGAAATGACGATCCAGACTACTTATAATTAAGGAGACGTACTATTTGCATACTAGCTATGTGGACTATTTAAACTAATCTCAGTATTCTTTATAATTATGGTTAAAATTGAGAAATCAGGTATAAAAAATAATAGTTCTGAACTAATACATTTTTCAGGGAATTTCAAAATTGATGTCAAGAACAATGAATGGTGTTAAATGTTGATGCATTTTTCATAATAGACTTACATTTATTGAGTATCCCAAATAATTCATAATTAGATGAAGCATAGCTTATTTTTAAAAATAATCACTCTTACAAATAATCAAACTATTAATTTATCTCTGATGTTAAAAATTTATTTCTGAAAATGTCTTAATGATCTGGATATGTAAACAAAATTATAATTATTCTGTAATTCTAAAGCTATTTGCTTTAACCTCTTCAGTAACAGTTGGTATTTTCCAGGAAATCTAAAGGACACATGCTTTTCTGGATTTCTTCCAAAGCAGTACATCAAATGACCTTGATTGTGCTTAGAATTTCAATTTGAAACCCCTAAGCTTGGATGTGAATTCCAGTTTGAGGTTTTCGTGGACTTTCTACTGAGGCAATATGTGTAAAAACACAAAACAAATTGTGGCAAAATAAGCCTCTAAATGACATTTGAAGAGAGTTGAAAAAATAAAATAAAAAATTGGACATTCGGTAACATGATTGAACATTATATATGTGTGTGTGTGTGTGTGTGTGTGTGTGTGTGAGTATACATATATATGTTAAAAATTCTTCCTAATTATAAAATTCCATAAAGATTCTCCTTTAATATTTGATTACATGTAAAGAGATATTGGACTGACATTTTGGTTTTTTTTTTCTGAGTACTCGTAATGCTGTTGTAATACAGAAAATCATCTGAGCTGCTAATTAAAGAAGAGATTACAATAGCTTTTCTTATTTCAAGTTCTTTACTTTCTACATGTTACTAAAAGGCTATTCCTAATAAATCATCTGCATTTTCCACATTGATCCCTTGCAGCTTGCCAGAAAACACAATATAGAAATTAATTTTAAAAAATATTTCACTGGGAGTCTCTGCGATTATTGCTGAAAAAGGCAAGAGACATGAACATTTCAGAATATTTATACCTCCTGAAATTGTAGTGATGAATGAAATTAGAAGATACACATCCATGGAAAGAAAGTGACCTAAGTCTACAAATGGTATAACAAACTGTCTTAGAAAAGAATCTGAATAAATTACTTTAAAGAGTCTATCTTGGTGAATACATGATGGATGAATAAAGTAACGACTTTGAAAATAACTTTCATAACATTAAAAGGATTAAGCAGTTACCTTATAAAACATATTAATTTAAAAATTTTTTAAAAAGTGCTTGAGTAGAATAAATTTTCATATTGTGAAGTATGTAAAGAAAGTATAAATTATTTTCCTTGAAATACTCACAATCTTACTAGGAAAAAATTAAAAATATTAATTGGATTAGAATGAGGTAGTACTCTATTGTTATATGCTAAATTCATATACTCTGTACAATGATGATAGTTAATTTTTACTGAGGGTTTTACCATCTTTATCACAGAAACCCTATGACATAGGCTCTCTTCTCATTCCTCATTATGTCTATGAAAACAGAATCAAAACATACTTATAAGTTTTCCCTGATACCAGAGGCTTGAACACAGTGCTGCAGACTTACTATAGCATCTAAGCCTTCATGAACTGAGCTACAGCCCTAAAAGTTCAGGGAAAAGACATCAGTAGATAATGGAATAGTCAGGAAAAATTTTGTGCAATATGAGGCACTTGATTCTGGTCTCAAAGAAGAGTTTGAATTTGGACAGTATTAACAAGCCTAGAAAACCTGTGACAAAGACCAATTTTTTGACCAGATGAGCATGGTAAGATTGGGAGCAGAGATGAGTTTAGATTGAGTGGAATAAATTGGGTCAGAATTTTATCGATTTGCAGGTAGTAAAAAATTATAGATTTTACATTCTAAAAGGTGGAATATATGGACTCTTTGGGAGATTTGTACAAATTATCTATAAACATTTCTTGCACAGACTTTGCAGTCAATGTTAAAGGGTCGTCTAGAATAAATTATTACAACCCAGCCTATAAAAGGACAATTATAGATATGTATGAATATGCACAGCTAAGCAAGAGGAGGCTTCCAGAAGAGGTGACACCTGAGCTTTGTCTCTAAAAATGATGTTTTAGAAAGATTCATCTGATAGTAACATGCATAACAGAAAAACTTGATGTCAGGTAGAAAAGATAACAAGCATTATGTAAAAGAGGTATTATGTGGACCTACCACATGCATCTAGTATGATCAGATTGCCAATTTATTTTAAGCATGATCAGTTAGTGGTCAGAAAGATAATTAATTCTAAAGAATTATACTTTCAGACTAATATTATATGTAAATAAGATGACTCTGTGACAATTAATTTACTTATACTGACCATGATGCAGGTAAGACCAGGGCTATGGGCTTACTTGCTCTGTTCTATGCCCATCACGAATTTTAGAACTCTTTCACAGAATGACAAACAGAAATGATGTGAAAACTTCCATAAAGTCCATGCCTATGATGGTCCACACTGAAAAAAATAAAACCCTTGATAACATTTATTCAATTAGGTATGGGCCAAGAGCATCATCACACAGAATTATATATAATACTCTAATCAATAAGGTTTACTCTGAGCTTTCCAGATAGAGGTGAATGTTGGATCATATCCACATAAGGTTATTTACTCATGCGTAGTCTCTCCGGCACTATCATGTATGTAATAATCTTTACTGCTTTTGCCTAATAATGACAGTGATAGTGGAAACAGTAATAAAGATAATAGTATATATTATGCCTCAAGTAATTTTGGAATTAGGTAGAGTATAAACAAATAGCTATAATTTATTTAGTATATAACACATTGGCATTATATGAATTTTCACATCGTATGAACTAGGAATTTTTATAAGCCTATATTACAGATGAATAAACTGAGTTTCATGCAGCTAGTGGGTACCTGAGCCACAGGATTAAAACCTGGGAATGATCACGAAGCCCACTGAATTGTCTACTATCCTATATTCCTCCTATATAAATATATAAATATATATTCCTCCTATATAAATACAATTTATGATTCAGAGGAACAGTTTAATTTTTGATGCTTTCTTGTTCCAGTTGCCTAAAATAAGTGTTTCAGTAGTTGCAAAAATGTAAAAGTGCAGATAGAGAAAACATACAAAGATTTGCCCATAGATGTGATTACAGCTCAAGCCTCTGCTGTTCCAATGGTTCCTTTGTGGCACCCACTGAAATTTAAATTTTAAATCATGAATCCAAACTCCAAAGTAGGAAAAATAGGAGTATTTGTTCTCACATCCAATCCCTTGAACAGCGTAAGAGGCATCCATGATCTTGTCTTCTGGGCTTCCTTACTACAGACTCTCAGCCTCCCTTTTTTCTTCCCCTGGGTGTAGCTCTAGACATCACAGTAAGAAGAGAGGGTGGAGTAAGACTTTTGTCATAATTCTCTCCACTGTCATCAAGACCAATATCTACTGTTGTCCAAACTGCAGTTACTCTCTCCTTGTGCATGCTCTTAAGGCGTCATGCCAAAGCAGGCAGAAGATCCTGGAAAAAATGGTATTTTCCTTTTGGTTGAACTACATGGACTCCAAGGTCCAACCCACCTCCAAAGATTCTACAGTTTTAAGCAAGTTAATAAAAGTGACCCAATACTATTGATGTTCAGGGAATTGGAAGAATCTGGAATTTGTCTTTCCTTAGCCTCTTGTTTTTTCCAGAAATTATCTTGCTGTCTGAAATTTCTGTCAATGACTTCAAACATTCACTATTAATTCATTTAAACAAAGGATAAACATCTAATATATGTCAGGTCCAGTATTAGGCAATGAGGATAAATGAGCCAGAGGAATTTGCTGCCTCAGGATTCCAGAGAGTATTTTCCGTGCCTGTGGCTTAGGGCCTAAACATTTTAGGAGGCTAAGGAAAGCAATCTGAAATTATATAACATGTTTTCTTTAACATTCTCCCCCCAAGTAGAATAGCTTCCGATGATGGGCAAGGCACCAAGGGGATGATGGATGACCAGGCATCAAAGTTTGCATTATCACCAAGAAAATACAAGTTTTCTGTTACATTCAGTAGCAATTTTCCAGGAGATAAGACTTGACTAGTGCAAATGTAAATTTAGATAAGAACACACCAAGGAAATCTCTCATCAGTACTGCCCTATTGAAAGGAGTTACGTGGTTTAGTTTTTCAGGTAGAACTCTTAGAGATCATGTTCATCCTGAGTTTTCCAGCAGTACTCAGAGAAATAAAACTAATTTTAACTTTGTTCTAAAGGTATTGCTTTGGATAGGCTTCCAGCTAGTTACCAAAAAAAAAAAAAAAAAAAAATGTTTATTGGTTCAATTTTCTGACTGATAGTAAAGGGATTCTAGTATCATCTGCCTGATAAGCATTGGCAGAACCAGTAGAAATTTTCTTCAGTCTGGAAAAGCTTTGGACCCAGAGATATAACATGATGTGTTTCTTCTTTTCATGGGTTTTATTTAAGTCAAACCAGGCTGACATAAAGAGTAATGCAACCCCGAGAGGAGAAAATAAGTTGTGGAATGGCTGGTGGCTGGGGTAAGTGCTGGGGAAGACGTATGGGCTTTCTGTGCTTGAGTGTTTGGAGCGTGGGCAGTGTCTAAGACTTCTTGCTTTATCGGGTTAGCTATTAGCGCTCCTATTAACGTTAGTCCCCCCGCCCCCATGCCTCATCAGCTGCCTCCCTGAAGTCACTCACACCCAAAGTAAGCAGACAGTATATTTTCAAAATGGGAGGTGTTGAGGAGTATTGCTGTGGTCTAGAGAGAAAATATGCTGTGAAATCCTGACAGCAAATAACTGGCTGCCACACGAGCAGCAGCAGCAGCAGCAGCAGCAACCTATGTTTCTCCTCCTCTTTCCAATGTGATGCTCCTCCTAATATCGACAACGTGCATTTATTAATCACCTGTCACATTTTAGACATTGTAAGATGCCCTTGAATTATACATTACTTCATTTAATATTCCCAACATGTGTTTGAGGTGAATGTTGACATCTCCTTTTATCAGATATGGAAAAAAAAAAAAGCCTTAGGTAAAGTAATCGGCCACATTCAATCAGCTAGAAAGTGAAAGAAGTGCCATTCAAACTCAGGCATCTCTGTGTCCAAGTCCACGTTTCCCCCAAAGTATTGTATTGCTTCAAATCCACACAGAAAAACCTAAAAGAATATTAATAGTAGAATTATTTGTCTGTATTGGCACTGATTTAATAGGTGTGCAAATATCTAATTCTGTTTCTAAAAAGAATAGCTTATCTTGGACTGTGCATTGTTTAATTGAAGAAGAGGTATCATATTTTTGTATCTGTTAGAAGTGTTCATGAAACAAAACTGGAACACAAAGAGTACTGACTGACTATTTGAATGATAAAAAAAGTATTTTATCTGGCTATATAGAGGTAACTTTTATCTTCTTAAAATTACTGATCACTTCAGATCACTGCAAAATTTAATCTTGGTGCACCTCGGTGGCTCAGTCAGTTAAGTGTCAGACTCTTGATTTCTGCTCAGGTCATGTTCGAACCCAGCATCAGGCTCCACATTGATAGCACAGATCCTGCTTGGGATTCTCTCTCTCTCCTTCTCTCCTTGCCCCTCCCCCACTCATGCTCGCTTTCTCTCTCTCTCTCTCTCTCTCTCTCAAAATAAACATTTTTTAAAATGTAATCTTTTCTAATAGTTGAGCAAAATATCATGGCATCCACATGTAG
Organism: Herpailurus yagouaroundi; assembly: GCF_014898765.1. Lineage (NCBI taxonomy): Eukaryota > Metazoa > Chordata > Mammalia > Carnivora > Felidae > Herpailurus > Herpailurus yagouaroundi. Next base: position 33,484,962 of record NW_024412403.1, read on the forward strand.
TTTTATAATAACCTACAGCTCTAAGCAGAGAGCGTCTCTCAAAAGCTCCTTCACTTGGGTGTTGACTATTTAAGCATTTTTTGGGTAATGACCTGAAAAAGGGCTTTTTATGTTTAGTCAACACTGTAACTGGTGTTATGTACCATAACTGGTAATACTTCCCTGCTCAAGAACCCAAGAGCCCTGAGCATTTGTGTTCTTTAGATGGACCAACAACAGAAAAGGTCCCTGTCCCAACCTAACTCTCTTTTCCTGGCTGAGCTTGGGGGCTGAGCATACCAAACTAAGTCTCCTTTTCCTCGAATGTTAAATAACCCCAGCAGGATTGCTGCAAGAATTAAATAATTAATGCATACAAACTACTAAATATACTCTTATACAGAAAGGTATTATAATTGCCTATAAATTTCAACCAAAATTTCAATTGCTTTTTCAATTATATATAATAGATTCAAATAGTCCATATTTGATTTTTTTAAGTATTAGAGAGGTAAATACTTTTAAATAAAATAAAAAATACTAAATTGGGTACTAAAATCTGAAATGTGGCATATTCATACAAAACTAAATTATTGCTTTTTTTTTTGTTTGTTTTTGGAAATTGAGGAATTAAATATTTCAGCTAGTTCTATTTTCTGTTTCTCTGTGGTTGTTTTTCAATCCGATTTTGCCTGAATAACCACAGAGGCCCCATGCTACCTGGTGACTCAGATACACTTTGCAATAATAGCTATGTTAACTGACTTTTAATGCTATTTTACTTTCCAATTGCTCTCCACTTGTCCCTGAAGTTTAATAAAGCTGAAACATTTTATTTTATTGTCTCAAACTATTGATTATCTGTTTAATGTAATGTTGAAAACTCTGTGATATATTTCCTTTGCCATACTGATTAAATGAATTATCTTAAAGAAATAAGAGTTCTGCTCTAAAGCAAAGAAACCTAATATGGAAAAAAATTGTTTCTTTCCTACATTACTCGTGACTCCATTAGCAAGCACACAAATCTTGTTCTCAGTCTTGCAAAAAAAGAAATTTGATTGTTTCACAACTGATTTAGATATTCCTAGGGGCATCACATGACAATTTAGATTTCTACTTCTTGATTTTATTGCCAACATAAGCTTATTTAAAGAAATGAATAACAAAGTCACTGACTTCAGAGAAATAGAAACGTAAGGAAAAGAAAAATTGAATTTGGGCATCATTAAAAAAATAAGCACAACTATTTGGGACAAAAAGGAAGTACTGAATAAGAGATAAGGGATGTGTCACTATTTAAAACAGTCCTAAAATTTGTCTAATATTAATATAGATATAGATAGATATGGGTGAAATAGATATGAGTAAGGAAATAGATATGGGTGAAGTACTGAAATAATTTGCAATTGTTACTATAACAAAGTACCACAGACTGGGTGGCTTAAATAATAGAAATTTATTTCTCACAAGCTAGAAGTCCAAGATGAAGATAGCAAGGTTATTTCTCTTGAGGCGTTTCCTTGGCTTGTAGACAACTATCTTCCCCATGTATTCACATGCCACCCTACTCTGTGTATATGTCCTAAACTCTCGCCTTATAAAGACATCAGCCATATTGGATTAAGGCCCACCTTACCAACCCCTTTATAACTTAATTACCTTTTTAAAGGCTTTATCCCCAAATACAGTCACATTCCAAGATACTGGGTATTAGAGCTTCAGCTTATCAATTTTGGAAGGACACAATTCAATCCAAATAACTACCTAATGTCAGGATGACATATGTGAGTCCCTTCATCTATCACAGAGAATGTAGTATTGAGACATGGTATTTGTTAACAGACTTAATTCACTTACAAGGATGTACTCACACTGCAGAAACACAATTTTCTGGCCACATAGCCCTGACCTTGGACATTGTTTTTTCTCCCAATACCTCCTTCTTAGGAATAGTGTGTACCTTCTTTCAGGGAACAATATATCCTCTTTCACCCTAGCATGTAAACATGTCCAAATGGGATTACCATCTTCTTAAACATACTTATATGTGTAACCACAATGATTGGTCAAAGAGAAAGCATTTGAACTAAACAATCGCATTACATTTTTTAGCTTCAGAGATAAGGGAAGAGACTGCTTCTCTCTGGAGGAAAAGCTGAGAATATGTAAACCCAGGGATCCAAGGTATGCTACTTCTAGTCTTCTGGAAAAAGCCAGTCTCCAGTAGCAGACAATGAAGTAGACATGCAAAAATTACAGAGACAATGGACAGAGAAGTGTTTGGAAAATTTTAAATTCTTGACAATCTCTACCTTATTGATACCCTTTGTGATTATATGGGTTAAATTCTCCCTTTTTTCAAAGCTAGCTCAAATTTAGATTTTGTAACTTCTTTTGGGGGTGCCTGGATGGCTCAGTCAGTTAAATGTCCAACTCTTGATTTTGGCTCAGGTCTTAATCCCAGGGTTGTGAGATGGAGCCCTACACCTGGCTTCATGATGAGCATGGAGCCTGCTTAAGATTCTCTCTCTCTCTCTCTCTCGATCTCTCTCTTCCCTCTCCCCAAGCTCAGGCTCTCTCTATTAAAGAAAAACAAAACAAAACAAAACAAAACAAAACAATCACTGGTTTTGTCTCCAATGAGTCAAAGACACAGCTCACAGTATAGCGGCAGAAATATGGTATCATACTACTTCATGTTGGAAGAAAATTTTGAAAATACTATGATGAGTATTTTATTATAAGCCTTGCTATAGGAAAATATTTCTGCAAATTCTGTCTTGAAACAAGCCTCCAGAGGTACCTTTTGTTGATTGTTGCTCTTTTGGAGAATGAAAAGAAGCAGCCTCATCATGAAAATGAATTTTAAAGAAATGCATCAAAAGAATGAGAAAGTCTGTGGTTCCCCATCAGGTCTCCTGATGCTCAGACTTGACCACTTGCATGATTTGACTTAATGTTACATATTCAACAAATACTTTACACAAAACTCTTTTACTTAATTAGTGTTGAAACTTTCTCTTCTGTTCTTAACCTTAGTAAAAGTAACCTCTGATCAGTGGTCCTAGAAAGAGTTGCATGAACACATCCCATAGGGTAAGCAAGATATGTATGGTTATATTTTATTGACTAAAATAAATATCAAGATTCCTAATGCATAATAAATGGATTGACATTGGCTTTCCCATTTAGCCTGTGCTGTCTCCTGTGTTTAGTCCATGTTGTCTCCTATGCTAGATGATTCATCTTGAAGGAAGTGTGTGATTCTGGAAGGATGAGAATTGATAGCAGTGTCCTTCCTGATTCATTCATTCACTTTCAGAATAGTATATCACATTGTATTGTTCTTATAAAATTTTCACGTGTTTATAAATAATAGTATCTAATTTTAAATAACTTAGAATTAAAATGGACGTTTAGCTTTAAAAAAAATGCTATATAGGGGCACCTGGATGGCTCAGTTGGTTGAGAGTCCAGCTTACGCTCAGGTCATGATCTCGCAGTTCACGAGTTCGAGCCCCACATCAGACTTGCTGTGTCAGCACAGAGCCTACTTTGGATCCTCTGTCCCCTTCTCTCTGCCTCTGCCCCACTTGCATTCTCTCTTTCTCCAAAATAAAAATAAAAATAAAAATACACATACATATATACATACATACAAACATACATACATACATAAAATGCTGTATAGAAAATGCAGGTTAATTCCCAATTACCAGGAGTTAATACCAAGAGTACCAGGAAAATAGCAAAATAGACACTTCTACTGCTATTATAAGTCATCCTTAAGACATAGTACAAAGGTAAAAATAAAACCTTAGTATGATAAAAACATACTGGCAAATAGCTTGGAAAAAGGAAAATTTTCAAGAAGGCAATTTGAAATGGAAGTTATGCACCTTATGGCAAGTGATCTCATCCTAATGCTAAGTGATGAATCTTCATTCATAAATAAGTCTCATTTATTCTCATTTGTGACTAACAATATATTTTTAAAATATTGTTTATGGCATTTTAATCTTATCCTTTAAAAACTTAATCTTCATGTATGTTCTGTAACATAACTAACATAACAATGTAATAGTACCTGTCTACAATGTATGAATAAACATGTATTTTTGTGTATGTTCAACAATTTTTATTAATGTGGTGCACAACTGAAGAAGCATAGATTCCAAGAGATCCAAGTAATGTCAACTTTATGGAACATACATATAGAAATTTCCCATAAATTCATCTTACTTAATTAAAAAAATAGACATATATCTCAGTATGTCCCTTTTCTATAAACTAATTTAAAAAGTTAATTAATAAGCAAAAAAAAAATGCATAAGACAAGAACAAAACTCAAGAGAAGCTATCTATAGTAATAGTTTTTATCTAGGAGTTTACAGTAGTCATGCCTGGGAAATCCATTAAATGTACAGATGCCAGGGCCTCACCAGAAATTTTAATTTAAAGAAAAAAAATTTTTTAATGCTTATTATTTTAAGAGAGAGACAGAGCATGAGCAGGGTGGGGGGGCAGAGAGACAGGGAGACACAGAATCCGAAGCAGGCCCCAGGCTCCAAGCTGTCAGCACACAGCCTGACGTGGGACTCAAACTCACAAACTGCAAGATTATGACCTGAGTTAAAGTTGGACACTTAACCGAATGAGCCACTCAGGTGCCCCAAAATTTTGATCGTAAAAGGGATCCAACAAATGTAGTTTCAAAAATTCCTTGGCATTTCAAATCAATAATTCCCATTTATAACATCACAAAATATTTACTCAAGTATTTTTATGTATTGATGTATAAGTCATCTTTCTCCTCTTTTCTCTTTGTTTCTGGAAATATATCAGGGACAAATCTAATATGGCTTTGTAATCTTTAGATTATAATGAGTTTTCTGTAGGATGTAGTGTTATGTGTATATTTTCTTATTTTAAATTGTTTTTATTTTCATTCTCTTAATAAGGTCTTTGGATGATTGGAAGTTATCAATCTAATGCAGTGTAGTTTATCAATTCTTTATCTTTATGATTAGTGGTTTTATGTCTTGTTTGGTAATCTTTGCTTACTACAACATGAAATTCTATTTTTCTTCTGAAAGCTTGTTTTGTTTTGCTTTTTTACCTTATTTGTCTAGATCTGCAACCCATTTGAAATTGATTATTGTGTATGATGTGAGATACAGGTCAAGGTGTAATTGATAATTAAGTATTAAAAACGAGTGAGCAAGTTATGGAAAAGGTAGTGCTGATGATCACTGAATCCATTTAGGTACCAAACTAAGACTAAACAACAAAGAGACTCAACGCTGAAGAAGATAGTTGAAATATTCTATAATTAACTTATTAGGTGATGGAGGATAAAAATAACAATGATAATAATAATAAAATTGTATATAACATTATAAGTAATAAATATCAGAAACAACATATATAACACATATCATAAAGTCAGAGAAAGAGAAATGTGACAAATGTTAGTGAGTTATTTTATCTCTCGAAACAAGGAATCAGTCAATTAAAAAGTACACAATGATTCCAAGCTTCCAATGAATTTTATACACTTTTCTTAATCTTAGGAACCAATGTCTCTTGTAGTGAAGAGAAATGTATATCTGGGTTTCAGAAATTTTTCAGCTTAATGTGAGAAACATTTTATATTAAAAAAATTGTTTCTTTTTTCTATGAAATACAGATGCCATTAAAACTGATGAGAGATGTGAAAATATGATCATGTTACTTAAATTATTCCCCCAACTATATAAATATGTGTGTGTGTCTGTCTGTTTCTGTGTACGAAGTTATTTATGGGTGTGTAGTAAGGATTGTAAACATTTTATTTATTTATTTATTTATTTATTTATTTATTTTTACTTTTCATCATTGCTTGATTTTTTTTTTAATTTTTTTTTCAATGTTTTTATTTATTTTTGGGACAGAGAGAGACAGAGCGTGAACGGGGGAGGGGCAGAGAGAGAGGGAGACACAGAATCGGAAACAGGCTCCAGGCTCTGAGCCATCAGCCCAGAGCCTGACGCGGGGCTCGAACTCACGGACCGCGAGATCGTGACCTGGCTGAAGTCGGACGCTTAACCGACTGCGCCACCCAGGCGCCCCTGCTTGATTTTTTTAAAGAAAAAATGTGCATCATTTTTACAAAAAGATTAAAGCTGTTACTCATTAAATGGGTTTATTCAATCAATGTATTTCTGCCCTATTATTATCTAAACTTCATATTTAAAAAAATGAACTTAATTTTTCTTTAAATCAACAAAAACCTAAATATTTTATTTTTATTTTGTTAATTACTAGTTATGTCATACTTCTATTTTAAAAATTATATATCTAAATATTGTTATTGATTTTCTTAATTCTACAGTAAAATTACATGTGATTATTGACATGTCTTACTAGAATTGTTCTTTTATTATTCATAAGTTTAATTTTCAATTTTCAAAATAGGTCTTTTACTGTTTTTATGCTTACAGCACAATTGTCAGGCTGATAGTGATGTTTTTGACATTGATAATAGGACTGTTCTCTGGGTAAAAATAACTTATTTTATCTGCTTTCTCCAACTAACAAGCATCCTATAGTAGGAAGAACTTGATGCATATTCAAGTCATTCTAATAGAAGGCCCATAATGATGGATCAGGGGAAAAAATAGTAAAAATAAGTCATTTAGTATATACTTGGAGGACTGGGTTACATTTTCGGAAGTGAAAATAGAAGGATTAGAGAGAACCCCACAGGAAAATAATGGCATCAAGATGGGAGAATATGTCATATTCATTAAAGAGTTATGCATTTTGCTTAAGCAAAAGATAGAAAAAGGGTAGACATGGTCAAGAATGTTAGAATAAAAGGTTTATCTAAGTGGTTTAAGGCCTTTATTATTTAAAAAAAAATTTTTTTTCTATTTAGAGAGAGAATGCAGGCAGGAGACAGGGAGAGAGAGGGAGAATCTCAAGCATGGTTCACGCTCAGCACAGAGCCCAATGGGGGTTTCAATCCTACAACCCGGTGATTGACCTGGACTGAAATCAAGTCAGACACTCAACTGACTGAGTCTCCTAGATGCCCCAGCCTTGATTTTAAAATAAGGTCCCTGTGGGTGCTCATGCTTATCGGAAATCTATCAAAGAGTTTAAATACTTAACTACCATAATTGAAATTTATCTAACCACTGTACATAGCATGAATTAGAAGAGAGAGATTAAATTGAGGGATACTGGTTAAGAAGGTTATTTCAGCACAGGTAAGGAATAATTACTTCTGCACTAATTTGACAGCAGTGGAATGGGAAGGATGGAATCAATCTTAATATGTGGGTATGAGCATCCAACAGAATAGTGTGATGGTTGTATGTAGATGGTAGAAGGAAGGAATCAGTTAAAATTAATTCCTTGTTTTCAACTTTGGGCTTGCACAAAACAGTGCAAGGAACCAGGAAGAAAAAGGTAAAGATGAGGAAACAGAGTGCTCTGTTTAAAGGCAAGTGATCCTTTAATTGATCCTTTGTATTTTTATTTTTTCATCTAGTCATTTGTTTTAAAGAATTTCCCACATCTGGATTTGGAAAATAACCTCCATGTAAGAAACCATCATTCTTTTTTTTAATCCCGAAATTTACTATAGAAGGTAGTTAGATCTAGAAGGTTAAAGTTACCGTCCTTCTCTTCCATCTCTCCCTTTTCCTTTTGCAAGAAAAATACTTTATAGATGAGCTTTGTGCTTTATATTCCTTCACAGTTAGAGTTATATAATTTCTGGATGTTCTGCTTTTACATCTAGATTTCATTTCACTTGATGTGAAACTGGTCAGAGATTCAGTTCTCATCTGGCAGTTCCATACATTATAAAACTCTCCACCAATTTTCCACCTAAAGGTTTTATTTTACTTTGATGATATTTCCTAGATTCATTATTTCACAGCAGTGTTTTTTGTTTGCTTGTTTTTAGTTTTACCATTACTTCCATATTTACTTGGAATTCTCTAAAGAAAGACTTCCCCTCATCAACTATTTGGGCACTGTAAAATATAGGACAAACGGAAAATCATGATAAATTTTTTATTCTTTCCTTTTCTTTACTAATTTTAAGAATAGTGTTCATTTGTAACAGCCTTCAAAATTGACCAATGATATATATATATTTTTAGAATATTAGCTCATTTGTGCAGTTTGATGGTATGTATAAATTCAATGCACTCATTCTTTTTGGTACTCAAATTATTATGTCTTTGGCCAAAGATAGCATCTCCCAGTTGACTTCTGGGTCTTTTAACTCATCTTCCATAGTATTTGACAGCTTCCCTAATTTCTGGAATGATTTTTTTTTCATGGAGCCCTGGTTTATTTTAGTGGGAATTTTATTTAGAGTCCATGGCCTAAGTGCTAGAAATTCTCATTGGCACTAAATATTTTCTTTTTTTCTAGCCCTTTTCAGTGTGTAATTGGAAAATGTTTTCTTTTTCAAAAATAAAAGTTAGTAAATTTATGTTGCTACTTAGAAGTCAAATTAAAGATTACAAGATAACTCCACCTGTCTCTTTATCTATTTATCCATTCATCCATCCATCCAGGTTCATTTATTTCAATTAGTTTTGAGCTTCAAAGGATGTTTTTTTACTTTTACATTCAATTTAGTTTTTAAATTAAATACTAAAACCAACAAAACACAAAGAATAAGGTAATAATACCAGGGAAAGCTATAACAGTGTGGACCACAAAATCAGAAACCATAGAAAAATATATACTACTAACAATAACATAATTATTATATTTAATTAAATATCATAACAATTGTTAATATTTAAAGATTAAATCATCATGAGTATACCTTGTGGGACGTGTTAAAAGCATAGGTTGATTCAGTGAAACAACACATAAATAGAACATATATTGTGATGTAATACCAAGAAACTATTTATGTGCATTTGCCTGTTTCCAGACTTTATTGTCATGGTGCAGTTAGGTCAAAAATTTTTGTAGGTATCGGTAGAGTTCATATCTTAAGACTCCCTACTGGTTCCTTGCCTCAGTTCTTCCTCATTCCCCTTCCATCTCTGACCTCATGTCACTTTCTTTGGCAGCACCTCCAACTGCTTCTCATATCTTACAGTCAAAAGAAAAAATCCTTACCAGTCTCCGTTAGTTCCTACATGACCGGCCCTCTCATGCCCTCTAATTCACAGACCTCAGCTTTTATTACTCTCTTACCAACTTACTCTGTGTCCATGTTGGCTCCAATTCTAACTGCTAAGTATTCCAAGCACATCTCCTTAATAGATTATTCTGCATTCCAATAGAAAGTACATGACAGCTCCTGGATTATCTTTATTTTGCACACATGTTGAGATTGCCCTTTCCTATCTACTTGCAATGAGACATACCCAGGTGACTTGTGTTGAACAATAAAACATCAGAGAAAATGATATACATCACTCATTTTGGGGTGAGAAATTTAATTACTAAAACTTGACTGCTATATTTCTTTTGGGTATGGTGATCTTGGAAGCATGACAAAATATTGAACCTCCTTCAGCCCAATCCTTCAGTGACTACAGTGAGCAGAGGCTCTCACCAACCCTTGTTGGATAAAGGATATAAGAAAGAAAGAAATCTGTGTTGTTTTAAGCTGCTACGTTGTTGAGGTTATCAGTTCCCACAGTAATGTTCATTGTTGTCCACTGAAATTTTGCCCATATTTAAAAATATTGGCATCCAACCAAATTTAAAATAAAACAAAACAGTCTGAAAGGTAATGTAAGGTGGCTACAGCAAAGATGATTGTGTGTCAAATTTGAGCGTCGTGCCACCATATAAATATATCTATATCATCTTTTCCTACTATCATTGATTTTTTTTTGCCAGCTTCTCTTTGAATTTCTAAAAGGTTTGGTTCTATATATTTTTGTGCCAAGATTTTGTAGGTTAATTTCTCAATGCATATTTATTGAAATATTGAAATACGTATTTATTGAAATATTGATTCTTTGGCTAAGAAGTCCACAAAACATACAGTGTTTAGGTATAAGAAATATATGCACAGGGGCACCTGGGTGGCTCAGTCAGTTAAGCATCTGACTCTTTATCTTGGCTCAGTCCATGACTTCACAGTTAGTGGGTTTGAATCCCATGTCAGGTGTCTGTGCTGACAGTGCAGACCCTTCTTGGGGTTCTCTCTCTCTGTCTCTGTCCCTCTCTCTAAAAATAAATAAATAAAAGAAATGTACACACAGTGCATAATGGAAGACACACATATATATATATATATATATATATATATAACATGCATATGTGCATATGAATATGCAGTATATATGTATATATATATATTCTATCTATATGTGTATGTTACATAATCTTTCTAGCCAATCAATTCTCAAATACCCAGTTTTCTCTCCTGTGTGTGAAATATCCACTTAAATAATCATTGAAAACATTTATTTAAAGACTAATGTAAAAAAAAAGAACAATGTAAATAAACCAGAAAAATAATAAATAGCATTAATTAGATATCTACCTACAGTAGACTGCTGGGCATTACACATGCAACTGTCAATCTGATACTCCCAAAATTCCAGTGAAAGGTGTCCTATTATCATTCTCATTTTAAAAATGGGGGAAAAAAGAACTGAAGATCGGAGATTTAAAGGTCATATGGTTGATAGGGAAGTGGGCCCTGAAACAGGTGTGCCGAAATCTGGTCTGTGCTTGCTCATTCTCTGTTTAATCCCGGACCTCATTCTACAAAGGCCTGAGAACAGAGCAGACGGCTTAAAGACCAGTCAGTTTGGGAATGGTGGTCCATGGGAATCTTGAGTAGGAGATCCCCAGCTCCATCGCTTGTTACTAGTTGCTCTACCTGCCCAGTTCCTGGTCACTTTCTCAGTTCATCAATCTCCTCTGCTGGTTGACTCATAATTGTCACCCGCTGGTTATCAACCCTTGGCAGCCTTTTTGCTTGTTTTGTTTTCTCCAAATCTGTTGACTTTAAAGTACTTCTTTTCCCACTGAACCATGCTTTGAAGAGTAGATGGGAGGAACAATCCAGAACAGTAAATATCATTGGTTTGTCTGTTTCATGTCTTATCTCTTTCTCGTTTATTTTTATATTCATTTTCAAAACCACAGAACATTTATTACCAACAAGCCAGTTTAGCACTCAGGTGGTTCTTATTCTCCCTCTCGCCTCTCCCTTTCTGTTTTCAAAACTTAATTCATTTTTAGCAGTTACCTCATCAATTTCTTCATGGCCTTTGTTCCATTTCCTATGATCTATCCTTCCCCCTCTTTTTTTACCTGTACTTTTCTCGCCCCTACTCTTGTTTTATATCTTCTCAACTGAAGTTCAACCAATATTACAGCCACAAGCTCATTATAGGTTGTATGATTAGCTGTCATGGTGAAAAAATTTTTTTTAATTTTTTAAATGTTTATTTATTTATTTTAAAACAGAGAAAGAGAGAAAGTGGGGGAGGACTAGAGAGGGAAGGAGGGAGAGGAAGAGAGAATCTCAAGCAGGCTCCGAGCTGTCAGCGCAAAGTCTGACATGGGGCTTGATCTCATGGACTGTAAGATCATGACCTGAGCTGAAATCAAGAGTCAGATACTTAACCAAGTAAGCCACCTATGCGCCCCTTTTATGGTGAAAATTTTTAAGTAATATAAATTCCAGAATTGGAGGATTATCTCAAACATTTCCATTTTGTTCTACTGATTCCTTATAGGTTAATTATTTCTTGGATCAACCGTGAATATATGTAGCTCCAGCTACCCTTGTTCTGGGCATTTTGGAAATCAACATTTGATCTCGATTTACCATGACTAGTTCTTTAACATTGCAACTGAGGGTTGTTAGTTCACTTAATTAAAAAAAATCTATATTCTAATGATATCATTTGTAGTTAGAATAATTACTAATTTCATTTCCCAAACTTTGTTCTGAAATGGTCTTGTTCTAAGGGGTTTCAATGACTTTTTATTTTTTTTTAAAGTCATTAAGTTTATTTATTTATTTTGAGGGAGAAAAAGAGACAGAGAGAGAGAACAGTGGGGGAGGGGCGGAAAGGAGAGACTGAATCCTAAGCAGGCTCTGCACCATCAGCACAGAGTACAATGTGGGGCTTGAACTCAAGAACTGTGAGATCATGACCTGAGCTGAGATCAAGAGTCTGACACTTAACCGACTGCACCACCCAGGTGCCACTCAATTACCTTTTTTTTTGGAGAAAAGTGCAGAGAATTAGTGTTAAAGATGGTGGTTTATTTAGTACAGGCTTCAGGAGCTTCCTTATTTTGATATTTAAATGGATTTACTATTTTTATGATCACATAATACCCATTCACATTTTAGGGAATGCTGGTATTCCCAGGACACAGTTTGAGACACAACTATGCTGTAATCATAAATTATTCTCTAGTTTATTACAATTGTTCAAAATCCAAGAAAACATTGTCTTCAAGCGTATGCAGATAAAAAGTTACCTGTTGTGGTACAATTTGATTCAAGGAAGTGAGAATCTTTTATCTGTTGCCTACTGTGTTTGCTGCACTGTGTTGAAGAAACTGGAGACCACAACACAAATTGAACACATTTTTAGCAGAACACGATAGGAATCTTATTTTCAAGAAGCTTACTTATTAAACCCATATGGACACTGGTCATGATGAAATGTGATTAACTGTTTTAAGATGACAATAAAACAATTATTTGGTCCAAAATGTTCTGATTTTAGTTTTGCTTGGTTTTCTGTGCCTCAGAATGTGCCCAATTTTTATGACATTTAAATAGGTCTTGCTTAGCACATTATTTTTTTTTTTGTTTGGTTGATGCTTCATGTTTGTGAATCCATGGTCACTAGTGTCCCATAGTAATTTAATAAAAAAATGCCTATCAAACTATTTACATTTTAAAAAGCTAATGTGGATGATAAGAAAATACTAGTTGCTTTAGAAGAGAAAATGAGAAAAGTGAAAATACTGACATTATTTAAAAGGCATTTGCAAATTTAAATAATTTTTCTTATCCTAATCCATCTGAGTTTCCAGGATGGGACTGCTCTTTAAAATAATTGCTAGTTCAATGTCCCTGGTGGTTTTTCTCTAGGAGAGATTAAAATTCATGCCATTATAAAGATATAATAACTACCAGGTACACATAAGTGTATGAATTATTTTATGACAGGCATTAATGTTCTTAATACCTAAGTGAAATGAGACTGTAAGTAACTGGTTAATAAAATGTTAAAGGGTCCAGTTGCTGTGATGGGTGTTGGGGTAATGTTTTGTAGCTTAATTGGATTTGTATCTGTTCCCTGAAGAATAAAGACAATATAAACCAATGGTAAGAAAATATTGATAAATAATAAAGCTTATATTTACTCAATTTTCTTTCTTTTCTTTTTACTCCATTTTCAAGAAAAGAAACAGTGCAGAGGTAAAGTGAATAAGGTCATTTAATAAGTAATTTTTTCAGTCAATTAAAAATTATTTCTTTTGAGAGAGAGAAAGAGAGAGAGAGAGAGAGAGAGAGAGAGAGAGAGAGAGAGAAAGAGAGCACAAGCATGAGAGGGGCAGAGAGAGAAGGAGAGAGAATCCCAAGAGGGGCTCATTCTCAGGAACTGTGAGATCATGACCTGAGCTGAAATCAAGAGTCAGACGCCTAGCCAACTCTGGCATCCCTCTCAGTGAATTTTTAAGAATAATTTTGAGTACTTAAGATAAAAAAATATCTTTTAATATTCGTGAAGTTAATGTAATGAACAGAAAGAAGAGTCACAATGATTTTAAAATGCCTTATAACCTGAAGCCAATCCTACACTATATATTAAGTACCTTGAATTTAAATGAAATCTTGGAAGAAAAAAATACCTTATAAGATATTTTAGGTAAGAGTGGGCAAGGAAGGAGAGCTAACTGGTATCCCCTTCAAGACCTGGGATGAAGGAGTTAATACCTCCCACCCCAGGACCTGTGCTGTGACTTCCTGGTACTTCCAGTGCGGATATTGAGAGAAAGATTGTGGACGAAAGCCCTTGTGACCGTTCTAATACAGGAAAGCAAGCAAGATGAGTTAGAACCTGCTTGCTCTAAAGCCGTGTGTGCACACATCTTTTGACATGAGCTGAATCTGAGTGACGTGTACCCTTCATCTCCTAGATACTACTCTGTCTGATACTGCATGGAATGCTGCTGTAGATGAAGAGGAGAATTCTGCCTGGGTCAAGAGTGAAGCGTACCACCTAAGACACACCCGGAAGAGCAGCCTCTTATTTATTTTGCAGAGCAATACCTCGATGCCAAGCTTGCACAGGCCAAGTAGACTTCCTTGCCTGAGGAAGCCAGGCTGACCAGTGCTAAGCAGAACCTAAGAGCTGCAGGACCAACAGAGCCACTGACAGAGCCAGCCTGCTAAAGGGATAACAGATGAGGAGTTCGAACATTTCCTCTCCCTTATTTTGGATCCTATTTTACTGTACAATTTTCTTACAAGCAACATCATGGAAGAGATCTATATAGTAGTGTTTGGACCTCTGCCAGCTTCCTTGTTTTCATAGGTCAGCCCTGCTGAGCTGTGTAGACACGATGGGTATCCTAAAGGATGTCTGCAAGATGAACAGGGTCAAGGTCCAAAGTGAAGTGTCCTGAAAGAAAAAGACACTACTATCCTCATCTTATTAGTCTTGGAAGTCCTTGAAACGTTAGATTCTTTATCATATAGCTTTTTGCATCTCAATTAGAGATGTTTTTTCCCGTCAGAGACTTGCCAGTGGACTGGAGCTTGAGCTGTAACAAACGACCTGACCTCTGCTTCCCCCATGTCATAACTTAGCAGAAGGCTGAAGCCAGTGTCTTGAGCTAAGACTCTTTTTTGAAGGTAATTGTGTTGCTTGGAGTATTTCAGCTTAAAGGACAAGAATGAGGTTTCTGGTTTTTCCTTGTCCCTTGCCTGTAAATGAGTATCTTAAATGAGTATCTTGTGACACAGTATTATACCCCATAACCCATCTCCCTAGCCACTTGAGCCAAGCTACCTATCACTCACTCTCAACTGACTGCTTGTAGCTTAAGCTTAGTGGACAGGGAGAAGAGTGTAAACATACGTATATGAGCATATGCACATATCCATGGGTGGGACAAACTTCATGCTGCTGCATCATAATCCTGCACCATTGCTGGGCAATAATGGTTCTGCCTCCCAGCCCAACACCAATGTCAGGTTCGGCTCTGATACCATGCAGATTCCTGGACTCCTGCTGAGAGGCTAGGGCTGTTTCCTAAATATATACTCTAAAACCAAATCTACTTTCCATTGGCTTGGAGCTCTATCAGTGCTGCTACACTGAAAGTCTTTTTCATGAATTAATAATATGTATAAATAAACATTCAAGAATAGCCAGAAAGATACTAAGCAACAAAAACTACCAGAAGAGATTAAGATATCAGATAAGATATCAGAACATAACATAAAAACTATGTTATGAAAACAGCATGCTATTAGCACAGGTATGGACACATAGACTAGTGGAAAACAAATGAAAGTTCAGAAATACAGTCACACATATATGGAGATTTGGTATATAATACAAATGGCATTTTTACAATGAAGGCAAAAGTGAACATTTCAAGAAATGATGCTGAGACAACTGAATAGGAATTTAGGAAAAGATAAAATTAGATTCATAGCCAACACTATACCTAAGAATAAACTTCAAAATGATCAAAGAACTGTATGCAAGGAATAACACTGTACAAATATGAGAAGAAAAATGAGTGAATTTGCTTTATAACCTATGTGTTGCAAAGGTTTTCTAGGAATGACTCAACTCCAGATACAATTCAGGTAAGTACTGACATTTCAACTATCTGAAAATAATATTAAAAATGATAACAATAGGGGCGCCTGGGTGGCGCAGTCGGTTAAGCGTCCGACTTCAGCCAGGTCACGATCTCGCGGTCCGTGAGTTCGAGCCCCGCGTCGGGCTCTGGGCTGATGGCTCAGAGCCTGGAGCCTGTTTCCGATTCTGTGTCTCCCTCTCTCTCTGCCCCTCCCCCGTTCATGCTCTGTCTCTCTCTGTCCCAAAAATAAATAAACGTTGAAAAAAAAAATTAAAAAAAAAAATGATAACAATATTGTATTACATGGCAACCAAACACCATAAACAAAGAAAAAAAAAGGAAAAAAAGAAAATAGTTGCATATTTGCTTTAGATACAAATCTAAAACTCTAATACATTAAGTATTCTTAAAATTCCTATGACTCAAGAAATCAAAAACCAACCACTATGTTATTTCTAAACTGAAATACATAACTATTTTATTTATTTTATTTTTTTAATCTTTATTTACTTTTGAGAGAGAAAGAGAGAGAGTGAGAGTGAGAGTGCGAGCGGCAGAGAGAGAGGGAGACGCAGAATCCAAATCAGGCTCCAGGCACTGAGCTGTCAGCACAGAGCCCAATGTGGGGCTCGATCTCATGAACGGCGAAATCATGACCTGAACTGAAGTCAGACGCTTAATCGACTGAGCCACCCAGGTGCCCCTAACTTTATTTTCAATAAATCGTCACTACATGGATGGGGACAAAACAGAACTAATCTAAGTAAATTATGAATACAATTTTTTTATTTGCAGTGGTGAGGGTTAGCAATTCTCATAATTTTCGTGTATTCTGTAATTGGGTATGTAAGTACAGAAGTAAAATATATTGAGAATAAGGGAAGCCAAGTTTCTCCTTGTTGAAGAAGACTTTTATGAAGAGGGAAGGCTAAACTTAATCCACTGCCATTGGATTGGAATTGGAGGTATTAAGATGAATTTATGAACTTGGTACATACTTATCTATATCTATATAGTCGATATCTGTATCTATCAAATATTAATGTGTGTGAATAGTTACAAAGTTCTGCTCACTTAAAAGGCCTGAAAACAATGACATCCTAACAGCACTGAGTATACCTAATGTTCACTTAATGCAGCGAGGGCTTCTTAGGGAAATGGCTAACTCCTGGACTAGAGCAGGAAGAAAATAAAGTGCGCCTGAAACATTGTGTGCTGCAAAGTATGCCAGAGAATCAAAAGTGCTCAAAAAGTGCTGGCAACACGTCAAAGACATAGAGTCTGCTTGAATGGGTTCTCATTAGCCAAATGTGAGTCAACTGGAACAATTAAATAATGATAGCATGTTATAAACCATTGAATAAAAATAAAGGTCTATTAATCTGTACTGATATAAGCAAAGGAATGGATACTTAAATGAATGGGAGAAATGAGTAACACATTACACTAACAGGATAATTAATACATTTAAGTCAAATGATGGAGTTAGAAACGATCTTTGATTATCATCTCAGTACTAATTGATACTGGCAAGAATAAGCAACAGATGCTAATATTAATGAGTGAAAATATGGTGAGGAACAGAATATTTTCATGGTCTCAAAGTATCTCCTCACAAATTATTTATTAATTACAGAGAAGAAGCAGACATCTTAATGTGGAGAAACCTAGGAGACACTACCTTGTCCAAGTGATTAATGTTGACATAATCAATACTAGAACAAACTAAAATTATGTGTCTCCTGATGTGCTTGATGCACAGATAAGACACAATATCACTTTTGTGACATTTCCTTTAAAATTGATAACCCGAACTTATTCATGGTGAAATGAAAGACAAACTTAAATTGAGGAACTATTTCACAAAATCTGGCTGTACCCTTTTTAAAATGTCAACACTCACACACACACACACAAAATACACGCACATGCACACACACACACACATACACACACACAATAATCCAACTAAAGAAGACTAAAACAACATGGTTCTTAAATGTGATGTTATCCTGAATTGCATCCTAGACTAGCACAAAATAACTATTAAGTACAATCGAAAACAATTCACATTGACCTCTGGATTAGGTAATATTAGGCAACAAATTAGGTAATGTCATGGCTAAATTTTCAAATTTTGATAATGTGAATGGGGGGAGGAGAGGATGGGAGAGGGAGCTAGAGAGACAGAGAGACGCTTAAAAGGATGAAAAAGTTAACAAGTGGTGAATCTCCGTAAGGAATATACCATTGTTCTTTGTGCTAGTCCTGAAAATTTTCTCTAAGTTTGAAATTATATAAAAATAAAAATTCAAACTACAGGCATAACTGCCATCAGTTAAAAATAGAAATTGTCAGAGATTCTAATTAAAGGTGTATTGTATGAATACTCATATAATTTTACATTTGAATAATTTGTTATAGATTTAGTGTTGTATCTGTAAGATCTTGTACTTTGAAACAAATAGCTTCTCTGTAACTTGAAATTAGTTACCGAAAAAGATGGTATTTTGTTTTTTTTTAAATAATTTTTTGAACTTTATTGTTTATTGATTTTGAGAGAGAGATTGAGAGTGAGTGGGGGAGAGGCAGAGAGAAAGGGAGACAGAATCCTAAGCAGGCTTTACGCTGTCAATGCAGAGCCCAATATGGGGCTCCAACTCTGAATTCACAAACTGTGAGATCATGACCTGAGCTGAAATCAAGAGTTGGAGGCTTAACTGATGGAGCCACCCGGCTCCCCCAAAAGATGGTATTTTTCTGATGTGAGAGATGAGTAACCTGAGACATGTGGATTTTTTCTTTTCTTTTCTTTTTAATTTTTTTTAAACGTTTATTTATTTTTGAGACAGAGAGAGACAGAGCATGAATGGGGGAGGGGCAGAGAGAGAGAGGGAGACACAGAATCGGAAGCAGCATCCAGGCTCTGAGCCATCAGCCCAGAGCCCGACGCGGGGCTCGAACTCACGGACCGTGAGATCGTGACCTGAGCTGAAGTCCGACGCTTAACCGACTGAGCCACCCAGGCGCCCCGAGACATGTGGATTTTTTGAAGCCAGCTTAAGATCACACTAAATAATCATATGGTATAATACTAATTATCCTGCCTCCAAATGCAGGTTTTTGTTTTGTTTTGTTTTTACTTTTCTCCTTGGACATAATTCTTTGTTTTATTAACGTTTATTTATTTATTTTTGAGAGAGAAAAAGAAAGAGAGAAAAAGAAAGAGAACGAGCATAATTGGGGGAGGGGTAGAGAGAGAGAGAGGGAGACACAGAATCTGAAGCAGACTCCAGGGTCTGAGCTGTCAGCACAGAGCCCCACTCCAGGCTGGAAGCCAGTTCCTGACCTGAGCTGAAGTCGGATGCTTAACCGACTGAATGACACATATACTCCATCCATGGACATCATTCTTTGGATGGGAATTTTCAAGGAAGACCTTGTCCCCCTACCATCCAGAGCTCAGATTCAGTGAAACAAGTTTTCTTCTCCCTTGACAAGGCAGATTCTTTTTTTCTATTTTAAACTCTTCATGTCACATTTGGAGTTCAGTTTTATTCAAGAGTTCTCTGATTTAAGTTTCCAGTTTTGGGTTCCTCAGCCTTTGTCTTGTTCCCCAAAAGTGTTCCATTACATTCTAAAGTTTAGGTTTCTGGGAAGTGACAGTTACTTGCCTGAACACTCGCCTCTCTGGACTCTGGCTTTCTTATTGTGTTAAGTCTCTGACAATTTCTCTTCTTTCTTGCCAGTTCAGAAATGAATTTTAAATGTTTTCTTTAAATTGCTTTATCCATGTATCTTTTGGAATTAGTGTTTTCAACTTCTTTGGGTAAATACCTAGTGATGCAGTTATTGGATCCTATGATATTTTTGCATTTAATTTCCGCTCAAAAAGATGTATGTATCCCTATGTTTATTGTTGCCTTATTTACAATAGCTAAGATATGGAAGCAATGTAAGTGTCCATCAATAGATGAATGGATATATATATATAGACAGAGAGAGAGAGAGAGAGAGAGAGAGAGAGAGAGAGAAATATTAGCCATAAAGAAAAGAATGAGATCTTGCCATTTGTGACAACATGGATGGGCCTAGAATATACTATGCTAAGTTAAACAAAGCATACTGAGAAACAAAAATACTGTATCATTTAGTTAATGTGTGGAACCAAAAACAAAACAAAACAAAACAAATGAATAAACAAAGAAACAAGTAGAATCATACCTACAAGTACAGAGAACAACATGATGGTTGCCAGAGGGGAGAGGGCAAGGGCATGGGCAAAATGGGTGGAGGGGAGTGGGAGATACAGGCTTCTAGTTATGGAATGAGTAAGCCACGGGGATGAAAGGCACAGCATAGGGGACATAGTCAATGGTGTTGTAATAGAGCTGTATGGTGACAGCTGGTAGCTACACTTGTGGTGAGCACAGCATAATGTATAGAGATGTTGAATCATCACTTTGTACCCCTGAAACTAATGTAACACTTTGTGTCCACTATACTGAAATAAAATATAATAATAAAATAAAATCAGGAACAGAAACAAGTGTTTTATCTAACAATTGTAGAAGTTTGAGAATAGTAGTTTCCAGAATTAATTTGACATGCTACCTGAAATGAACTATTCTGCTTACTGTTGTTTTTTTTTTGTCCCTATGAAGAGTAAAATTATAAAGGAGAAGACAATTCATGCATTAGTGGCCAGTAATGGCTCAGTTTATCTGATAATTTGGTACATTTATCAGAAGGACAAAAGCGAACACATTACATGATTTTCTTAAATTTTGCTTACATATAATAAAACCTAATTAGATTGATTGTGCTTATCAGAAAACATGCCAATTTTTTTTTCATTTAATGTGTTAAAATGTTTCAGGTTATGTATTATAAATACAGTACTATAAAATGCAATATGTGTATATTTTTAATTTTAATAATTTACAGAAATCTTCTCAGAGGAAGTTCCTACTTTTAGTCAGCAATGAGCTCTTACAAATTCATAAAAGAAGCACAACAATCTAATAGAAAAATGCTCAATGCTTATGAGGCAGTTTTTCACAGAAAATTAAATCATAGCACAATAAATACATGTAAAACTATGACAGACTTCACTGAAAAATAAAAGATCCAGTATATCCTATTTCTACCAGGGCTTTTAGAAAACAATACTCTTCCATACCACGGGTGCTACTAGCAATAATTTCTGAAAAAGCAATTTGTCATTATCCATAAAATTAAAATTACAAATATCCTTCCACAAAGCAAACCTTTTTCTAGTAAACCTAACACTCTCAGAAAAATAAAACTAAGAGGGAATGTAGATCCAGGAATGTGTACCGAAGAATTATTTTTGCTGGCAAAAAAAAAAAAAAAAAAGAAAAAAGAAAAAAACTAAACCAAAGCAAAGTGCACTGTACAAATCATGTAATTGAAAAAATTATGGTAGAGCTACAAATTGCCATATTATGAAACAATTTTATTTATTTATTTATTTATTTATTTATTTATTTATTTATTTATTTATATTTTGTGAGAGAGAGAGAGAGAGGGAGGGAAAGCATGAGCAGGGGAGGGGCAGCGAGAGGGAGAAAGAGAGAATCTCAAGTAGGCTCCCCAGTGTCAGCACAGAGCCCTCTGCTGGGCTCAAATTCAGGAACCATGAGATCATGACCTGAGGAGTTGGATGGACTCTCAGCTGACGGAGCCACCCAGGTGCCCCAAAACCATTTAAAACATAACAACTTTGAAGGGCGTCTGGGTGGCTCAGTCGGTTGAGCATCTGACCCTTGATTTCCGCTCAGGTGATGGAATCAAGCCCCGTGTGGGGCTCTGCACTGAGTTTGGAGTCTGCTTAGCATTCTTTCTCTGTCTCTCCCTCTGCCCCTCTCCCCAGCTCATGTGCTATCCCTCTCTCCAATAAAAAATACAAAAATAAAACTTTTGAAAATAATTCTGAAACCTTCATTTAGTCAAAGACATAACCATAAGGATTGTTAAGTAGGAAAAAGTAATTTTAATAGAGGAGTTTGTACAGTGTTTTCCCATCTTACAAGGAAAACATATCAAGATTTTCATACATGGTATCTTATATATTCATGATATTCACACACATACATACATTATATGTATATATGGTATGTAAACATATGCCTATGTATGTGTATAATTATACAGAACTGGAGAAAAATTATATGAAAATATGCTTAAGCGGTAGTTTAAAAAGTTTATGAGGATTGAAGTTGGGGAGGCTAAAATGTGAAAGGGTTAAGCAAAGAAGTAAAAAAAAAAAATTGGTGTACTTTAAAAAGTGAATTACCTGAGCATTCATATAACAAATTATGCAAAATACATTTAGAATGTCCCTAGTATGCATTAAACATTGTTTTAAATTATCTTAAAATTATCAATACTCATTTTAAAATGCATTTGTATTAAAATTTTATTGTCTTTTCTCCAGAGAATGTCAGATATTGAATCTTAGAGGTGGAGGAGACCTTAGTCTACAAGTAAATTGATTTGACTGCAATTTTAAAGTCCAAATGATTAAAACAAGTGAGTGTCTAGATGAGCTCTTTATCTAATAACCTTGAAAGATGTTATAAATGTCAATCAACTATACATTTTTAAGGGACAAATTAAGAACACTGTAGAATTCAATTTAATTCAGACATTATTAGAAGTAATGTGAGCATAAGTGAATTAATCCTCACATATTGGGAACTTCTCATCTCATAACTCCACGGCTTTGGGAACTCTTGCCTCACCTCCTCTTAGAAGCCTTTGAGGAGGAAAGTGTGTCAACTGCACTCAAGAATGAGTTTATACTTTCTCCTGCCCTGGTAATACCCACTAAATTTTGTTGTCAAAAACATACGGGCAGAGTGAGACTAGCCTGTGCCTGGGCTGGCAGAGTCCTAGATGAAAATAGCATTGCTTCTCTGCCTGTGCCCCTTGCTCCTGTGACCCCACTGTGGTACAACCCTAAGTGTCAGATGTACCCTTTAAGGGTACTGTCCTGTACTGTTTCAGTCCTCTGTGCCCTGGAGTCAAGCTGTTATCCATTCCAGAAATACAAGTAGAATCCCTTTTCCCAAATGCATTCTTTAAAAAAAAAAAATTTTTTTTTTCTTTCTTTATTTACTTAGAAAGAGAGAGAGCATGAGCAAGGGAGGGGCAGAGAGAGAGGAGATCAGAGAATCTCAAGCAGACTCCAGACTGTCAGTGCAGAGCCAGATGTGGGGCTTGATCTCATGAATCATGAGATCATGACCTGAGCTGAAATCAAGAGTTGGAGGCTAAACCAACTGAGAGACCAGGGTGCCTTGCAGTCTTTGTTGCTATCTTAGCTCAGGCTGCTATATCAAAAATACCATAGACTAAGTAGATAGACAGAAATTTATACCTCTCAGTTCTGGAGCTGGGAAGTCTAAGATCAAGGTGCCAGTGATTTGGTTCCTGATGATAGTCTTCTTCCTGGTTTGCAGAAGACCAGCCACCTTCTTTCTGTGACCCCACCTGATGTAAAGACAGAGAGCAAGCAAGCTTTCCGGTTTTTCTTCTTATAAGAACATGGATCTTATCACATTAGGGCCCCATCCTTATGACCTCATTAACCACATTACCTCTATAAAGGTCTGCACTCCAAATATAATTACATGGGGGTTGGGATGTCAAAATAGGAATTTGGTGCAATCGGGAGTGGAGGGTACACAAAAATTCAGTCCAGGGTAGTTACCTGAGGCTTAAAACAGACTGCTCCTACTGTCAATCTCATAAAAGCTCTCATGAAAAGAGCTTTATGCCATCTGTACTCAAATCCAAAACATTGAGTCTGGCAGAACTAAGGTGCTATGCTATTTTTTTTTTTATTGTCCTTTTCTCTCTCATTTATCTTTTCCCACTTTCAGATACTTACACACATAATACACACATAGGTAAATCATGCATATGTATGTAGACACATACACTTCTATGCTGCAAATAGAGGTATACCTTGACAATATGAAAGTATAGATGGGGAATGGGTGAGCTTGGGAATTCTTTTTGTCCCTAGATCATTCAATCTTGATTATACATCATCCAAAATAACTTCTATGTAAAGTTATTTTAAAAGTGTGTATATAAATTTTAAAAAACTTAATTAGCTTGACCCTAACCCTAACCCTAACACTAATCCTAACCCTAACCTTAATCCTCCCAGGGAAAGCTGAATAATCCTACTACTAGATCGTTAAATGTCAAAATTGGAAAGTTGAAGAAAACCACGTTTATGGAACATAATATTGTAGTCAGGATAAATATAATTGCTGTTTTCTTTAAGAAAAAAGGGGGCATATGCAATAAATATTAATGATAAGTAGCAGAAGTATTAGGAAAAATCACAACTATGATTCTTAGGGTAAACATTATTTTGTTCTTGAATTGGTATGTTTCAAAGTGTTGAAATATTTTTTAAATATTAAAAATTTTTTTAAATAATTAAATAATTAAATAAAAAATAATAAAAAAATAAAAATGTTTATTTTTGAGAGAGAGAGGGAGGGGGAGAGAGAGAGAGAGAGAGAGAGAGAGCGCGCGCGCACTGGTGGGGGAGGGGCAGAGAAAGGGAGGGAGACACAGAATCTGAAGCAGGCTCCAGGCTCTGAGCTGTCAGCACAGAGCCCAATGAGGGGCTCAAACCCACAAACCATGAGATCATGAGATCATGACCTGAGCTGAAGTTGAACACTTAACTGACTGAGCCACCCAGGTGCTCCAAAGAGTTGCAGTTCTTAAAATTATAGCATAAAATAATGACACACTCAAAAGAGGCAGCATAAATTAAATGACAAAACTTATTCAAATAAAATCTCAATAGCATGAAGCATTATCCGTTTAGAAACGTTACCAAAATTACCAGATAAGATATGGAGCAAATGGATCCAACACTAGCAGTGACCTTGGGGAAAGTGATATGTATGCTTTATATCATAGCATTTCAGAATTAGCAATAAGTAATGGAGTTGGCAGAGATAACCATCAAAAAAAAAAAATAAGTAATTAACTGCAGCAATGTACAGAAGATACATGGGCCCGGGAAATGAGCCAAGATAAAGGTTGTAGTAAGGGTTTTTTTTTTTTAACTTTATTTTTTATTTTTAAAAATTTACATCCAAATTAGTTGGCATATAGTGAGGCAATGATTTCAGTAGATTGCTTAATGCCCCTTACCCATTTAGCCCATCTCCCCTCTCACAACCCCTCCAGCAACCCTAAGTTTGTTCTCCATATTTATGAGTCTCTTTTGTTTTGTCCCCCTCCCTGTTTTTATATTATTTTTGTTTCCCTTCCCTTATGTTCATCTGTTTTGTCTCAAAAAGTCCCCATATGAGTGAAGTCATATGATTTTTGTCTTTCTCTGACTGACCAATTTCACTTAGCATAATACCCTCCAGTTCCATCCACATAGTTGCAAATGGCAAGATTTCATTCTTTTTGATTGCTGAGTAATACTCCATTGTATGTATATGTGTGTGTGTGTGTGTGTGTGTGTGTGTGTATATATATATCCCACATCTTCTTTATCAATTCATCCATCGATGGACATTTGGGCTCTTTCTATACTTTGGCTATAAACATGGGGTGCATATGTCCCTTTGAAACAGCACACCCGTATCCCTTGGATAAATGCCTAGTAGTGCAACTGCTGGGTCACAGGGTAGTTCTATTTTTTGTTTTTTGAGAAACCTCCATACTGTTTTCCAGAGTGGCTGCACCAGCTTCCATTCCCACCAACAATGCAGAAGAGATCCTCTTTTTCTGCATCCTCACCAACATCTGTTGTTGCCTGAGTTGTTAATGTTAGCCATTCTGACAGGTGTGAGGTGGTGTCTCATTGTGGTTTTGATTTGTACTTCCCTGATGATGAGTGATGTTGAGCATTTTTTTCATGTGTCAGCTGGCCATCTGAATGTCTTCTTGGAGAAGTGTCTATTCAGGTCTTTTGCCCATTTCTTCACTGGATTATTCGTTTTTTGGGTGTTGATTTTGATAAGTTCTTTGTAGATTTTGGATACTAACCCTTTATCTGATATATCATTGCAAATATCTTCTCCCATTCTGTCGGTTGCCTTTTAGTTTTTCTGACTATTACCTTTGCTGTGCAGAAGCTTTTTATTTTGATGAGGTCCCAGTAGTTTACTTTTGCTTTTGTTTCCCTTGCCTCTGGAGACGTGTTGACTAAAAAGTTGCTGCTGGCAAGATCAAACAGGTTTTTGCCTGCTTTCTCCTCACAGGTTTTGATGGCTTCCTGTCTTACATTGAGGTCTTTCATCCATGTTGAGTTTCTTTTTGTGTATGGTGTAAGAAAGTGGTCCAGGTTCGGAAGATGGCGGCGTAGGAGGACGCTGGGCTCACCGCGCGTCCTGCTGATCACTTAGATTCCACCTACACCTGCCTAAATAACCCAGAAAACCGCCAGAGGATTAGCAGAATGGAGTCGCCGGAGCCAAGCGCAGACGAGAGGCCCACGGAAGAGGGTAGGAAGGGCGACGAGGCGGTGCACGCTCCACGGACTGGCGGAAGGGAGCCGGGGCAGAGGGGCGGCTCGCCGGCCAAGCAGAGCCCCGGAGTCTGGCTTGCAAAAAGCGGAGGGGCCTGACGGACTGTGTTCCGACAGCAAGCGTGACTTAGCGGCTGGGAGGTCATAAGTTAACAGCTCTGCTCAGAAAGCGGGAAGGCTGGAGGACAAAGGGAAGGAGAGCTGCTGAGCCCCCGGACGACAGAGCTCAGTTTGGTGGGGAACAAAGGCGCTCGCCAGCGCCATCTCCCCTGCCCATCCCCCAGCCAAAATCCCAAAGAGAACCAGTTCCTGCCAGGGAACTTGCTCACTCCGCGCAAACACCCAACTCTGCGCTTCTGCGGAGCCAAACCCCCGGCAGCGGATCTGACTCCCTCCTGCTGCCACAGGGCCCCTCCTGAAGTGGATCACCTAAGGAGAAGCAAGCTAAGCCTGCCCCTCCTGCCCCTGTGCACCTTGCCTACCCACCCCAGCTAAGACCCAGATCCCCAGCATCACAAGCCTGGCAGTGTGCAAGTGGCCCAGACAGGCCACCCCACCCCACAGTGAATCCCGCCCCTGGGAGAGGGGAAGAGAAGGCACACACCAGTCTGACTGTGGCCCCAGCTGTGGGCTGGGGCAGACATCAGGTCTGACTGCGGCTCTGCCCACCAACTCCAGTTATACACCACAGCACAGGGTTAGTGCCCTGCAGGTCCTCACCACGCCAGGGACTATCCAAAATGACCAAGCGGAAGAATTCCCCTCAGAAGAATCTCTAGGAAATAACAACAGCTAATGAGCTGATCAAAAAGGATTTAAATAATATAACAGAAAGTGAATTTAGAATAATAGTCATAAAATTAATCGCTGGGCTTGAAAACAGTATAGCTGACAGCAGAGAATCTCTTGCTACAGAGATCAAGGGACTAAGGAACAGTCACGAGGAGCTGAAAAACGCTTTAAACGAAATGCATAACAAAATGGAAACCACCACGGCTCGGATTGAAGAGGCAGAGGAGAGAATAGTTGAACTAGAAGATAAAGTTATGGAAAAAGAGGAAGCTGAGTAAAAGAGAGATAAAAAAATCCAGGAGTATGAGGGGAAAATCAGAGAACTAAGTGATACACTAAAAAGAAATAATATACGCATAATTGGTATCCCAGAGGAGGAAGAGAGAGGGAAAGGTGCTGAAGGCGTACTTGAAGAAATTATAGCTGAGAACTTCCCTGAACTGGGGAAGGAAAAAGGCATTGAAATCCAAGAGGCACAGAGAACTCCCTTCAGACATAACTTGAATCGATCTTCTGCACGACATATCATAGTGAAACTGGCAAAATACAAGGATAAAGAGAAAATTCTGAAAGCAGCAAGGGGTAAACGTGCCCTCACATAGAAAGGGAGACCTATAAGACTCGTGACTGATCTCTCTTTTGAAACTTGGCAGGCCAGAAAGAATTGGCACGAGATTTTCAGGGTGCTAGACAGAAAAAATATGCAGCCGAGAATCCTTTATCCAGCAAGTCTGTCATTTAGAATAGAAGGAGAGATAAAGGTCTTCCCAAACAAACAAAAACTGAAGGAATTTGTCACCACTAAACCAGCCCTACAAGAGATCCTAAGGGGGACCCTGTGAGACAAAGTACCAGAGACATCACTACAAGCATAAAACATACAGACATCACAATGACTCTAAACCCGTATCTCTCTATAATAACACTGAATGTAAATGGATTAAATGCGCCAACCAAAAGACATAGGGTATCAGAATGGATAAAAAAACAAGACCCATCTATTTGCTGTCTACAAGAGACTCATTTTAGACCTGAGGACACCTTTAGATTGAGAGTGAGGGGATGGAGAACTATTTATCATGCTACTGGAAGCCAAAAGAAAGCTGGAGTAGCCATACTTATATCAGACAAACTAGACTTTAAGTTAAAGGCTGTAACAAGAGATGAAGAAGGACATTATATAATAGTGACAGGGTCTATCCATCAGGAAGAGCTAACAA